>NW_020175662.1:758149-862456 GCF_003031525.2 Neophocaena asiaeorientalis asiaeorientalis
CTTAGGCACCTCAGGCTGTTTTTTAAATAGTTTTTAATTTTTTTTTTGCGGTTCGCAGGCCTCTCACTGCTGTGGCCTCTCCCGTTGCAGAGCGCAGGCTCCGGACACGCAGGCTCAGCGGCCATTGCTCACGGGCCCAGCCGCTCCACGGCATGTGGGATCTTCCCGGACCGGGGCACGAACCCATGTCCCCTGCATCAGCAGGCGGACTCTCAACCACTGCGCCACCAGGGAAGCCCCAGTTTTTAATATTTTGGATTACTTGAAAATTTTTAGTATTGTTGGGTCAGTAAATCAAAATAATACATAAAAGTATATGTTGGGGGTTCTACTTATGGAATGGCAATGAGGAGCTCTATGACCTGCTCCCCAGTGAGACAAGTGTAGCTGGTGAAAATTATTTAAAAAGCAACCATTTGAAGCGTCTGGAAATTGTAAGAGTAAAACCATGCATAATGGTTGGTCAAATTCATTTCATCTGTCTTCACTAATCAAGGTCATTTTAAGACTCCAAGCAGCACATGGCCTAAACAATAAGATGTCTGCCTGAGTTATTTTCCAAGAACTTGGAGTCAGCTGCATCTAGTTTGAGCTGGGCTGGTTAAGACTGGATAGGATTGCCAGCCCTCCAACTGGGCAGGCATGAATGTCCTCTCTGTGACCTTCTGACGTCAGAGGGCTGAAAACTCCACCCTCCGATGGTGCTAAGCGCCTCCACGTTTGAACTGCAGAGGCCTGTAGTTAGTTACACCTGCGCAGAAGGACAGATACGGCATCTTTTTCCAATCACCTTTCCCTACACTCCCCACGCCTCAGACCGCCCTGGTATCCCATAAATACCCGTGTCCTTGCCTTTGGGGAGGTGGGTTTGAGATTTGTTCTTCCGCGTGCTTGCTTGACGGCCATGAGAATAAACCCTCTGCTACACAGCTCAGTGTCTCAGCGTTTCGCTTGCTGTGCGTTGGGCAAGATGAACCTGGTTCAGTAACAAGAGCATACAGCAAATGAAGAAATAGTTATGCAAGAAAGTCTGCGATAACTCAGTAAGAACAGCAAGAGTGGGTAGAATTTGAATTATAACCAGCTTCTTCTCTCAGCTCTTTGTGACAGAAACTCCACTTCAGGTGAGTACAGCCAAGAACCCAGGGATCCCTCCTTCCCCAGTTCCCAGTCCAGCACTGTGGTGCTTCCTGGGAGGAGCAGGTACCGAGAACTTCTCATCTTTCCAGCTACATGTTGCAGAGACTAAATCCCAGGTGATTGCGGCCATAGAGATTGGGAGTTCTCTTCTTCCGCCTGGTCCCCATTCACAGGGTGGGTGCTTAACCTCAGTGCAGCATGCTGGGAATACTGGGACTGTGATTGCCCCCACCCAGCTTGTTGTAGGGCACAGCCTCCAAGCTAGGAAAGACTAAGAAGCTGAGAAGATTAGAGGCTACTGTCCCCACCACTGCCTTGCTCCTAAAGTGGGGTATTACTCCAAAAGAGGCAGGCACCCCAAAGAAGAAGACCACTCTCTTCCCCCAGCCTCAGAGCAGTGGTCAGGTGTTTTGATCAGTGGTGTGGACAGGCCTTTAAACGGAGAGTCCTGAAGGTTCTCCCTAAGGAACTATATTTGAAACAGAGTGTGGGGAATTTCAAATCTAAGGGCATTTTTAGAAACAGTACATTTTTGTGTAAACAAAATTTGGGGGCCTGATATCTTTTTTTTTTTTTTTTTTTTTACGGTACTCGGGCCTCTCGCTGTCGTGGCCTCTCCCGTTGCGGAGCACAGGCTCCGGACGCGCAGGCTCAGCGGCCATGACTCACGGGCCCAGCCGCTCCGCGGCATGTAGGATCTTCCCAGACCGGGGCACAAACCCGTGTCCCCTGCATCGGCAGGCGGACTCCCAACCACTGCACCACCAGGGAAGCCCTTGATATCTTCTTGAGAGATACAAACTAAACCGTAGGTCAGCTAGTTTACCAGAGAGAATCAGGGAAAAACATGTAAAAAATATATCATTTGTTGATTTCACTTCTCCCAAAGTAGTTTATAGAAATATTCACAAATATGGGCAGAGATTTAGGGATGATTATCACTGTGTTATCACTGAGAATAATCAACACCCAATGATAAATGGTTAAATAAATGAAACGTTTATACAAAGAAATTTTATGTTGTCATTGTGAACTGCTTTGTACACATTTTAATAAGTTGGGAAAATCCTCATAATTTTAACTTAAGCAAAATTGTGAACTGAATGTTCAGTGTAACACCTCCTTTTTTAATGAATGCACACACGTAGAAAAAGACTAGACGTAAATATATCAGTGTTAACAGTGGTGATATCATTGTTCCATAGTTGTGGTCATACTTGTACTAGTTTCATAGGGATGCCATTAAACAAAGTACCACAAGCTAGGTGGCTTAAAACAACAGAGACTTATTGTCTCCTAGTTCCTGGAAGCTAGAAGCCTGAAACCAAGGTGTTGGCAGGGCTGTGTGCCCTCTGATGCCTGTAGAGGGAACAATCCCTTGCCTCTTCCCAGCTTCTGGTGGTTTGCTGGCACTCTGGCATTCGCTGGCTTGCAGCTGCATCCGTCTAATCCTGTTTTCAAATGGCATTCTACTTGTATGTCTGATATAACATCATCTTCCCACCGTGTTAATCTATGTGCTCAAGCTACCCTCTTAAAAGAACACCAATCGTATTGCATTAGCGCCCACCCAAATGACCTAATCTTAACATGATTACATCTGAAAAGACTCTATAAGGTGATGTTTACAGGTACCAAGGGTTAGGCCTTCAACACATCTTTTTAGGGGGACACAGTTCAACCCACAACAGTACTGTACTACATTTTCCAAATCTCCTGCAATACTTACATACTCATTATCAGGAGTGGCTAAGGGATCCAGCTTAGGGGTCATACTAACCTGATATAAAGCGAACCTCCACCACTTAACAGCTGTTTGACAGTGAGCAAGTTAACCTCACAATATTTCCATTTCCCCATGTGTAAAAGAAGGAGAATAATAATACCTACTTTAGAGGATAGGATATATGATGCATTTAACATTGTGCCTGATCCTTAGCCAGGCACTTACTGTGAATATTTACTATTATGGCTGAAAGAAAAATAATAGACTAATGCTACATAGAAATAGAATGAGGATTGAAAAGAAGCAATTAGAAGGTAATTAGTGGCTGTAATGAGCTGTTTTAGGAGCCATGCTGTAACAGACACCAGGTACCTTAGTGATTAGGAACTGAGAAATTGAAGGTAGCAAATAGAGGCCAGTCTCTTATGGACTTGGGCTATAGAAAGCAGAGGAAGACAACTAGAGGAAACAATGGAATTAAGTATGTTTTATATTACTAGGGATAAGTAGCACGTATTTAAAAATAAAGGGAAGTATTGGGGTTGGCCGCAAAAAGTTCGTTTGTCTTTTTTCCGTAGATGGCTCTAGTAGCACTTAGTTGTCTTTAACTTCATTCGAAACAGTTTTGTTAGATTGTGTTGTGACAGCTGTCATATCAGCGTGCATTTAAAAAAAGCTTACCAGCACTGGTGAATTTTTGTGTAGCTGTTTTAATATTGAAGATGGAAGAAAAGCAACATTTTTGGCACATTATGCTTTATTATTTCAAGAGAGGTTAAAAATGCAACTGAAATGCAAAAAAAGATTCGTGCAGTGTATGGAGAAGGTGCTGACTGATAGAACGTGTCAAAAGTGGTTTGTGAAGTTTCGTGGTGGAGGCTTCTCACTGGACGATGCTCCACGGTTGGGTAGAGCAGTTGAAGTTGATACGATCAAATCGAGACATTAATTGAGGACAATCAACGTTATACCACGCAGGAGATAGCTGACATACTCAAAATATCCAAATCAAGCGTTGAAAATCATTTGCACCACCTTGGTTATGTTCATCGCTTTGATGTTTGGGTTCCACATAAGTTAAGTGAAAAAAAAAACCTTGACTGTATTTCCGCATGCGATTCTCTACTGAATCGTAATGAAAATGTTCCGTTTTTAAAACAAATTGCGATGGGCGATGAAAAGTGGATACTGTACAATAATGTGGAACAGAAGAGATCGTGGAGCAAGCGAAATGAACCACCACCAACCACACCAAAGGTCAGTCTTTATCCAAAGAAAGTGTTTTTGTGTATATGGTGGGATTGGAAGGGAATCCTCTATTATGAGCTCCTTCCAGAAAACCAAACGATTAATTCCAACAAATACTGCTCCCAGTTAGACCAGCTGAAAGCAGCACTTGATGAAAAGCGTCTGGAATTAGCCAACAGAAAACGCATAATCTTCCATCAGGATAACGCAAGACCGCATGTTTCTTTGATGACCAGGCAAAAGTTGTTACAGCTTGGCTGGGAAGTTCCGATTCATCCACTGTATTCACCAGACATTGCACCTTTAGATTTCCATTTATTTCAGTCTTTACAAAATTCTCTTAATGGAAAAAATTTAATTTCCTGGAAGACTGTAAAAGGTACCTGGAACAGTTCCTTTCTCAAAAAGGTAAAAAGTTTTGGGAAGATGGAATTATGATGAAGTTGCCTAAAAAATGGCAGAAGGTAGTAGGACAAAATGATGAATTCTTTATTGAACAAAGTTCAAGATGTCTTTTATTTTTACTTAAAAACCGAAGGTACTTTGCGGCCAACCCAATATATGGATTAAAAAATGAAGATAAAATAGCAGTGAAAGTTGAAGTCAGGCATTGAGAGGGGTAGGTAGTCAATCTTCTGGATAATACAAGTGTTTAATATACTATCTAAAAATTTGAGTATCAAGTATTTTAAGGCATATTTTTGTCTTATCATTTTTTAAACTGAAAGCTTACCACCCTTAAAAAAAAAAGATTTAACTATTTTAGGCAGTTTTATGTTCACAGTAAAATTGAGAGACAGGTAGAGAGATTTCCTGTATACCCCTTATCGCCACATGTTTGGAGCCTCCTCCATTATCTATCTGTATCCTCCACCAGATTTGTTACAATCAATGAACCTACATTCATAACTCATAGTCATTCAAAGTCCACAGTTTATATTAGGGTTCACTCTTGGTGTTGTACATTCTGTGGGTTTGGACAAGTATATCTTGACATGTATTCATCATTATAGTATCCTACAGAGTAGTTTCACTGCCCTAAAAATCCTGTGCTCCACCTATTCATCCCCCAACCACCAACCTCTGGCAAGCAGTGCCTTTTTACTGTCCCTGTGCTTTTGTCTTTTCAAGAATGTCATATAGGGAGACGCAAGAGGGAAGACATATGGGAACATATGTATATGTATAGCTGATTCACTTTGTTATAAAGCAGAAACTAACACACCATTGTAAAGCAATTATACCCCAATAAAGATGTTTAAAAAAAAAAAAAAAATGTCATATAGTTGGAATCATACAGTATGTAGCTTTTTCAGATTAACTTCTTTCACTTAGCAATATGCATTTAGGGTTCCTCCACGTCTTTTCATGGCCTTATACGCTCATTTATTTTTTGCACTGAATAATATTCCATTGTCTGGATGTACCATGGTTTATTTTTCCATTCACCTACTAGAAGACATCTTGGTTGCTTCTATATTTTGTAAATAATGAATAAAGCTGCTATAAGCATCCATGAGCAGTTTTTTAATGTGCACATAAGTTTCCAACTCATTTGGGTAAATACCAAGGAGCAAGACTGCTGAATTGTACGTTTAGAGTACATTTAGTTTAGTGAGAAACTGCCAAACTCTCTTCCAAAAACCATGTTTCATTTTGTATTCCCACCAGCAATGAATGAGAGTTCCAGTTGCTCCACATCTTCATCACCGTCGGCATTTGGTGTCATCAGTGTTTGCGGTTTTGGCCATTCTAATAGGTATGTACTTGTGTCTCATTGTTTTAATTTGCTTTTCCCTGATGACCAATGATGTATAGCATCTTTTCATATACGTATTTGCCATCTGGTTATCTCCTTTGTGTCCAGGTCTTTGGCCCATTTTCTGAAGTGGGTTGTTCATTTTCTTATTGACTTTTAAAAGTTCTTTGTATATTTTGGATAACAGCCTTTAATCAGATGTGTCTTTGCAAATATTTTCTCCTAGGTTGTGGTTCGTCTCTTGATCTTTTCAACATTTTAAAAACGCATTAATCTAACAGTTTTAAGGCTATGATGAAAAGATAGAGTTGCTATTATCATTAGGAATATTACCCTCTCCTAAGGGACATTTTAGAAATTGTGGGGGGGGGGATTTTTGGTGTCATAATGTCACTGGCATTTATTGAGTGCTAAATGTCCTACAAAACATATGAGAATACTGCCTGAGGCAGAGTTGTCCCACATCCCATACAATTATCAAATATCCCACCAAACATTGAAATAGCTGACATCTATGAATCATTATGTAATTTTAGAACGTTAATCCATTCTTCATAGAAATAGTTTTTAAACATGGTTTTATATACCCTGAAAAGTTTATTTAAATACAACTCTTTTATAAATAAAAAAATGTGTATTCGTTTTAGATTTTTATCAAGCAGTATTCACCATTTTAAAAAGTTTCATCACAATTTGCTACATTTCTTGAGATAATGGGTCATGAAGAAAGCACTCTTGTATCTGTCTACACTTGTAGCTATTATAATCACTGATTCTACATTTAGGTTTAAGCATCTAACTACTTCACTGTTTACTTTGCAATAAACTACTTGCCACACAATAATAGATGAATGCTTGACAATTTGCCAAGAGAAAAATCTGGTACAAAAGGGTACATACTATACGACCCCATATGAAGTTCTAAAATAGGAAAAATATATAGTAGGAAGAAATAGAATTTCTAGTTCTGAGAGTTCCCACATGTTCATTCACTATGTCCACCTTTTCCTTTAAGCCCTGAATCATATTTATAACAGGTGTTTTTAAAGTTCTTATCTGGTATTTCAAACATCTGGGCTATACAAATTACTGCTTCTCCTGGATTATGGTTGGTATTTCCTTTTTTTTCCTTGTCTAGTTATCTTAGATTATATATTTTACATTGAGACAGTGCATTGTAGACAATGGATTTTGTGTTTTCCTTTAAAGGACATTTTACTTAAATTACCAGTGGGTCCTTTAGATCCTTTCAGACTTGGTTTTAAATCTTTGAGCCACTCTAGTTTTGGCCTTAGTCCCAGGATATGACTCTTGTTTGGGGGGCATGATTTTCATTGCCAAGTTATAGTCTCTCTATTGTCTTAAATGAATGTCCAATGTTCTCCATGAAGTCTCTCCACTCTGGTTGGACTATAACTCCATCACCCAGTCCAGTATGATTTCAGGTATCTGTATTCATTCATCTCCTAGTTTTACCATAGTCACCCTCTCCTAGGGCTCATGGCAATTTTTTTTCTATATATTTACACCCCAGTTCTGTAACAAAGATCTATGGGAGAACCCCCAGGCAGACTTCTGTCTCCCTCCATCACATAAACTCCTTTTTCTCTAGTACTCTGGCCTGCAAATTCCAGTTTGTTCAGCTGCCTTGAACTCTGATCTCTACATTCTCAGCTTGGGAAGACCACCGTTCTCTACCTGGGCTCCATGTCCCAGTGCTAAAGTCTGAAAAATAGCCCTAGGCAGAAAGATTGAATACTTTATATAATACCTATGCATATAGGGCACTAAGCATGATGCCTGCCCAGAGAAAATGGTCAATAAATGCTATTTTTATTATGAAATCTATATTTAGTAAAATATAGCTACACATTTCATTTTAGAAAAAATCTGTTATTAAAATATTTCGAGGGCTTCCTTGGTGGCTCAGTGGTTGAGAATCCGCCTGCCAGTGCAGGGGCCACAGGTTCAATCCCTGATCTGGGAAGATCCCTCATGCTGCAGAGCAGCTAAGCCCATACGCTACAACTACTGATCCCGTGCTCTAGAGCCCATGAGCCACAACTACTGAGCCTACGAGCCACAACTATGGATCCCACGTGCCACAACTACTGAAGCCCATGTGCCTAGAGCCTGTGCTCTGCAACAAGAGAAGCCACCACAATGAGAAGCCCGTGAACCGCAATGAAGAGTAGCCCCCACTAGCCACAACCAGAGAAAAACCCGCGTGCAGCAACAAAGACCCAATGCAGCCAGAAACAATAACTAAATAAATTTTAAAAAATACTTCAAGTGATCTCATTTTTGGAAAACGAACTTGCATTGATAGCTGAAAAGATATTTATTAAAAATACGACTAAAATTTTTTACCAAACTGTGATTATAGTGGTCTTCAGGTAAAGACATAATGGGATAAATTATTATAATGTATTTTTTAAATAAATGATAAAAAAACACAAAAGAGCACTGTTAGTGGTCTGTGAAGAGAGGGGGCAGGTCCCTCCACTTGGCCTTGGACGGAGTAAAATCATTTACCTATTTTTCATTGCAGTGGACCCTCGGGTTTTTGGGACTATTGGCTGGAAGTACTGTCTTCTCTGCCCAGTAGCCTCTGAGTGAGGCCTGGGTTACTGGCCTGGGCTCCTGAAAATATACCACCATAGGAGTACTTCTAAATTGTGTGTTTGAGTAGTTTAACTGAATTTTTCCCAGTTTTTTTTTTTAAACTGTAAGCCAGTCTTATCTTTTTTTTTTCTTTTTCTTTTTTTTTTTGTGGTACGAGGGCCTCTCACTGTTGTGGCCTCTCCCGTTGCGGAGCGCAGGCTCCGGACGCGCATGGCTCACGGGCCCAGCCGCTCCGCGGCATGTAGGATCTTCCCGGACCGGGGCACGAACCCGTGTCCCCTGCATCGGCAGGCGGACTCTCAACCACTGTGCCACCAGGGAAGCCCCAGTCTTATCTTTTAATCATACTGTTAGTACTCACTTGGATTCAGATAATTTTTTTATATCAATACCCTGTTTTATCCTCTCCACATGAGTAAAGGAATAGAGGATAATCATATATCTTTACACCCTTGTCCCTGGGTGTTCCTCCTTCAGCTGGATCTCCCTGTATCATTGGTCAAGAAAGCACAAGCCACCAGAATCTAACAATTGTTATCATGTTTATTCAGGAAGTTTAGCTGGCTGATCTAGATGGCTAGCATCTCTCTCCCAAAGCATTGGGCTTTGTTAAATAAGGCTGCCTTTCCTCTCAGAGGAATATGCTGTCTAGTCAAAAGCAGAGAAATATCTCTACTAGATTAAGGCAAAACACACACCTGACTAATATGTTCTCAAGGATCCCACTGTGTGGGCTACTTTAAAAGTCAACAATTGTCAGTCACCTTGTTGTTTTCTCTACAGAGAACCTAACAATCAATTTAACTAAAAAAATACTGTTAACCCTGCTTGACCTTTAGCTACAAGGACTATAGACAAACCAAAGGCGAGATGGCAGAGTTCACCATTCCCTAGTAGTCATTCAATGCCTGCAGATCTCTGCATGTCAGGGGTTCACAGGCAAATACATATTTTCTTGGGAGCACTACTGTATATGCTTCCACTGCGAGTGAGGAAAAAATTAAAATAACATTTTACCTGTGATTTGAAAGACTGAAGTACTATTAACTCACCACAAGGGGGCTCCATTATGAAGTACAACAACTTTCAAAGAGGAAAATACCAACCATTTTAAAAGCGGCACATCACACTGCATTTAAATGCTTTAACATTCTTGTTGATCATGGTTTGGTTCCCATAAAAATAATGTATCATCTTGGTGCTATGCAGATTTAAGGCAAATGTATCATGTGTTAGATCCATAATTTAAATTGGGGTGAGTGCATAGAATAAGACAGTCTTTTTGTGGGACAGAGAAAGTTAAAGGGTGGTAATAATAAAAAATTTAAAAACAATTTCCTCATGCTTCAGTTATTACATTTCATCCAGCAGTTGTCACAAAGGTTCAGCTTTCGCTTTCTAAGTCAAATAAGAAAGATTATTAACCTTTGGCTAAAATTCTTTCCCTTTATATTACCTGTTTGGTAGCACCTGGGGCCATGATGTTAATTTTTATTTGTTTCTAAAAGGTTTTGTTTTTTTAACATCTTTATTGGAGTATAATTGCTTTACATGGTTGTGTTAGTTCCTGCTGTATAACAAAGTGAATCAGCTATATGTATCCCCATATCTCCTCCCTCTTGCGTCTCCCTCCCACCCTCCCTATCCCACCCCTCTAGGTGGTCACAAAGTACTGAGCTGATGTCCCTGTGCTATGTAGCTGCTTCCCACTAGCTATCTATCTTACATTTGGTAGTGTATATATGTCAATGCCACTCTCACTTCGTCTCAGCTTACCCTTCCCTCTCACTGTGTCCTCAAGTCCATTCTCTACGTCTGCATCTTTATTCCTGTCCTGCCCCTAGGTTCTTCAGAACCATTTTATTTTTTGGATTCCACATCTATGAGTTAGCATGCTGTATTTGTTTTTCTCTTTCTGACTTACTTCACTCTGTATGACGGACTCTAGGTCCATCCACCTCACTACAAGTAACTCAATTTCGTTTCTTTTTATGGCTGAGTAATATTCCATTGTATATATGTGCCACATCTTCTTTATCCATTCATCTGTCGATGGACGCTTAGATTGCTTCCATGTTCTGGCTATTGTAAATAGAGCTGCAATGAACATTGTGGTACATGACTCTTTTTGAATTTGGTTTTCTCAGGGTATTAGGAATGCAAGAGATTTCTTTGCATTAATGTTGTATCCTGCTACTCTACCAAATTCATTGATGAACTCTAGTAGTCTTCTGGTGACATCTTTAGGATTCTCTATATGTAGGATCATGTCATCTGCAAACAGCGACGGCTTTACTTCTCCTTTTCCAATTTGGATTCCTTTTATTTCATTTTCTTCTCTGATTGCTGTGGTTGAAATTTCCAAAACGATGTTGACTAACAGTAGTGAGAGTGGACAACCTTGTCTTGCTCCTGATGTTAGAGGAAATGGTTTCATTTTTTCACCATTGAGAACAATGTCATATATGGGCTTTAGTATGTTGAGGTAAGTTCCCTCTATGCCTACTTTCTGGAGGGTTTTTTATCATAAACCGTTGTTGAATTTCATCAAAAGCTTTTTCTGCATCTGTTGAGATGATCATGTGGATTTTATCCTTCAATTTGTTTACTTGGTTTATCACATTGATTGATTTACGTATATTGAAGAATCCTTGCATTCCTGGGATAAACACCATTTGATCATGGTATATGATCCTTTTAATGTGCTGTTGGATTCTGTTTGCTAGTGTATTGTTGAGGATTTTTGCATCTCTGTTCATCAGTGATATTGGCCTGTAGTTTTCTTTCTTTGTGACATCTTTGTCTGGTTTTGGTATCAGGGTGATGGTGGCCTTGTAGGATGAGTTTGGGAGTGTTCCTTCCTCTGCTATATTTTGGAAGAGTTAGAGAAGGATAGGTGTTAGCTCTACTCTAAATGTTTGATAGAATTCACCTGTGAATCCATCCTGTTCTGGGCTTTTGTTTGTCAGAAGATTTTTAATCACAGTGTCATTTTCAGTGCTTGTGATTGGTCTGTTCATATTTTCTATTACTTCCTGGTTCAGTCTCGAAAGGTTGTGCTTTTCTAAGAATTTGTCCACTTCTTCCAGGCTGTCCATATTATTGGCATATAGTTGCTTATAGTAATCTCTCATGATCCTTTGTATTTCTTCAGTGTCAGTTGTTACTTCTCCTTTTTCATTTCTAATTCTGTTGATTTGAGCCTTCTCCCTTTTTTTCTTGATGAGTCTGTCTAATGGTGTATCAATTTTGTTTATCTTCTCAAAGAACCAGCTTTTAGTTTTATTGATCTTTGCTATTGTTTCCTTCATTTCTTTTTCATTTATTTCTGATCTGATCTTTATGATTTCTTTCCTTCTGCTAATTTGGGTTTTTTTTGTTCTTTCTCTATTTGCTTTAGATGTAAGGTTAGGTTGTTTATTTGAGATGTTTCTTTTTTCTTGAGGTAGGATTGTATTGCTATAATCTTCCCTCTTAGAACTGCTTTTGCTGCATCCCATAGGTTGTGGGTCATTGTGTTTTCATTGTCATTTGTTTCTATGTATTTTTTGATTTCCTCTTTGATTTCTTCAGTGATCTCTTGGTTAGTTAGTAGCATATTGTTTAGCTTTCATGTCTTTGTATTTTTTGCAAGAAAAAATACTGTAAAAACTACAAACACATGAAGGCTGTTTTTCATGTAATTGATATCTAGTCTCATAGTATTGTGGTCAGAAAAGATACTTGATATGATTTCAATTTCCTTAAATTACCAAGGCTTGATTTGTGAACCAAGGTATGATCTATCCTGAAGAATGTTCCATGAGCACTTGAGAAGAAAGTGTATTCTGTTGTTTTTGGATGGAATGTCCTATAAATATCAATTAAGTCCCTCTTGTTTAATGTATCATTTAAAGCTTGTGTTTCCTTATTTATTTTCATTTTGGATGATCTGTCCATTGGTGAAAGTGGGGTGTTAAAGTCCCCTACTATGATTATGTTACTGTCAATTTCCCCTTTTATGGCAGTTAGCATTTGCCTTATGTATTGAAGTGTTCCTATGTTGGGTGCATAAATATTTACAATTGTTATATCTTCTTCTTGGATCGATCCGTTGATCATTATGTAGTGTCCTTCTTTGTCTCTTGTAAGAGTCTTTATTTTAAAGTCTATTTTGTCTGATAGGAGAATTGCTACTCCAGCTTTCTTCTGATTTCCATTTGCATGGAATATCTTTTTCCATCCCCTCACTTTCAGTCCGTATGTATCCCTAGGTATGAAGAGGGTCTCTTGTAGACAGCATATATACAGGTCTTGTTTTTGTATCCATTCAGCCAGTCTATGTCTTTTGGTTAGAGCACTTAATCCAGTTGAATTTAAGGTAGTTATCGATATGTATTTTCCTATTCCCAGTTTCTTAATTGTTTGGGGTTTGTAATTGTAGGTCTTTTCCTTCTCTTGTGTTTCCTGCCTAGAGAATTTCCTTTAGCATTTCTTGTTAAGCTGGTTTGATGGTGCTGAATTCTCTTAGCTTTTGTTTGTCTGTAAAAGTTTGAATTTCTCTGTTGAATCTGAATGAGTTCCTTGCTGGGTAGAGTAATCTTGGTTGTAGTTTCTTCCCTTTCATCACTTTAAATATGTCCTGCCAGTCCCTTCTGGCTTGCAGAGTTTCTGCTGAAAGATCAGCTGTTAACCTTATGGGGGTTCCCTTGCATGTTATTTGTTGCTTTTCCCTTGCTGCTTCTTTTTTAAATTAATTAATTAATTAATTTTTGGCCATGTTGGGTCTTTGTCACTGTGCGAGGGCTTTCTCTAGTTGTGGCGAGCGGTGGCTGCTCTTCGTTGTGGTGCACGGGCTTCTCATTGTGGTGGCTTCTCTTCTTGTGGAGCACGGGCTCTAGGCATGCAGGCTTCAGTAGTTGTGGCACATGGGCTCAGTAGTTGTGGTGCACGGGCTTAGTTGCTCCGCGGCATGTGAAGGGCCAGGGGGTGTCTGGTGATCCAATGTCCTGAACTTGGCTCTCCCACCTCAGAGGCTCAGGCCTGACACTCGGCCGGAACCCCAAGACCCTGTCAGCTACATGGCTTTTGGGAAGTCTGAGGTCTTCTGCCAGCGTTCGGTAGGTGTTCTGTAGGAGTTGTTCCACATGTAGATGTACTTTTGATGTATTTGTGGGGAGGAAGGTGATCTCCACATCTTACTCCTCTGCCATCTTGAAGGTCCTCCCTCTAAAATGTTTTTGTCTAGCTAGGCTGCCCTTTTCCAGACCTTTGGTTAAAGAAAGCAGGCTTTTGTTGGGGCTCGTTTTACCTACACCCATTGGCCGTTTTGGGTTGCCAGTTTCTTCAGTAGCCAGTCTTTTTAGATTGGAGAAGGCAGTTTCTGCCTAGCTCTAGCTTGAGTTCACCTATGAAGAACATAGTCTGCTATGAGGCAATAGTGGGAAGCCTGATGGGAGAACCCAGATCACAGTGCTACATGGCAGAAGCCTTCAAACCCAGGTCTGACTGCATCTCACGCTCCTTGTAGCTTTCAAGGCTTTCCTTCAAGCCTGTGTCCTGAGAGTGCCGGGCAGGGACTGTCCAGGCCTCCTCATTTTCCCATGGATGCTCTTGGAGGTGGTATATGGCTGCCCTAGAATCCCTGAACTTTGTTTTCCTCTCTGATGTGACTAAATTACTGAACACACTTCAGGCATCCATGGCAGGAGTGCCGCCTGGGAAGTCCATAGTGTTATTTCAGTATCACTCTTTAAAATGGAAGCAGTGAATACTTCTTATTGGATGATGTGAGGTCTTAAAATATTGGTAATAACATTTCTAAATGGCCAAAAATTTAGTTGAAATATTTAATAGGAAATACAGACTAAATACATAGTTATTTATATAATTAAGACCTTTATCGACATGATGTTAAAACTAAATGTATGATTTAACATCATACAGTGTTGCAACTTTCTTTTGCCTCCTAATTCTCTGAAAAAAGAACTTAGAATAAATATGACTAGTGCTATGAAAGTTCAAATCATTTATTTAATAAATGGTTAAGGCATTTATTTCATAACATGTGTTGATAAAATGTCAGGGCAACTGAGAGACAAATTTCTTTAGATGGAAAATAGAATGAGGCTTATAACTTGGGAGTTTTAGTCTTCTAAGACCTTACCCTCTAGAGGGAGGTGTTGGATCTAGCTAGCATTACTGAGTGCCTCCATTAGGTCCTTTGCTTACATCGCTTATTTCATATCTGTGGGCCAGTTGTTACTATTCCCATTCCACAGATGAGAAGACTGAGATTCAAAGAAACAATTTATTCAGGATCACATAGGCAGCTAAACAGCAACTAGAATTGGAGGTACTGGTATTGGAACCCCAGCAGGGGTCTGGGGTGGGTAGGGATGCAGTTTGGGAGTCTGAGTACAGAGGAGGCAGGTTGATGTGAAATGAGCATAGAGTCTAATCATCTGCGTGCTCTCAAATGTGTGATTTATCTCGGTTAGCATGCCTCCCTTGTCCTCCTCCGGCTCTCTGCTGCCAGATGGAGCTTGAATTTTTTTTTTTTAATTTGAATTTCAGCATCAATATTATATTTGAAATGTAAGAGTAAAATTGACTTCTGTGATAACTTCTGAAATGATGACTGGGTGCCCAGGCAACCAACTGCGGAACGTCAGGTCCCTCTTCCTAAAGGTCTGGACTGTGCCTGGCTGGCTCTGATAATACAGTGAACCTAGTGGCTATGTCTCAGGGCAGCCGGAGCCAAGTGTTCAGGAACTAACAGACTCATGGGTGCCCCCTGTGTACCTGGAGGAACCTGGTTTCCTTGGAGATGCTCAGGCTACGTGATTAACTCCACCCCTTGCCTCCGCCATCAGGCCACCCAGCCTGCCGCCTACAGTGGTATAAACCTTTGTGGCTGGGGAGACCCTCTGGTCTTCCCCACAGGAAGGACAGGAGGCTGCAATAAAGCTTGCTTCTATTGCTTTTAACTTGTAGGCAGACCCACCTCTTTAGAGGAAAGAGAAGATTCCCCTAGTTCTTTGGAAATGGAAAGTGAGTCTTACAGTCTTATGTTACGGCTAAAACAGATTATCCTCAGATTATCCACACAAACTGCCTCTCGGAACTGGGATCGGTCAGATTCTCTTAGTGATCATGCACAATCAGACAAGGGCTGGATGGGAATGCTTTTCGATTGTGGATTCTTTCTCTTAATTACATGAGACCCACAACAGGACAACACCTCCCTTAAACATTAAAAAAAAAACATTAAATAAAATCATGTCAGTTCAGGCCTTCCTGAATTTGGTGAAAATGTAGCACAGGAGAGGAAGAATAGAAAATGTGGTCATGTGTAAAGGCTCTGTTCTCTTGTTGTTACTGAACATTGAGTGTCTCCTAAACTTTTTCCTGTGACATACTTTGAAGGAAGAAGAAGGGTAGGGAGGGGAAGAAATCTCTTCCTAAAAGAGAGATAAAGAGAAGAAAGAGAGGCTGAGGAGGGAGGGAAGGGGATAACAAGTTCTTTAAAAAGGAAAGAGGGAAAGAGAAGTTGGCTGCAATTATAGGGTGTCAGATGAGCAACAAAAACATTAGTTTGAAATATTTACTGAGCATCTACTATGTGCCAGGCTCTCAGACCCTGGTTGAAAGCAGGCGAACAGACAGTTGTTTTGTCTTACAGAGTACGTAGATTGAAGGAAGCACAAAATCTATTAAAGTAAATTAGGTTGCTAATAAGTTCTTAGTTCATTCTATTTTACCCTATTTCCTTTCATCCCCCATAAGTTTATCCATAAACCTAAGTAAATAGAAATGAACTACTCTGGACTATTAAAATATAGCATTGCCTTAAAATTTTTTTCCAAGTTAACTTTTTCTTTTTGCTTTCCTAATTGGGGTAATGTTTTTGTATTACTGCATGTCTACATATTTTAAAGGAGCTGATAAAAATATATTCATTCCCATGTAGTCTACTTGATCAGCCTATTTGCCAAAATTTTCCTGAGGAATGTGTAGGGGTAAAAAGAGTCAAGAGTAGATTTTGTTTTAAATCAATAATTGGAATAGATGTGAGACAAAAATAATCTGAAATTAAGCACAGTGCTGGATTTAGCTTGAAGTAGATAACAGTCTATCAAAAAAAAGAGAAGAAATCAGGGACTTCCCTGGTGGCACAGTGGTTAAGAATCCACCTGCCAATGCAGGGGACACGGGTTTGATCCCTGGTCAGGGAAGATCCCACATGCCGTGGAGCAACTAAGCCTGTGCGCCACAACTACTGAGCCTGCGCTCTAGAGCCCGCGTACCACAACTACTGAAGCCCACGTGCCTAGAACCCATGCTCTGCAACAAGAGAAGCCACCGCAATGAGAAGCCCGTGCACCGCAACGAAGAGTAGCCCGCACCTGCAGCAACTAGAGAGAAAGCCCGTGCACAGCAACAAGGACTCAATGCAGCCAAAAATAAATTAATAAATTTATTTAAAAAAGAAATCAAATACGCTTGTGTACCACAGCCTTTAAGTCAATAACAGAGGTAAACTTGAGCTCAATGCTGTTATAAGTTCTATATAGCGTCCAGACTGGTTCTTTGCTTTGGTGCCAAAAAGACTGATCCACTTTGTATCTACAGCTTACCTTTTAAATGATCAAACTGTAGGTGAGATAGACAAATATTTAACAACCAGTATGGCATGGACACAGATACTGGCTATACACCTTAAAATCTACTTTTGGGTGCATCCTGGTGGAATGAATATCCACCCTAATTATGGGGAAACTGATAGGTAGTTCACATGGAATGAAATTCCCTCCTTGGTCCATTTAAAAATTAAGCTACTCCTTTGGAAGAAAGCTACTATGACCGGCTTTGTCCTCAAATAGCATAACTGACATGGGAAAAGAAAAGATGTTTCTCCTGAAGATATTCTCCATTTTT
This sequence comes from Neophocaena asiaeorientalis asiaeorientalis, assembly GCF_003031525.2. Lineage (NCBI taxonomy): Eukaryota > Metazoa > Chordata > Mammalia > Artiodactyla > Phocoenidae > Neophocaena > Neophocaena asiaeorientalis. The sequence goes on from NW_020175662.1 coordinate 775,567, forward strand.
GGAGAACTTCTCAACCTTTCTAAAATAATGTTGGCATTCTGGTTGTCAACACTATGTAGCAAAGATATAGAGGATGCAATTTGAAAGCACATGTCTGTTTAGTATACATTGAAACATCAATAGCCATACTGTGAGACACGTGTAGAAAGGAATCAAAGGGTGGAGTCTTTTTAAGTGCTGGCTTCCCGGATGGGCGAACCTAGCTATGCTTTTCAACTACGTTGTAGGCACCACAGGTCCAGCAGGAGGCAGCACTGCTGTTACACAACGGGGAAGGAAAGAGAAACTGTTTCATGTGGTCTCCTGGGTATCATTTAGTATTCTCCTGCCTAACTTGGCAGTAAACAAGTGCCTTGAGGAGAGCATAGTGAACAAGGGTTTGGATCACACAGTAATGAGGGTCTGGGTCATCTGAGCAGGTAAGCCACCTAGACTAGCAGAAGTTCTAGCCAAGGGTGAGGGGAATTTGGGATGTGTAGTAGAGAAGGGAGATGCTGAATATTCATTGCAGCTCTGAGATCAACTGCTGTAGTGGGATCATCCCACTAACGTTTTTCCTGTAAGTTTCCCAAGGGAAAGAGACCAACCAGAATCCCAAGGATGCTGTACCCCTATGGAACAAATGCTTTATACAAAGCGACTGAACCCAGGCAGTGGTAGGGGTGAACACTGGTGGATGCTGTGATACCCTGTCCAGATACCCCCTTCTGGACCAAGTCACTCATTTTCTGAGCTGGCAGACGTATTACCTGTTGATGGCTCATAGCTAATCCCTCCCTAAGATGAAAGGAATTCCTTCACCCAAGGATATGCCCACTCCCAGGGGTAGCCATATCCAATGAGTGGTCAATGTCAGGGTACAAAAATCCAGGCCTCTTATCTTTTTTTTTTTTTTTTGTGCGGTACACGGGCCTCTCACTGCTGTGGCCTCTCCCATTGCGGAGCACAGGCTCCGGACGCGCAGGCTCAGCAGCCATGGCCCACGGGCCCAGCCGCTCCGCGGCATGTGGGATCTTCCCGGACCGGGGCACGAACCTGCGTGCCCTGCATCGGCAGGCGAACTCTCAACCACTGCGCCACCAGGGAAGCCCACAAAATATTAGTATAGTTCCCTGTGCTATGCAGTAGGTCCTTGTTGGTTATCTATTTTATATATAGCAGTGTGTATATGTTAATCCCAGACTCCTAATTTATCACCCTTCCTTTCCCCTTTGGTAACCATAAGTTTGTTTCTATGTCTGTGGGTCTATTTCTGTTTTATGAATAAGTTCATTTGTATCATTTTTTTAGCTTCCACATATAAGCAATATCATATTTGTCTTTCTCTGCCTGGCTTACTTCACTTAGTATGATAATCTCTAGGTCCATCCATGTTGCTGCAAATGGTATCATTTTATTCTTTTTTATGTCTGACTAATATTCCATTGTCTATATGTACCACATCTTTATTCATCTGTTACTGGACATTTAGGTTGTTTTCATGCCTTGGCTATTGTAAATAGTGCTGCAATGATTCTATTAACTATTTTAAAGATACGTGGAAAAGTATGTTTGTGACACATTTTATCAAAAATATGCTATATATATGCTATGGTTGAGTTCGTTAACTAGTTTAGCAAACCTCAGTAAAACAAATGTAAAGATTTAGCAAAGAACAATATTTGGTACTTAGTTCTAAATCACTAGACAGGCATTCTAAACATGCTATTTTAAGGCTGTGTTTTAATAAGTAATTAATATATGTTTAGCCAAATCAAATAAACTGCTTTAGTTCTTTTCATAACATTTGAGGCTAATAAAATAAACACCAATATGATAATGCTTTCACTTTTCCATGTTGTCAATTTATCAAAAATTTTAACTAAGCTTCATAGTCATGAAACACGTTTTTAGGCCTAAGGTTTATTACTTTTCAACCTCATGCTTTCAATAGTTTGGTTTAATTTGTCTAATACGATGAGTTTCAAAATTCCTTAAAAATTGTTTTGTTGAAATTTCATTTCTCTAAATGGGAGATTCTACGTTAGATGTCTTTAAGTTCATTTCACAAGCACATGAAATTAAGGAGGGCTGAGAGATAGTAAATAACAAAGCAACGTCGTAAAAGCTGTTAAGCACCTTTGTTTTAACAGCTTTGATATATCATTTATATACCATTTGATTCACCCTTTAACATATACAATTTAGCAGGTTATGGTATATTCACAGACTTGAGCAACCATTATCACTATCTGACTTTAGAAATTTTTCATCACCTTAAAAAGAAAGCCCACACCCATTAGCAGTCAGTCCTCATTTCTCTCTCCTTCCAGCCTCTGGCAACCAGTAACCTACATTGTCTATGGATTGGCCTATTGTGAACATTCCATATTAATGAAATCATACAACATGGGTTATGTTGTTGTTTTTGGTGACTGGATTTTTTCACTTAGCATATCTTTGAAAAATTTATTGAAGTACAGTTGATTTATAATGTGTTAATTTCTATATAGCAAAGTGGCTCAGTTATACATATATACACATTCTTTTTCATATTCTTTTCCATTATGGTTTATCACAGGATATTGAATCTAGTTCCCTGTGCTATACAGTAGGACCTTGTTGTTTATCCATTCTGTATATAGTAATTTGCATTTGCTAATCCCAAACTCCCAGTCCATCCCTCCCCAACCACCCCCTGCTTTGGCAACCACAAGTCTGTTCTCTCTGTGAGTCTGTTTCATAGATAAGTTCATTTGTATCATATTTTAGATTCCACATATAAGTGGTATCATATGGTATTTGTCTTTCTCTGTCTGACTTACTTCACTTAGTCTGATAATCTCTAGGTCCGTCCATGTTGCTGCAAAAGGCATTATTTCATTCTTTTTTATGGCTGAGCAATATTCCATTGTGTATATACACCACATCTTCTTTATCCATTCATCTGTTGATGGACATTTAGGTTGGTTCCATGTCCTGACTATTGTAAACAGTGCTGCAGTGAACATTGGGGTGCATGTGTCTTTTTGAATTATGGTTTTCTCCAGATATATGCCCAGGAGTGGGATTGCTGGATCATATGGTAGCTAGCTCTGTTTTCAGTTTTTTAAGGAACCTCCATACTGTTTTCCATAGTGGCTGTACCAATTTACATGCCCACAGCAGTGTAGGAGGGTTCCCTTTTCTCTACACCCTCTCCAGCATTTGTTATTTGTAGAAATTTTTTTTAATGATGGTCATTCTCACTGGTGTGAGGTGGTAGCTCTTTGTAGTTTTGATTTGCATTTCTCTAATAATTAGCAGTGTTGAGCATCTTTTCATGTGCTTGTTGGCCATCTGTTTGTCTTCTTTGGAGAAATGTCTGTTTAGGTCTGCTGCCCATTTTTTGATTGGGTTTTTTTGTTGTTGAGTTGTGTGAGCTGTTTGTATATTTTGGAAATTAAGCCCTTGTTGGTCACATCATTTGCTAATATTTTTTCCCAGTCCATAGGTTGTCTCTTCATTTTGTTTGTGGTTTCCTTTGCTGTACAAAATCTTGTATTTCACTTAGCATATTAACCTTATTTTCAAGCTTTATCCATGTTGTAGCATGTCAGTACTTCATTCCTTTTATTGCTTTACCCTTTTATTGCTGAATAATATTCCATTGTATGGATATACCACATTTTGTTCATTCATCAGTTAATGAATGGGTTGTTTTTGGGGGTTGTTCCCACTTTTTACCTACTGTGAATAATGCTGTTATTAACATTATGAGTTTTATATGGACATATGTTTTAGTTTCTCTTGGGTATATTCCTTGGAGTGAAACGTAGGGTTATATGGCAACTCTCTGTTTAACATTTTGAAGAACTGCTTAACTTTTCCAAAGTGGCTGCACAATTTTCTATTTTTATCAGCAGTGTATGAGGGTTCCAATTTCTCCACATTCTCCTCTACACTTTTTATGGATTATTGTTTTGTTTTGAATATTAGCCACCCTAGTAGGTATGAAGTGGTATCTCAGTGTGGTTTTTATTTTCATTTCCCTGGCGACTAATAACTGTCCTGTGAAGGTTAGTGAAGAACAAAATGGACGTTTAACTTGGAAAAAGGAAGGTTTTGGTAGGAGGGCCTGATAGTTGTCTTTAAATGTTTAGAATAGGGGCAGAATTTTATTTAATTACAGATGTACAGAGAGGTAATGTTAAACAGTGGAATTTAGCTCTGTGTAAATGGAATGTCTAATGAAATAGCTTGAACAGGGAAACAGTAGGTTCCCATTCCCTAGGGATGTTCAAGCAGATGGTGTAGAAGGATTCTGTGGTGCTACTCTAATATGCTATGGTTTGTAAACCTGTGTGGCAAATTTACAAAGTATATCGTCTCAGGTAGGTACATGCCACACCAACCAACCGGACAACCAATCATCTCTTGTTGATATTATTTATCTCTTGCTTACTTTCACTGTCTTATCACCTAAATACTTATCCAGTTAAGAGAAGATGTGAACTTAAAAAACAGGAGGTTCATTTCCAGCACTGAATCCTCTGTTGATTGATGATATCTGCTCAAGTAAAGTGCTTTTGACTCAATTGGAAAGGAGGAAAATTGAGCTTAACCTGGTGCCTGGCATTTGCCTGAGAGGCATCATGACCACTTCCTGAGTGATATGTGGATGAGCTCTGACCTGGGTAAAACCACTGGCAAGTGACATCCAAGTCAAAACTGTGGGGTTACTCAGAATCATAGATAACAATATTTAGAGAGATCAAACTTTTTGATAGTTTTAAAAATATTAAACTCTTTATTCTAAGAAAACTGTAGATTCCCATGCAGTTCTATGAAATAAGAGAGCCTGTGTGCCTTTTACCCAGTTTTCCCCAATAGTAACATTTTACAAAACAGTATTACAACCAGCATATTGATGCTGATACAGACAAGATACGAGACATTTTCATCACCCTCAGAATCCTTCCTGTTGCCCTTTTGTTGCCACAGCTGTTTCCCTCCCACATCCTTAATCCCTGGCAAGCACTAATATGTTCTCCATTTCTGTAAGTCTGTCATTTTAAGAGTGTTACACAAATAGAATCATACAGAATGTAACCTTTTGGGATTGGCTTTCTTCACACAGCGTAATTCTCATAATTGATCCAGGTTGTTCCATATATTAAAAATTGGATCCTTTTGATTGCTGAGGAGTATTCTGTAGTATGAACGTACCACAGTTTGGCTTTTGTTAGCCATTCATTGACATCTTGGTTGTTTCCATTTGGGGGCTATTACAAATAGAGCTCATGTGAACACTTGTGTACAGGCTTGTGTGTAAATTTAAGTTGTCACTTCGTGGGGTAAGGGCCCAGTAGTGCAATTGTTGGGTTGTATAGTAGGTGTGTATTTAGTTTGTTAAGAAACTGCAAGTTATTTTCCAGAGTAGTTGCACCAGTTTTTATTCCTACCAGGAGGGTATGAGTGATCTTGATTCTTCCTATACTTGCCAGTATTTGGTGTTCTGATAGGTGTGCAGTCAGACTTCATGGTTTTCATTTGAATTTCCTTAATGGCTAGTGATGGTGAGCATCTTTGCATGTGCTCATTTGCTTATTTCAACTGCTGTCTCCAGAGTGTGCTTGGTGTCACCATGAGGTGGACATGGCAGCCAAGAGAGCTAGGCCCAGGGGCCCCCCTCTGCTTCTGCCAAAGCTGCTCTATTTCTTTGAAAAACCTGTTTTACTTATTGGGCTTTTAAGCAAGATTTCTTTTATTTTTTAAATTTTTATTTTTTTAAATAAATTTATTTATCTGTTTTTATTTTTGGCTGTGTTGGGTCTTCGTTGCGGTGTGTGGGCTTTTCATCGTCATGGCTTCTCTTGTTGCAGAATGCGGGCTCTAGGCGCATGGGCTTCAGTGGTTGTGGCACGTGGGCTCAGTAGGTGTGGCTCGCGGGCTCTAGAGCGCAGGCTCAGTAGTTGTGGTGCACGGGCTTAGTTGCTCCGTAGCATGTGGCATCTTCCCGGGCCAGGGATCGAACCCGTGTCCCCTGCATTGGCAGGCAGATTCCTAACCATTGCGCCACCAGGGAAGCCCCAAGATTTCATTTAAACAGGTTTCCTTTGCTAAAGAAAAAAAAGGGAGGTTCCTTAAAAAACTACAAATAGAATTACCATATGACCCAGCAATCCCACTACTGGGCATATACCCTGAGAAAACCAAAATTCAAAAAGAGTCATGTACCAAAATGTTCATTGCAGCTCTATTTACAATAGCCCGGAGATGGAAAGAACCTAAGCGCCCATCATCGGACGAATGGATAAAGAAGATGTGGCACATATACACAATGGAATATTACTCAGCCTTAAAAAGAAATGAAATTGAGTTATTTGTTATGAGATGGATAGACCTAGAGTCTGTCATACAGAGTGAAGTAAGTCAGAAAGAAAAAGACAAATACCGTATGCTAACACATATATATGGAATTTAAAGGAAAAAAATGTCATGAAGAAAAAAAAGTGTGAAATCAACTTACTTCATCTATTTTACTGATTATTTTGTAGGAAATGACTTAATTTCCCACTATCCTGACAAAAATTAAATCCAGAATTAGAAATAAATGCATTCAAATATATTATATAAGAATATATTCAAAAGCCAACTGCTTAAGACAGTATGTGCTCTTTTTATACTTTTCAGTGAATGATTGCAAGCTGACTCTAATTTTTAAAAATGAAAACTGTATGTCTCACTAATTTTAAAAAGGCTAAAACATCTCTCATTAATAATCTGGAAGACAGTTTCCTTTCCCACAGGACCAGCACATTAATTATCTTTCTACGTGTCAGGCAGGAAGGGCACTAATGTAGAGGAATAAAAAGTGAAGGCTCTCATAATTTGGTTGTAATATCCTAGATATAATATACTTATAACACCTAACATTGATGGCAAATACATGCAAAATGCTTGCATACCATCTGATTTTGTGATTCTATAGATTAGGTTTTAGAAAATAAAACATTCCCAGGGAGTGTGAGTCACGCTCACTGAAATCTTGTAAGGAGAGTTTCTCTGGAGACACTTTATTTTAGCCTTTCTTCCCATATTCAGGTTCTCTTGCTTTTTCCTCAGGGAGAGATCTTTTTGAGGATGGCCAAAAAACTTGTCACGTTAAAACAAACAAAAAATGCAACAACAGCAACGCTATCCCTGCTATACTTTCCCTAGTAATTTCACAGCCCAGTGATGGGAGTGTCAGAGTCGGCATTCTTGGAGGGAGGTACAAGAGGGCATTATGTAGCCGGGCTGATGCTAACTTGGCAGGATCTCAGATGGCCTCAGAGAGGCCATGTGAGCCAACAGGCTGCAGCTGGACAGGAGCCAGTGTGAGCCACATCCTCCCGGAGGACTGAGAGACAGAGGCCACTCCATCCTAGTTCCTGGGGAGCAGCATGACCTCCCCAGCCACTGCGGGAGGCAACCGAGTCTCTTGGCTTCCCGTCCACGTGCACACAAACAGCGCTCTGGAGGAACAGGAACTGGCCACAGTGGAACATTTTTCTCCCATGTCATCATCCACCCTGATCCTTCTGCTGGGAAATCTGTGAAAAGTCAAGGATAGGCCTGGTGAAAAGAAAATTGAAACAAAGCACATTCGTGCGTCTTGCTTCTGCACATGTACCTTCCCCAAATACTGAGGTCCCCACGGCTATATTTGAGGGCTTCGTACATGGTGGTCAGAAGGCTCTCTGGAGAAGTTCCATGCTGTTGGCTTGTGCGTGGTTTTCTTTTTCTCTGTGTGTGGTAGAAGGAATTAGTGCGGGGGAGGGGTGGATAATCTCTTTCGGAATAATGTTTTACGATCCCATTGGACCTTGGGTTCTCTAGCACAAGTAAATGTTGAGAAGGAGTGTTTGCATCAAGGTAGAACAGAGGCCTGCTGTCGGACTACACCTTGGGGAAGAATTTCTGCAACCTCAGCTCATGCTTCATTGGATTTCCCTGCCCGGGCCCAGTCAGAACCCCAGCAAAACTGGAAGGTGGAAACAGGGCGCTGGCCAATTCCTTCTTTCCCACGAATAAGTTAATGGCGTTCCCACCAAACTCACTTTAGCACCAGCCAGAGGGTCCAGGACTGGCAAAGCCTTCACTCTTTTTCCTTGAGGAAGTAAAGGCCCTAGCGCCTAAGAAAATGTGAGACTTGAGCCCATCTCCAAATAATTAGGGAATCAAGGCAATTACAGTGTCCTTCTGGTCCTGGTCCTTCCAAAGTAAATATGGTTGTGAGTTTTAGCAGAAGAGCATTGTTCTAAAATAGTACACTATCAGTTTCTGTCCTGGCTTCAGAATAATCTACATGTATCAACAGTCAGGGAAGTGAGACACTTTGAAAAGAATGATTAAAAACTGGGATTGGGATTTTATAAATATTATCTCATTTAATCTTCATAACTACCTGTCAGGAAGGTACTATTACAAGTTCCAGTTTACGCACGTGGAAACCGAGGGCTGGTAAGCTTGAATAACTTTCCCAGAGTCACAGACAGCAAGATGAAGTGCTGGCAATTGAACATGGAGTTGGGTTCCAGAGCGCTCATGCTTAACCATTCAATAACACCACCAAGAAGACCTGCCACGAAGGGTTGGTTATGAGGGCTCACAGGAGAGACACCAACAGACTGGGGGTGAGTGCGGTGGCTGAGACTGGGAGAATTCTCCTAGATCTCAGAACCTTGCTCAGTCCTGATGGATGGAAAGGAATTAGAAAGGGAAGAAGGGGTAAGAGGTGGGAAATGTGAAGATTAACCCAGAAGGGGGAATGGGATGTACAAACACTCAAAGGCGAGGGGGAACATAGCAATGGGAGGAAAGCTAAATGGTGCGGTGAGCTCAGATCATTGAATTACGGTTGAACTGAGCAAGGGGGTGGGGTAGGGAGCAGAAGTCGAAGTGAGAATTAAAACTGGAGATGTTTCTAACTCATGCCAAACAGAGTTTAATTTTGAAGGTTAAGGGTAGCCAGTAAAGGATTTTAAGCAGAGATCAGGGTGCTAAGTTTTGCATTGCAGAAAGATCACTGTTTAGGGAGTCTCTGCAGGAAATGAGGGCTCAGGGTGTGGCAGCAGAGTCAAATGTGAGACAGCAAGACTAGTTAGGAGACAATGCTTCATCCATTAAGAAACAAGGGTACAGGGCTTCCCTGGTGGCGCAGTGGTTGAGAGTTCGCCTGCTGATGCAGGGCACGCAGGTTCGTGCCCCGGTCCGGAAAGATCCCACATGCCGCGGAGTGGCTGCGCCCGTGAGCCATGGCTGCTGAGCCTGCGCGTCCGGAGCCTGTGCTCCGCAACGGGAGAGGCCACAACAGCGAGAGGCCCGCGTACTGCACAAAAAAAGGGTACAGACTAAGAGTGGCAGGGGAGGTGGAGAGGAGGGAATGGATCTGAGAGCTATTGAGGGAAGTGGAAGGACTCTCATGACTGAATGAGTGGGAAGAGCAAAGGACAGGGAGTGTTCACGGTGAAATAACATTTACGCATTTCGTAATACACGATGCTGGTATTCATTCAGCAGGGGGGAAAGGGGCAGGTCTGGCAAGGAGATGGGAAGGGTAATGAGAGCAACTTACAACATAATTGAGTTTGAAGTAAAAATGGGGCATCCAAATAAATATTCTGGGGGGGCGGGTTTTTGGCTGAATGAGCCTACGGCTCAAGAGAGAGGCTTGGGCTGGGGAAACAGGTTTTTAGTCCTCCTGTGGCATTTAAGACTATAGGGCTGTGCCAGTTTTTCTTCTCTCTTGATCCAAATTCACTCTCTGGTCATTTTCAGTTGCTGGAGCTGGGACTCCGCAGACCATGTTTCTGCTTTGCCAGTTGCCTCTTCCCCAGGCTTTGCCACCAGAGGGCAGCTGCAGGGCTGGAGGAGGGACAGCGGAGCGGGTCCCCTCCAGCTCCCTTCGTCACTCCAGTGGTTGTAGTTCATAGGAGCTGCTGGGGCCAGTGTGCAGTTTTTCTAACACTTGAAGAGCCAGCTTCCTCTTGTCCCCATTTGAGGCATTCCAGCCCCCAGCTATTGCCCCCTCCCCCAAGTTCTGGGTCCCACCTCATGGGGCCTCTTCTCTAAATGCTAGTTTTAATAATCCCAACCTCTTCCTTTTGTACTTTCAGTCCTAGAGGTAGAATTGCTTCCAGTAGGAGCTACCTGCCATACCTTAGAGCTCTCTTTTCACCCTTTCAGTTACCTGGTTAACAACTTTATGCCTAGTCAACAGACAATTCTGTATATTAATTTATCTCAGTTAAAATAACTGATGCGGCTCTGTCTCCTCACTGGCCCCTGACTTTGTAGGGTGAATATGGGGACACCCAAGGAAAGTGTGGAGGGTAATGAAGAAGAGAGCTTTGCAAAGGACCCGGGGGCCGCCTGTGTTTAAGGACTGTCAGTCCTTAAGGCATGGACCAGGAAGATGCTGGAGAATCCAGAGGATTCTGTGTCTAAGGGGAAAAAAACCAACCAAGGAGAGAGAGAGTATTCAGACTAGAGACATCATTATTAATGGGGCAATGTTCCTAAGAAGGTGGAGCCTTGTTCCTGGAAAAGAAAGGAAAGGAATGGAGGTAGGTGAGGAGTAGATGGGGAGGTCATCGACGGAGTGCAGGATGTGGAGAGTAGGTTTGCAATAGCCTCTGAAGAGGATGGAAGAGAGGGCTGGCTGGGGGTTTGCTAGGGGTTTCTTAGGGGACAGCGCTGAGGGTCAGAGGGGCAGTCCTGGAACAGGAAATTGACATGACTCTAATCAAATTACTGGGTCTGTGTGTGTGTTTGTTTTCTACTATTAGAACATAGCAACATTTTGTGGGGCATTGACAGTGGGATTAACTCAAGGGAAGGAGTTTGCCAGGTGCTCAAGAGATGCCGGTATGACCAAGAGAGGGATTACATGAAGGACCTTGGGCCAAGGTTGGCTAGAAAATGAAGTGAAGCTCATGGGGCTGATGTACAAAACCACACGACTCTATGTGAGCTCACAATGGTGTGCATAGGGTTGAACTCTCTTTAAAGCCATAAAAGGAGAAGTTTCAAGTATGCTCTAGCCAGGCAGAAGAAAATCTCCCACAGAGATGGGACACTAGTTTTAATAAAACATGGTGGTTCATTTTTAGTTCCAACCTAATTTACAAGTTACGCAAGTCAAACAGCTTATAAATCTGTATATTTAAAGTCCTTATTTATTTAGTAAAGGAACTGTTTTTGAGAAGCAGTGTAATAAAGAGCTTAGAAAACTTTAGAACACCTCAGATATGAAGAATCAGGGATGTAGGGATGTCGTTGTAATGAATACTTTTTTTTTTTTTCTTTTACTACTTAAACTTTCTTATGGCTGAGATCAAGTCTGATAAGCACTTTAAGTTAGGCAAATAATGACGGTAATAAAATACTATGCCCTTGCAAAATATACTAAATGCCCAGGCTTCCGAACTTTTCCAATTATTTTCTTGTAAATGCATTTGTATGGGGATAGTTTCCCCCTAGGGTAGACTATAATTTAAAAAACTTGAATTCACTGCAGCCCTATAAATTACTGTTTCCCCTTAATGTTGGCAAGTAGTGATTTATTTTAGTCAAATTGCAGACCTCACTAGGCATGTTTTACTGTATAAGTACTTCCCTAGGGCAAGGAAGACTTTTTAGCGTATTATTTGGGGGAAGCACAAAAGCTATTAAATTCATAAATTAATTTACACTTGAAATCTTAGTTTACCCTGATTTGTCACATATTTTGTACAAAGTGGCTGTTATATGTGCATAATCCATAAGCAACTAAAATATACAACTATTAGTAATTCTTACATTTTTAGAATAGAGCTTTAATGTTGCTAAATATTTTCAAATGTATCTTTTTCACTTTTGCAATCCTGATTATGAAAAGGCATTTATATAATTTATATATGAGGCTCATTGACATGAAAATCTATTTTGCTTTCATTGACATGAAATCTATTTTGCTTCTCTCATCACAGATTTATCTAAGAAGGGCATAGGAAAAATAGTTAAGCTGAAATAGGAGTGCTTTTCTTTAATTTCAGTTATAGAGGCATTTGAAAATAAAATGTATCCAGAAAAATATACGGAAAGGTGAATGTAGTATAAAATGATGGAACACTAAATGGTTTGGGGCAGGGGTGGTATGGGGATCCAATGCCATGAAGTGCAGCTACGCCATCACCTAAAGAGTCTGAGTACTACTGCATCAGGGACCATGGTGGTGAACATTGTAGGGATCTTCATACACCTGACAGAAAAGAAATTACTTAGTAGAAAAACCACTGGAGTTAGACAAATATATGTTCAACTTATAGCTCAGCCACTTACTAGCTTTTGACCTTGGTCAGCATTAACTTTTCTTAGTCACCGTTTGCTCGTCTGAAAATTGAAGATAAAGTAATTACCTCTCAAGGTCCTTGTGAGAAACCATTGTGACTACACGTGTTGAGTGCTAGCACCTGGAAAGCTTGGGGCACCATGGCCTCCTGCCTTTATGGACCCTACATTCCTCAAGCCTCAGGTTCTGACCTCCCAAATGACCATCTGGGGAGACATCAAGTAAGATTTTGCTAGAACTTTAAGGGCAGATGCCACCAACAGACCACCATCCTTTGACTGACTGCAGACTTTAAAATGTGGAACTATTTATACTTTGAAGACCTAATGTAAAATGTGTGATGAAGAAAACAAATTTGTTCTAGAAGTTGTCTCCTTCAAAGAAGGGACAGTGGACGGCACCATTGATTCCTCCACCAATGCCTTGTCATAGAAGCCCCCAAGTATCATTACTTAATTTGGAAACATGACTGAGAATAGAGACTCGAAAAGCAGTTGGAATAATCGAGAAAGTTGGAAGGATCAACCTGGTTATTTGAGGCATAGTGGAGAAAATATCTTGTCAAAAATAGCTTGGCTTAATGACTCCTTTGCTATCACATCCTATCCAAGGAATAGCAGTGTGATTATTTCATTTGATTGTTTATCAGAACCATCAAAAAATCAATCCCAGTTGTACTGTTGGTTGACCTTCTCAACAGCAGCTGTTCATTCTTCTGTTTCTCATCAATTTGAGCCTTTGCAGAACTTGACAGCTTGTAAAGGATTTGCCTGTTGTTAACCTCCTTAGGCATGCAAGACAGGTTTCATCGATCTTTCCTCAGTTCTTGTTTCTTTTTCTTATGGCAGTCTCAACTCTCCTGTGAAGATCTGTCACCCACTCCCTCACTTCCACCAATAGTTCTTGGCAGGTACCTCCAGGATCTCTAGCCTGGACACTTCCATGATTTAGCCCCCTTTTCTAGTTGTCTGCTGGATACCTTCACACTCTTGTCTCCCAGGTACCTCGATCTCCTCCACGCCAAAGCTGAACTTCTCTTTCCTCTTAACTCATTCTTCCTGGTTAATGACGTCACTATTCCCTGGGATACAGGCTCAAAAGCTCTGGCTTCTCTTTTGCCTCCAAAATTTAAGCAGTCTCTGTGTCCTATATAGTCTGCTTTTATTAAAAGCCTTTCGAATGGACTCCTCATAAAATTTTTATACTTTCTGCTTCATCACAGATCCTTATTACCTCCCCCCAGGACTATTGCAATAGCCTTCTAAAGAGTAGCTCAGCATTACCCCACTCTGTACGCTCTTGCCAAAGCTCAGCTCTAATGCTCATGCCCCCCTACTCCAGCATCTTTGCAATTCCTTACTGCTTAGGGATCTAAGATCCAACTTCTCATCCCACATGGAGGCTCTCTGCATTATGAGTCCAACCTACTCTCTGCTCCCTTATATCTACTTGTATTCCAACCAAACCGATTGAAACCAAATTTTTATTGATCACTTACTATGTTTTAGACATAATGATAAACATTTAAAATATCTCATTTAATCCATATAGCATATGATGATAGTATTTTGCCCATATTACAAATGAGGAAATTGAGATTTGGCGAATTCAGGTAAATTGCCCAAAGTGTTATGGTTAGTAAGTGGCATTGAGAAAGTTTAAATCTGAACTCCCCAAATAGACACTATGCTTTCTTGCTCATCTGCCTTTATTCATGTGATTTCCTCCATGTACAATTGTGTAATGTCTTCTCTCCATACATTTTTACCTTGAAATCTTACTCATCCTTCAAGACACATATCAAGTGCCACTTCTTCCTTGGGGTCTGTCCTGACGTCTCCAACCAGTGGTGCTTGCCCTCCATCTGAGCGGCCACACATTGATACATGCCTGGCGTTAGTGAATGGTGAGCTTGTCCGCTCTCATCTTCATCACTGGGGCTGGTGGCTTTGTGAGGACAGTGGCCACGTCTTGGTCGTATTTTTACCCCTGTGCTGAACACAAATCCTGGTGTGTTCCAGATGCTCAGTGTTGAAATGAATTGCCCTATAAATAAACAGAGAAGATGCAACACTAGTGTTGGCAAAATAATGGCAAGAAGTCCCTACTTTACAGTCCCTGTGCCTTACCTGGAAATCATGGTGTTCTGTCTAGCAACTAAGCAATTAAATATGACACAGAGGAGGAAAGGGTGCCTTACTGAAAGGTTGGCTTCTGACCTTCAATACTTGGTTTGTACATATGAACAAACATCGATGCTTTCTTAGATAATTAGCGGGCATATTTGCTGATCAACTGACTCTTTTTTTTAATAAGTCAGAGGTGAGTGATTACCCAGTTCTTGTTTTAGCCAGAGAATTATGTAGTGATATTGGCAAAAAAATGGACTCTTTTCTGTGTCCATGGGTGCAACATTAACCAATACCTTCCCCTCTGTTCATCAGTTATGAAATCTGGGGGTGTTCAACATTGAAAAGCCCTCAAACTGATAGCACCTAGCAATTCGGCTCCATTGAAAATGTACGAAAACACATGTTCACACAAAACGTGGAAACAACTCAATGTCCATCAATTGATGAATGGATAAACAAAATAGATATACAACTATCTATACAATTATTACTCAGGAATAAAAAGGAATGAAATCCTGATGCATACTACAACATGGATGAACTCTGAAAACATGCTAGGTAAAAGAAGCCAGTCACAAAAGACCGTATATTGTAAAATACCGTTTATATGAAAATGTCAAGAATAGGCAGATCCGTAGACAGAGAGTTGATTAGCGGTTGCCTAGGGCTGGAGGAGAGAGGAATGAGGGGAAATAGGGAGTGACTGTTAAATGGCGTGGAGTTTCTTTCTGGAGTAATGAAAATATTCTAAGATTGATTGTGGTGATGGTTACACAATTTTGTGAGTATACTAAAAGCCATTGAATTGTACATTTCAAGTGAGTGAATTATGTTGTGTGAATTATATTGCAATAAAGCTGTTATTTTAAAAAGCTGCCAACGTGATATCAAGGATTATTGTGGGATGAAGAGATATGCTAGTCAATTGTTACATAAGCTGTTAAAAATTCTGTATGAAAAAGACATTCAGCATTTGAGTAGGCCTCTACCAAACTTTCTTCTTCTCAAAACAGATTATAAGGAAGCAGAAGAGATGAAAGGGAAAAGGTATTTGGTTCTTTGCACAGCGCCCTGGGATATTTTACTTGGAGCAAAGATTATGTATGCTTTGGTTTAGATCAGTCAGGAAATACTTTTTTAAAACTACTTTCTACTCTTCTATGTCTTGAAAAGGCAAAAATGAATATTTTATCATTTGGATAATGAGGAACTTTTATTTTTAGCTTTGGTATTTTAATTTTAAAAGGCACTTAACACTAATGAGCATTTTTACCCAGCTAGATATACGTATTTTAACACAAACAGTTTAAAACTTATCTAAGAGCATTTAACAACTGAGCTATACATGGAAACTATTAAAAAAAAAAGCAGCTGTGGTGTTAATGACTATTGCGTACTCCCAGCCAGCTGAAACTTGACAGAACATTGGACTCCAGAAACCCTATAAGTGAATAACATGGGAAATAGTCTATAAATAGGAAGAGTATCAGCTATTCGCCAAAACACACAGATTCTGGTGTGACCACACAGAAAGGAGTAGGAAAGGCATCAGGATTTCTGACAAGTTGAATGAAACTTGGACATACAGACAGCAATAAAGATATTATGTTCTCCTGAGCAGATGTTACGGGCTATGGCTCAGACCTCATCTCTTACTTGGTTCCTTTCCAGCTCTGCAGAAGTGAAAGCTGAGCCTGGGAAGATGAAATGCGTGAGAGTGAAATCGGGGACTTTGGCTCTGATGCTGGGCTCCCTGTGCTCTTAAGAGCCAGTGCACAAGAATTGCGTTGGCAGGGACCATGCGCTTGTTTCAGAGATGCTGAAAGAGTTTGGGGGGTCTGGAGGGCTCCTGACCAGTGTGCCTGTGGCTGTGTGAGTTTCTCCCAAGAGACTTATACTCCAGCTCCGCTGAGTTTCTCATCATTTCCAAACACGCTTGGTCTGATACTGCTGTATCTGGGCACATCCCATTCCCTTTAGTCAGAATTCCCCTTCTCTTCATCTGGAAACCTCCTCCTCATCCTTTCAAACTCACCTTTTCCTCAGCTCCCTCAAGCAAAATTCGTTATCTCCACCTCTGTCCTACCAAAGCTCTCTCCATCACAGCCCTTAAACCAGGCATCATCCTCCCTCCCCAGACAGTGTCTCAAATACAAGGATTACATCTATGTTTTAAAATCTTTATCACTTAGTTTGTCTGGCATATAGTTTGTACTTAATAAATGTTTGTTGAATTCCACTAGATTGAGATTCTGATATGCAGTCTGAGAATAGAGATGAGTAAACCAGCTGCCTGGCTCAGAAGGAGCTACAAGTGTGTGTGTGAGAGAGAGAAAGAGAGAGAGAGAGAGAGAGAGAGAGAGAGAGTGTGTGTGTGTGTGTGTGTGTGTGTGTGTGTGTGTGTGTGTGTGATAAGAGATTATTAAACTGAAGAGCCAAAGCCAAAGGGACTGACTGCCTCATGGGACTATTCCAGGCGTCAAGGGGAGAGAGTTGTTCAAATCATGTTACAGTGAGCATATTAGTTTGTTGGGGCTGCCATAACCAAGTGCTACAGACTACAGTCATTCAAACAACAGAACTGTAGTTTTTCTTCTGATTCTGGAGGCTTGGAATCTCAGATCCTAACATCCACAGGGTCGGTTTCATCCTGAGGTCTCTTCTAGGCAGCTGTCTTCTCTCTCCGTCTTCACAGGGCCTTTCCCCTGTGCATCTGTGTCCTAATCCCCTCTTCTTACCAATTATATTGGATTAGGGCCTACCCTAGTGACCTCATTTAACTTTAATTACCTCTTAAAGATCGTATCTCCAAATACAGTCACATTCTGAGGTGCTAGGAGTGGGGACTTCCACATATAAATTTTGAAGGGATGCAATTCAGCCCATAGAAGTGGGTAACCACCCACTTTGCCTGAGGTTAAGGCATGCCTTGTACATCAGTACTGCAAACTCGTTTTTTATCTCCCTTCAACTTGAATTCAGATCTAAGCGATGTTGACAGAGACCCTTCAAGCGCACATTTAGATGGTAATTGGAACTGGCAAATGGGAAGGCTGGATGCTAGTGTAGATTTTCTTTTCATTCTTCTCAGCGCTGCCTGGGCTGGGGACACCTAGCCTTGGGTCTCTTTCATGGGATGCCAGGAGGTACCTGGTCTCCGACTCTATTACAGCCTTTATTTCACAGGCTGCTTTTATGCCACAAAAGAACGTGCCATCACAAGTCTCTGCCAGCATGTTCTCTCACTGCTTTCTGGTGAGCACTGCTCGGCACCAAACCAGCTTAGTGCGCGTGCATGACACTGGAGGGGGAGAGATGACCAGCTAAGGTCTCTGTACCATCCTGACGAACTACAGTTGTGAACAGTTAAAGACATCCAGCCCCGGTGCTGGGCCGAAAGCTAGGCAGGTCGGAGCAGCACATCATTCAAGTGTAGGTGTCCCTTTCAAAATAGAGCAAAGTAATTGTTAGAATATAGTGAAACTGCTCAGAGTGGATTCCTCTTGGAAAGAGCAATACTGGAGTACTTTCCTGAGATAAGATAAGCTTGGGCTTATAGGGTTGGCACTCCAGAGATGCTCTTCCTCTGATTTAGTTAACTATTTCCCCAAGTGAGGTCCTAGGCCACTGATGGTGGACTCACATGGGGTTCCTTTTTTCTTTTTAAATTAATTTATTTATTTTTGGTTGCATTGGGTCTTGGTTGCTGTGCGCGGGCATCTCATTGTGGTGGCTTCTCTTGTGGTATAGCACGGGCTCTAGGTGCGTGGGCTTCAGTAGTTGTGGCTCGCTGGCTTCAGTAGTTGTGGCTTGCGGGCTCTAGAGCACAGGCTCAGTAGTTGTGGCACGTGGGCTTAGTTGCTCCGCAGCATGTGGTATCTTCCCAGACCAGGGATTGAACCCGTGTCCCCTGCACTGGCAGGGGGATTCTTAACCACTGCACCACCAGGGAAGCCCTCATGTGGGGTTCTTAACTAAGCTCCTCTGCACCTTGTGATGACTAAATTGGGATCTCTGGGTGAACATAGGAAAAGGAATTTTAATTTTGCCTGTGTTATTCTTACCCAAACATGTGCAAACCACTGATTAACTGCATGGAAATGTAGGAGAGGCACTGCCAGGTGAGTGGTTTCTGCTTGGACTGTGGCCTCATGACCCACTCAGCCTTTCCATGGGTGTGGTTCATGGAGACTCAAACAGACTGACAGTCACAATGACCAGGTACCAAGGACGTAGCTCTTGAATCACACTCCAGGGCTCTGCCCACATCTCCAATTGCTCTGTCCTCCTTATCCCTTTATTCTTTGAAGTCACAGCTTGGATCGTCCCTAATTTAAAAAAGAAAAGTACTTGAAAGTTTCCTAATCCTGAAATGACTCAGTGTTGATGGTGGTGCAGTCAGTAGAAGGGAAATATCACAGCCAGCTAGCTCCTGGGAATGTAAACTGGTACGATCACTTCCAGAGGGCATTTTAGCCATGTGTAGTGAGAAACTATGAATTCTATTTCCAGAAATGAACCCCAAGGGCAAACTGATTCTAGGACTGTATACAAAAATATTGATCAGAGCCTTGTTTGTAATAGTGACAAATGTTCAACAGATGGGAAACTTGTCAAAAAAACTTGTCAAAAAATTAAAATATTAAGTAGGCTTTTAAAATTCTGTTGTCACAAGATACCTAACATGTGGGGAAATACATTTTATTAAGTTAAAAAAAGTAGGATAAAAATCTCTCTACATATATAATAATTCCAATTCTCCCTCCCCCTGCCATACACACACACACATTTCTCTGTTTCTATCTGAAGAGAAATATACATAGTTGTTAAAAATGATTATCTTTAGGTCAGGGGCTTCCACAGGGAGTTAAAAGGGCAGAACTCTGAGGATTGCATCACCCAAGTATTCTGTGAACTCACATTAATCTATTGTCTTCATCTTCACTTGAGCTGAGATCAGCAAGCTTGGGTGAACAGAAACTTGGATTTGGAGTAGAGGAGGAAGTAGGCAATTAGAAACCAAAACGGTTAGTGCAGTGGCTCTCAAACCTCACTGTGTAAAAGGATCACCTGGAGAGCTGGGTTAAAATGCATAATCCTTCTAGAAAGCCACCACTTACAGGAACTTCTGTGTAAGAGATGGGGCTTAGTCATCTTCATTTTAATAAGCCCCTGATGTCATTTTGCTGCAGGTGACTTGAGGGTAGTAGAACCTGAAGGACGAATAAGCCAGAGAGAGAACCCCAGAGGAGGTCTAGGGAAGCAAAGCATGCTGGGAAGCTAGGGTGAGGGGCAAAGAAAGAGGTGTCAGATTTTAACATGTTCCTTTCTGTTCCATATAAACCAGGACTATTTACTGTAGTGCCAGGGCTATTAGAACAGTCTGAAAGCCCTTTGTAGGCTAACCTTGAGGACGCGGTTATCATTTTGAACATGATTTCTAATGGAAAATGTGTTTCAAGTTTTCAAACTCCCATCTGAGCTTTTGGAATTCAATTTGTTCCTGTCCTGAGGACTATCTGTTGTAACCACCATTGCCATAAGCCTCCCAACCCCGATGTAACTCTTTAGATGCCCTTCCATTTTTCACATTGATTTTAGCTCATTTATCAAAACAGAAAAAAGGATAAATCTATTTTTGACCAAAAAAACCCCAGATATTCACTGTTAAATATAAGATTACATTCAATCTCAAGCCAAAAAACTAAGTTAGATTTGAGTCTCTGTTTTTCTTTTTTGCAAAGAGCCTTAGATTTTTGACTTTTTGGAAAGAGATATTATGAGGAATAGGGAGGAATGTAGCTTAAAAATTCTGATCAGCTTCTTTAGATTTAGTCTTGAATTTGGAATCGTCCCTTAAAATTTTATAAATTTCAGATTCAATAGCTCTAAAGAATAAATTATTGAACAAATCTCTCTTGACAGACAGGAGTAGGAAATAATAAAAACTGCCAACGCTGAATGTGTACACAAGGAATGTGCTGTCGTACAATTTGGTGGTAATAATAAGTCGTTTAAAGGAAAGTTCAGATGTGACTTGGAAACAGGTTTGAAGGTGCTGGCAATGGGGTGAGTTAGAACGACAGTTGTTCCCGCGTCTGTCTTGACTGTGTGCAAATAAATGGTGGTGAGATTAAAGAGGCTCCGAAGGTGCCACCCTCTCCTCACGTTTTAATTCATTTGCAGAATAAATGCGTATAAAAATCAAAATTATAGGCTCCAAGAGCTGAACTAGCTGGTCACAGTTTGAACTACCAAGGACAAAGGGAGCTTAGATGAGATTTATGATGCTTCAAACTTTAAAAACACAAAACCCTTGGTTCAAACAACCCTTTGCTGAAGCAGAAGCAGAGTCCTGGCCCCTCAGCCCTTTGAACACCCCCAATTAGACATTTGTATCAGGATTCTTCAGTTCCAAGCAACAGAGTCTGACTCTGGCCAGTTTTCAGAATTGCTGGGAAAGCTGAAGAGCTAAGCTTCAGAAAGGACTGGACCCAGGGAAGCTCCTGAGTTCTGGGAAGCAAGGACTAACGGCAGTCTCTTCAGGGATTGTCACTGGACCCAGAGTTGGTGTTCCTCAGCTCTGATTTGCCTTGCTTGGGTCACATGACCATCCCTTGATCTAGGGGTATGGGAACATTCTGATTGACCTTCTGGTGGAAGAGGATGGTTAGCAGAAGAAAGGGGAGTTGATAGTAGGAAACTAAAATGTGTGTCCACTACAATAGTCCTTTGAGGTCTCCTCCAGTCCCAGGATTCTAGGACTACTGTTCCATTATCAGAAAATTCCACTTGCAACAGTGAGCCAAAATGGCCCCAGGGAGCTAGCTGCAGGCTCTGTTCTAATTTCAAATTCTCATCTCAGAGAATAGCATCACCAACATAGGAAAAAAAAATTAGGTGGATAATGGCAGTGTCTTGCAATTTTTTTTAATGGAATATTTGTTAAGGTCTCAGTCTTTTTGGTCAGATTATAGTTGAATTTTGTGTAACCTTGGGTAAATTTCTTTTCCTGAGCCTAGATTTCCTCCTCTGTAAAATGTATGTCATTGGGTTTTTATCGGGTTGTTTTTATGACAAATGCTTATTACAGGGCTTAGCCTTAATAAATGGTATTTATTATCATTCTAAAATGAATTTCCTCTCAAATGTTAATCATGAAAATTTATACAGTCATATTTTAATGAGTTCATTTTCATAAATTCATTAAAGCTTAGAGATATGGTAAACAGATATTCTTGATTCTCAACAACCAAGCCCAAGGGGACTAATGAAATGAATGGTAGCAATTCACTGATTCACTAAAGCTGCAGATTTGTTTTCCATGAACACAGACATGTCATAGGGATTGTGTCCAGGTATGTAGATGGTATTTATATTTGACAGCAACTCGGGCAACATGGTATAAATATTATAACTATTACAAATCCTCACTCCGGGCTTTGACATAATGGCATGGAGACTACATTTCTATAGAATTTTGATATAGAATCAAAATCCTGTATATCCCCTGTCCTTTGGCAAATGGGAGAGGTTGCTGTGACTCTTTGGTACGTCACTGTGATGACTAAAGCACAGATGCTTTTCAAGCCAACCATGTGTCCTGGGAGTTATGAAACCACAAGCTTCCGGAGGCAGCTCTCTAAGAAGGATTTTAAAACAAAGAGGTGCTGAAGTCTGGGGAGAGAATTCCACTCACTTAGTTCATCACAAGCACCTTATTAGGAATGGGAAATGGGGAAAGGAACTGTTTCTAATGCAGATTTACAAATTATCCTGGTGTGACCAGAATTATGTCTGAGAGAGAGATCCCTGCGCCTCCACTGAACACACTTCCTTCCTCTGGAGAGTGTGAGTTGGAAAGTTTACCCTTCCCTCCCAGAAACAAATGCCAGTGTTCGAAAGCTCAGCATTAACCCTCCAGAACTCCCCAATCCTATTCTTTCTAAAACCAATGAACCAAAAACATTTGTTGGCCATGTACCTACCTATCTTTTTATGTATCACCTTGCTGCCCACTTGAGCGCTCAGAAGAAAAGGGTGATTCAACACTTCTAGTCTCCTTGGGAAGACATGGAAACACATGAAATGGTAAGACCAAGCAAAAATCAGTATGAGGCTTCCCTGGTGGCGCAGTGGTTGAGAATCTGCCTGCCAATGCAGGGGACACGGGTTCGGGCCCTGGTCTGGGAAGGTCCCACATGCCACAGAGCAACTAGGCCCATGAACCACAACTACTGAGCCTGCGTGTCTGGAGCCTGTGCTCCGCAACGGGAGAGGCCGCGACAGTGAGAGGCCTGCGCACCGCGATGAAGAGTGGCCCCTGCTTGCTGCAACTAGAGAAAGCCCTCACACAGAAATGAAGACCCAACACAGCCAAAAATAAATTAATAAATTTATTTTTTAAAAAAATCAGTATGAAATAAAAATGCAACTTGCAGGCCTGGTGGGGCTAGACAGCTTTGTGAACTTTGCTGCCTGCGTGGCCAAACCCCTTGCTCAGCTGGAGGAGATTTCAATCAGCAAGCTTATCTGTGCCTAACGGAACAGTGTCCAAATTTGTCACCAGGCCATGTTCAAAGGAACGGGCAATTTGTTGAAGTCATTTCGGATGCAGGAAATCCTGTGTTTACTACCTAGGAAATACTACACAAAGGTTGGGATTTTTTTTCCCCTTGTAATGCTCTTTCGAATTGAAATTTGGCAACAGAGACACTGCTGATAAGGAGAACGTTGCTCAGGAAATGACAATACGGTGATAGCCGATCATACACAATAGGCCTTACTTCTTTGTTCTGGTTCTCAAAGTTAGTTGATAGAATCGCTTCCTTCAGGGTGTCCAGTCACTCGCAGGTTCATGTTTTGAGTGCTGATGCCTTCAGGGAGGCGCTGTCATCTCCCTAATCACATCTAAAAGGATGTAGGAGAGAAATGCCTTGAAAATACTGGACTCCTCTGTAAAGTTGATGGAGAATGTATAAGAGGGACAGTGAGAATCACTAGGTCTCAGTTAATCCAACTAAATCAACAAAATGGACAAGAAGTAGGCCCTTTCTAAAGTCACCAGCTTATGCAATAACATCTATACTTGTGACTGAAGAGCTTCCTCTAGTCAGAACATCGGGGGCTGCAGACAAAATCTGATGGACGTTACACAGCATGACAAAGACGTGTGGTAGTATATTTAAAGGAAAAAGACATCAACGGAAGCCAGAGATAGGGCACCCAGAAAAGGGGTGAGTAGATGTAGAGTCATTAGAGTATATCCAGTACTACCCAGGAATTAAAGGTCTTGATTATAGTCCCACCAGCAAGGCTGTAACTAGAGGGGGCAAGGGTTCCTCCTTTAATTAACTTAGCTGTGAGGCATCCCTTGAGATTACTAATTTTGTTTTCTTTCGGTTTATTTTGTTGTTTTCTCATTTTTAAGTTAAACTTTTAGTTCATTTTTAGTCATTTCTGTTGTTAAGAAATGAAGGCATGGGACTTCCCTGGCGGTCCAGTGGTTAAAACTTTGCCTTCCAGTGCAGGGGGTGTGGGTTCGATCCCTGGTGGGGTAACTAGGATCCCACATGCCTCACGGCCAAAAAACCAAAATGTAAAACAGAAGCAATATTGTAACAAATTCAATAAAGACAAAAAAAAAAGTCTACATCAAAAAAAAGTCTTAAAAAAAAAAGAAATGAAGGCATCAACAGACATAACTTTGCCCTTGAGTACAGTTTGGGCTGTATTCTGTGTGTAGTAGCTATATTTTTATATGTAGCAATGTTATCTTCATTATTTTATAGAGTTGCCACATTTAGCTAGTAAAATATTAATATCCCCAGTTAAATTTCAATTTCAGATAAACAGATACATTTTTGGTGTGTGTCTCAAATATTGCATGGGACATGCTTATACTAAAAAATTATTATTATCTGAAATTATAATTTAACTGGGTATCCTGTATTTTATCTGGCAGCCCTATTATAAACAGATCTTAGATGTAGTTTTGGTTAACTTTTGACCCAGTATTTCTTGGAAGATTTTCTCCCCAAATGATTGTGATATTTTTTGTTTTAACTTTTATTATTAAATTCTGCTCTTTTTGTGTATGTATGGCTTAATTTTAGGAACGTAACCATAGATGAGTGGGTCTCCACTGCGAGAGATTTTACTCCCCAGGGGACCCTTAGCAATGTCTGGAGACATTTTTGGTTGTCACAACTTGGGAAGGTGTGCTAATAGGTAGAGGCCGGGGATGCTGCTAAACATACTACAATGCACACAGCAATCCCTACGACGAAGAATTATTCGGCACAAAATGTAATAGTTGCTGTTGAGAAACACTGTCAATCATTTGAAAAGAGGGTTTATCTTTTCAAATATATCTTTGTTTAAAATATATCAATTAAATCAACCTCACCAATTGCATTATTCATGTCATCTCTATTTTTTGCATATTCAATCTATCAAAGAGAGTGATATATTGAAGTCATTCATTCAATTTAAAATACATCACTGAGATCCTCTAGTATGTCAGAGCTTGTTCCAGAGGCTGGGGATCCTCAGTGAGCAAAACAGAGTAACATCTCTGACTTCATGGAGCTTTCATTCCAATGGGTGGGGTCGGATCAGGAGACATAATAAACAAATAGTATATAAAATATATGATGATAAGTGTTATGAAGGAGAGCAGAGAATAGGGATGGGTGCTGGGACAGGCATAGGTTGTAATCGTAAATTGAGTGGCAAGAAGTTTACATTAGAAGAAAGACCTCAAGAAGATGACAGAGAAGGTGATGTGATATCTTAGGAAAGAGTGTTTTAGGCAAAGGAAACAGAAGTGCAAAGAGTCTGATGTAGGTCAGCGCTTGGTATGATCAAGGAAGAAGAGGAAGCAAAGGGAGGAGTAAGGAAAGTAATGGTGACGGATGAGGTCAGAGGGGTGATAGTGCTGGGCTGGAGTCCAGACCATTTATGGCCAAAGATGCCATTGTGAGAACTGTTGCATTTATTCCTAAGTGAGATAGGAAGTCAGAGCTTCAGTAGACTTGCTAGAAATTTACATACATTTTGAAAGCATCACTTTGGCTGTTGGGTTGAGAATAGATTATGGGGTGAAAATGCTGAAGCAAAGAGACAAGTTAGAAGGCCACTGCCATAATCCAGGAGAGAGATGACGGTGTTTGCTGCGGGGGTGGGGGGGAGAGGGGTGGGTAACAGTGAAGATTGTGAGAACTGATTGAATCCACTAGGCACACCTACACGCAGATGGAGAGAATGCAAAATGGTACAACCCCTATGAGGGGAATTCAACAGTCTTTAACAAAGTGACCTAGGTGTCTGCTCTTCAACCCAGTGATACCACTTATAGGAATTTATACTGGAAATATACCTCCAACAATAATTAATAGAGATACATAAGGTTATTTATTGCAATGTTATATGTAACTAGAAGGTATTGGAGATTGGTTGAATAAACCATGTTTATTCAGTACACACAATGAATGCTATGCAGCTGTAAAAAAAAACAATGGGGCTGAAAATCTGTATGAATCAATATGGAGTAATTTCCAGCACATATTAAGTGTAAAAGGCTCACTGCAAAAGAGCATATGTAGTTTGCTACCTTTTGTGCAAAAAAGAAGGAAAAATACATTTATCATTATAAAAGAAAATGTTAAAGTTGGGTACCTACAAGATAGCGTAAGGTGAAAGGGACACAGGGTAGAGTGACACTTCCAAGTGTACCTTTTTGTAGAGTTTTGACTTTGAAAGTATGTGAGTGACTACATATTCAAAAAATAAAATTAAATCAAGAAGAATGGGAAGGGGACAAAACCTAACTAAAACTGGAAGAAAATGGAAGCAAATGAATCTAAGTGTATTTCAAATGATTACTGTAACTATACTGAAGGGGGAGAAAAAGCCAGTCCAAGTTATTTATGAACACAGTTTTTGATTATCTTTCTCAGTCTGGAACAGAATAGGATGTGGGGAGGGGAAATAGAAGAGAGAAGTACTCTTTAGTAGGTTAGTTCTTGGTAGTGTTATGTAAGAAGCAATTTTGAAGCTCTTTTATATTCAATATAGGATTGAGTAAATGTGTTGGTATGGTTGGGAGCTAAGGTTCACACGGTGGAAGGAGGGACACAGAAATACAGAACAGGAGGCAAGGAGGACCCTGTGGGGATGGAGTAGAACTTGAGGTATCATTTCTAAAACATCTTATGTATATACTTGTTTCTGTGCACATGTATATTTGTGTATATGTACGTTATATGGATATATACATGTATACATTTCTTCACTCTGTCTGTGGAAAGGGTCAAGAAGCAAAATAAATCTTGGTCTCTAATACTATTCCCACTAAAGGGCACCAGAGTTCCTTGAAGAAATGTCTCACTCCAAGGTTGGGGCAGGGTAGGTAGAAGATAAACCTGGAAACTTTGGTTTTGTTAGAAAATTAGGAAATGTTTTTTTTAAAGTAGGATATATTACAAGGACACAGGAGCAAGCTTGAGGGGGCTCCCCTTGGTCAAATCTAGAACAATTTGAGCATAAAAAATTATAAACCACCAGGCAAAATAGAACTTTATAAGTCCATATCGATCACAGAAAATTAACAATGGAGGAGGTGGGAGGGATCTTGCTTACAGTAGAATACTGAGGCCAACTGGTAAATGTGGAAAGAGTATTGGAGCTGAACTATATAATCATTTTGCAATTATCGTAGTAAAGATTGGTTCAGCCAAAAATCATTGAAGAATGCTAAACCTATGGGGCTATTTTGATGAGGAGCAGACTGCTTATTAATTGCAAGAGAGAACAAAGCCCTGTAATTACACAGAGAAGAAACTTATGAGGGATGGACAAACATTGTGTGCCTCCAGATGTGATTTCTTGGTACCACCTATGATATACTCCAGCTGAGAATGTATAACTTCATTCTAAAAAAAAAAAATCAGTCAAACACAAAAAAGGGAAAATTATAGTTAAAAAATGTAGGTGGGGAGACGTGTATTCCTTGGCTGGTGGCCTCCTTCCATCTTCGAAGACAGAAGTCACTTAACTCTAACCTCTGCTTCTGTCCTCACATCTTCTCTGATCCTCCTGCATCTTTCTTATGACCCTTGTGATTACATTGGTCCCACCTGGATGACCCAGGCTAAACTTCCTATCTCAAGATCCTTAATCGCTCTGCAAAGCCCTCTTTGCCATGTAAGGTAACATATTCATAGGTTCTGGGGACTAGAACATGGCCATCTTTGTGGCAGCCATTATTCTGCCATCCACAGGACTATTGTTCAAAAACATCAATGTTATAAAAGACAAAGGCTGAAGAGTGTAATAGGCTAAAGAGATATGACAACTACATGCAATATATGGATCTTGGACTAGATCCTTTTCCAGAGGGGGGTAATGCTATAAAGGACATTCATTATTATGTCAGCTGACAAAACTGGAACATGGATGGTTGATTAGATACAAGTATCAGCATAAATTTATAAAGTTGACAAACGTAGTGAAGTAATGTAAGAATATATCCCTATTCTTAGGAAACGCACACTTGAGTATTTAAGAATGAAGGGCCATGATACATGCAATTTACCCTCAAATGGTTCAGGGAAAAACATGTGTACACACCACACATACAAAGAGCAAGAGAACAAATGAAGCAAAATGGGGTGCAATGTTAATGATAAGCAAATCTGGGAAAAAGGGAAAAGGGTGTTCTCCATGGTATTTTTATTTTTGCAGTTAGGTTTGAAATTATTTCCAAATAAAAAAAAATTTTTAATCATTTTTCTAACCTGCCATTTAATCCTAAACTTCTGACAACACCCCTCATGGGATGAATGGTCATTCCGTCTAGAGATTTGAATGCCTCTAAGGATAGTTGGACTCAGTATCTAATGAGGCAGCCTGTCCAATTGCTGTCAGTTAAAGGAGCTTTGAGGTTCTCTACAGGTTAGGGAAAGTGAAATCAGTGTGTGGGTGACTTTCACCTGTTGGTTGCAGCCTTGTCTTCTGGCGAAATACAGAATGTCTTCTCCCTCTTCAAATATCTGAGGCCAGCTGTTGTATCCCCTTTATAATTTGTTTCGCTAGCTAAAAGGTTCTTGTCAGTGGATGCTTCTGAGACAGTTTTTAAACCTCCTTACTGGGATGTGTTTTTGTTGCATTTAAAATGCAGTGTCTGGGCAAACACAGCACTCCAGCTGTGGCCACTCCTGTGAAGAGAGCAGTGGGCCCATCCAGTGAGTTTGATTTGTTCCTTCCTCCTCTTCCACTTCACTCTTCCTAGGTCACCGAAACCTGTACAGGGAAAAGCCACGTCAATGGTATACACTGACTTCATGACTAAATCAATGCATGTGGTTTTGGTGTAGCCCCGATGGGGCTCTGAGGATCTGCGTTACCATGGTTGCCTGTAAAACAAAAGAAAAGCCTGGAAAGAGCCTTTTTGCTACTGAAACATAATCTGCTCTAAACAATTGAGTGACTGCTGGACAGTGCAATCAGGAGAGTGTGTTTAATTCTAGTTAGTAAGTTGGTGGCATTGAATCCCCGGCACGCAGGGACAAGGATCTCTGAGGCAGGACCACGCGTCCCACTATGGGAAGTTGTAGAACTGCTCTGCCTAGCTCCCAAAAAGGGAAGTGAAGGCATTCAGGAGGTTCACGAGGCTCCTAGCTCATGGACGCTGGCAACAGACAGCTCAGAGTGATCAGGTTCTAGACTGTCGCTTAGAAATCAGGGCGAGGAAGCTTGGGAGCAGCCTTCTGTGGGGAGTACTTTAATGCTGAAATTTTAACTGTCGCAGGAATGATCAGGGTCACCTGCGCCCCATGCTAGTGAGGGAAAGTCAACGCCAGGTGCCCTCGAAGCATCGTTTCTCCAGATCGTGTGGTACAGGCTTCTCTTCTCCGTTGCATTAATCCTTTAGCAGCGACCCAGTAAGACAGGGCTGGCCTGAGCCCTCCTAGCTGTGCCTCTAGCCATAGAACTCACCAGCCATAAAAATGTCAGGTCACTAAACAGCTGCTGCATTTCAGGGTCAAATATCTCACATTCAAGGCGATAGGAGAGGAGTGTTTTCTGCAAAAGGCCTTTAAGAGAATTCCAAATAATGAGGCCTTTATGGTGGTGGAGTGACAAATGAAACTGGTTTGAGGGAAGGAAGAAAGGGAGCGAGGCAGGGCAGGCTCTTCCTGTGAGCCTTCTAATGACAGTCAACATGCAGAAACTGTCTTAATCTGGAAATCCTAAATTTATGGTCTAAACTGCCTAGGTGTGACTAGTTCACTCGTGACTAGCCCTTCCTTTTGTTTCTTCCCCCCTCCACCCCTGGCTTCTAAGGAGCTGAGACATGGACAGCAAGGTCCTATTGGTCTAAGAGTTAATCCTGAGTTTTTAGAGACTGGGCTGAAGTCTCAAAAGGTGTTTTTTTTGGAGATACACCCAGACGTGAATAAACTGGGGAAGTCAGAGGGCACCATAAGTTAACCAAGGGAGTTTAGCTGAGGGGGTGTGTTCAAGGGAGGAGGGCAGCCTCGGCCAGTTTGGTAGGGAAGTGTGTGGCCAGGCATACAGGGGCTCTTCTCTTTTTAAGCAGCTGGTAGAGACACCTCCTTCTCTCCGCTGTCCTGTCTTCCTGAGTCATTGCTCGGCATCACAATCGCCGAGTCTCCAGGCACCCCTCCCATCCCTGGAGAGTCAGGGTGGCTCCCCAATCTCATTAGACTTAGGAAGGTTTCTTTACACTGCAGGCAGAGTGGGGGAACGGAGACAAGGACACTAAGAGATGCTCACCACTTGGGGATTGCCACTTCCTTTGCCACAGAAATGTCCCCACATGACCCTAATGGGTGTAAATGAAATGGGAGATGGTACCGAAGGTCAGTATAGAACCATTGCCTTTTTTCCACCTCCCAGTAAAAGGAACCACAGGCAGAGAAGCAGAGAGAACACATGCTTTATTTAAGTGACATGGGAAAATTATGCTTTGGAACCTTTCTCTTTCCCATGGAAAACAAAAACATATCAAAGTTTGATTAAAATAATGATCTCCATTGTCAAAACCCCCTAGCGTGCAATCTCGTGTTCGTGTTGTTCGTTTGATACCATGGAAACACACAGTTGATTGCAGGGGACAAAAGCATGTCAGGGAAGAGGCCAAAAGGTTAGATCTGATCTTTTCCTGACAAGTTGAATGAAAAGTAATTGACTGGTCTTCGCTATGGAAAACATGAAATCCTTATAAATTTCCTTCCTCCAGGGGTACCAAGCTTTCTCCAAGATAAAGAATTTATAGATTTTAAGCCATTTCTCAATAATGGACTCAAAAGTTTTTAGACTTCAGTAGAGTTCCTATTAATAGAGGGAACAGGGATATAGAGATGTAAGCCAATATACAGACCACATGGAGAAAATGAGCACCTAACTCAACATAGCGATGGTCCATGAATGACCCCAATACAAGAAGAAACCTGACTTTAAATCTCTCCATACAAAGTTCAATGGTTCTAGAAGCTAGTGCTTATGGAACTGAATGGTATCAAGTAGCTGTTAAACATTGGGAGGTCTTTTTTTTTTTTAACATCTTTATTGGAGTATAATTGCTTTACAATGGTGTGTTAGTTTCTGCTTTATAACAAAGTGAATCAGCTATACATATACATACATCCCCATATCCCCTCCTTCTTGCATCTCCCTGCCTCTCACGCTCCCTATCCCACCCCCTAGGTGGTCACAAAGCACCAAGCTGATATCCTTGTGCTATGCGGCTGCTTCCCACTAGCTATTGGTTTTATATTTGGTAGTGTATATATGTCCATGCCACTCTCTCACTTTGTCCCAGCTTACCCTTCCCGCTCCCTGTGTCCTCAAGTCCATTCTCTAGTAGGTCTGTGTCTTTATTCCCATCATGCCCCTAGGTTCTTCATGACCACATTTTAGAATTGATGGAGATGATCATATGGTTTTTATTCTTCAATTTGTTAATATGGTGTATCACATTGATTGATTTTCGTATATTGAAGAATCCTTGCATTCCTGGGATAAACCCCACTTGATCATCGTGTATGATCCTTTTACTGTGCTGTTGGATTCTGTTTGCTAATATTTTGCTGTGGATTTTGGTATCTATGTTCATCAGTGATATTGGCCTGTAATTTTCTTTCTTTGTGACATCTTTGACTGGTTTTGGTAGCAGGGTGATCTTGGCCTTGTAAAAAGAGTCTGGGAGTGTTCCTCCCTCTGCTATATTTTGGAAGAGTTTGAGAAGCATAGGTGTTAGCTCTTCTCTAAATGTTTGGTAGAATTCGCCTGTGAAGCCATCTGGTCCTGGGCTTTGGTTTGTTGGAAGATTTTTTTTTTTTTCTTTTTTTTGTGGTACGTGGGCCTCTCACTGTTGTGGCCTCTCCTGTTGTGGGGCACAGGCTCCAGACACTCAGGCTCAGCGGCCATGGCTCAAAGGCCTAGCCGCTCCGTGGCATGTGGGATCTTCCCAGACCGGGGCACGAACCGGTGTCCCCTGCATTGGCAGGTGGACTCTCAACCACTGTGCCACCAGGGAAGACCTGTTGGAAGATTTTTAATCACAGTTTCAATTTCAGTGCTTGTGATTGATCTGTTCATATTTTCTATTTCTTTCTGGTTCAGTCTCAGAAGGCTGTGCTTTTCTAAGAATTTGTCCATTTCTTCCACGTTTTCTATTTTATTGGCATATAGTTGTTGTAGTTGTCTCTCATGATCCTTTGTATTTCTGCAGTGTCAGTTGTTACTTCTCCTTTTTCATTTCTAATTCTATTGATTAAAGTCTCCCTTTTTTTCTTGATGAATCTGGCTAATGGTTTATCAATTTTGTTTATCTTCTCAAAGAACCAGCTTTTAGTTTTATTGATCTTTGGTATCGTTTCCTTCATTTCTTTTTCATTTATTTCGGATCTGATTTTATGATTTCTTTCCTTTTGCTAACTTTGGGGGTTTTTTGTTCTTCTTTCTCTAATTGCTTTAGGTGTAAGGTTAGGTTGTTTATTTGAGATGTTTCTTGTTTCTTAAGGTAGGACTGTATTGCTATGATCTTCCCTCTTGGAACTGCACTTGCTGCATCCCATAGGTTTTGGGTCATTGTGTTTTCATTGTCATTTGTTTCTAGGTATTTTTTGATTTCTTCTTTGATTTCTTCAGTCATCTCTCGGTTATTAAATAGTATATTGTTTAGCTTCCATGTGTTTGTATTTTTTTACAGATTTTTTCCTGTAATTGATGTCTAGTCTCACAGCGTTGTGGTTGGAAAGGATACGTGATATTTCAATTTTCTTAAATTTACCAAGGATTGATTTATGACTCTAGATGTGATATATTCTGGAGAATGTTCCATGAGCACTTGAGAAGAAAGTGTATTCTGTTGTTTTTGGATGGAATGTCCTATAAATATCAATTAAGTCAATCTTGTTTAATGTATCATTTAAAGCTTGTGTTTCCTTATTTATTTTCATTTTGGATGATCTGTCCATTTGTGAAAGTGGGGTGTTAAAGTCCCCTACTATGATTGTGTTACTGTCGATTTCCCCTTTTATGGCTGTTAGTATTTGCCTTATGTATTGAGGTGCTCCTATGTTGGGTGCATAAATATTTACAATTGTTATATCTTCTTCTTGGATCGATCCCTTGATCATTATGTAGTGTCCTTCTTTGTCTCTTGTAAGAGTCTTTATTTTAAAGTCTATTTTGTCTGATAGGAGAATTGCTACTCCAGCTTTCTTTTGATTTCCATTTGCATGGAATATCTTTTTCCATCCCCTCACTTTCAGTCTGTATGTGTCCCTAGGTCTGAAGTGGGTTTCTTGTAGACAGCATATATACCACTCTTGTTTTTGTATCCATTCAGCCAGTCTATGTCTTTTGGTTGGAGCATTTAATCCATTTACATTTAAGGTAGTTATCGATATGTATGTTCCTATTCCCAGTTTCTTAATTGTTTTGGGTTTGTTATTGTACGTCTTTTCCTTCTCTTATGCTTCTTGCCTAGAGAATTTCCTTTAGCTTTTGTTGTAAAGCTGGTTTGCTGGTGCTGAATTCTCTTAGCTTTTGCTTGTCTGTAAAGGTTTTAATTTCTCTATTGAATCTGAATGAGTTCTTTGCTGGGTAGAGTAATCCTGGTTGTAGGTTTTTCTCCTTCGTCACTTTAAATATGTCCTGCCACCCCCTTCTGGCTTGCAGAGTTTCTGTTGAAAGATCAGATGTTAAACTTATGGGGATTCCCTTGTGTGTTATTTTTCCCTTGCTGCTTTTAATATTTTTTCTTTGTATTTAATTTTTGATAGTTTGATTAATATGTGTCTTGGCATGTTTCTTCTTGGATTTATCCTGTATGGGACTCTGTGCTTCCTGGACTTGATTGACTACTTCCTTTCCCATATTAGGGAAGTTTTCAACTACAATCTTTTCAAATATTTTCTCAGTCTGTTTCTTTTTCTCTTCTTCTGTGACCCCTATAATTCGCATGTTGATGCCTTTAATGTTGTCCCAAAGGTCTCTGAGACTGACCTCAATTCTTTTTGTCTTTTTTTGTTTATTCTGCTGTGCAGTATTTATTTCCAATATTTTATCTTCCAGGTCACTTATCCGTTCTTCTGCCTCAGATATTCTGCTATTGATTCCTTTTAGAGAATTTTAAATATCATTTATTGTGTTGTTTATCATTATTTGTTTGCTCTTTAGTTCTTCTAGGTCCTTGTTAAACGTTTCTTGTATTTTCTCCATTCTGTTTCCAAGATTTTGGATCATCTTTACCATCATACTCTGAATTATTTTTCAGGTAGACCGCCTATTTCCTCTTCATTTGTTTGGTCTGGCGGGTTTTTATCTTGCTCCTTCATCTGCTGCGTGTTTCTCTGTCTTCTCATTTTGCTTAACTTACTGTGTTTGGGGTCTCCTTTTCGCAGGCTGCAGGTTCGTAGCTCCCATTGTTTTTGGTGTCTGCCCCTAGTGGCTAAGGTTGATTCAGTGGGTTGTGTAGGCTTCCTGGTGGAGCGGACTAGTGCCTGTGTTCTGGTGGGTGGGGCTGGGTCTTGTCTCTCTGGTGGGCACATCCATGTCTCATGGGGTGTTTGGGGTGTCTGTGGCCTTATTATGATTTTAGGCAGCCTCTCTGCTAATGGATGGCATTGTGTTCCTGTCTTACTGGTTGTTTGGCATAGGTTGTCCAGCACTGTAGCTTGCTTGTCATTCAGTGTAGCTGGGTCTTGGCGTTGAGATGGAGATCTCTGGGAGATTTTCGCCATTTGATATTACGTGGAGCTGGGAAGTCTCTTGTGGACCAGTGTCCTGAAGTTGGCTGTCCCACCTCAGAGGCACAGCACTGACTCCTGGCTGGAGCACCAAGAGCCTTTCATCCACATGGCTCAGAATAAAAGCGAGAAAAAAGGAAGGAAGGAAGGAAGGGGAAGGAAGGAAGGAAAGGAGATAAAATAAAGTTATTAAAATAAATAATTATTAAGAAATAAATTTGAAAACGTTAAAAAAAAATACAGATGGACAGAATGTACTCACAAAAAGAGAAAAAGGGAAAAAAAATATATTTTGCTCCCAAAGTCCACGTCTTCAATTTGGGATGATTCGTTGTCTATTCAGGTATTCCACAGATGCAGGTACATCAAGTTGATTGTGGAGATTTAATCCACTGCTCCTGAGGCTGCTGGGAGACATTTCCCATTCTCTTCTTTGTTCGCACAGCTCCCGGGGTTCAGCTTTGGATTTGGCCCCACATTTGAGTAGGTCACCGGAGGCCGTGTTTTCTTTGCTCAGACAGGACAGGGTTAAAAGAGCCACTGATTCGGGGCCTCTGGCTCACTCAGGCTGGCAGGGAGGGAGGGGTACAGAGTGCGAAGCAAGCCTGCGGCGGCAGAGGCCAGCATGACGTTTCACCAGCCTGAGGTGTGCCGTGCGTTCTCCCGGGGAAGTTGTCCCTGATCACGGGACCCTGGCAGTGGCGGGCTGCACAGGCTCCCTGGAAGGGGGGTGTGGATAGTGACCTGTGCTCACACACAGGCTTCTTGGTGGCGGCAGCGTCTCTGGGGTCTGCGCTGATAGCCGCAGCTTGCGCCCGTCTCTGGAGCTCCTTTAAGCACTGCTCTTAATCCCTTCTCCTCGCGCACCAGGAAACCAAGAGGCAAGAAAAAGTCTCTTGCCTCTTCGGCAGCTCCAGACTTTTCCCCGGACTCCCTCCCAGCTAGCTGTGGTGCACTAGCCCCCTTCAGGCTGTGTTCATGCAGCCAATCCCAGTCCTCTCCCTGGGATTTGACCTCTGAAGCCCGAGCCTCAGCTCCCAGCCCCTGCCCGCCCTGTTGGGTGAGCAGACAAGCCTCTTGGGCTGGTGAGTGCCAGTCGGCACCGATCCTCTGTGCGGGAATCTCTTTGCTTTACCCTCTGAACCCTGGTGGCTGCGCTCTCCTCCGTGGCTCTGAACTTCCCCCCTCCGCCACCCGCAGTCTCCACCCACGAAGGGGCTTCCTAGTGTGTGGAAACCTTTCCTCCTTCACAGCTCTCTCCCCCTGGTGCAGGTCCTGTCCCTATTCTTTTGTCTCTGTTTTTTCTTTTGCCCTACCCAGGTACGTGGGGAGTTTCTTGCCTTTGGGGAGGTATGAGGTCTTCTGCTGGCATTCAGTAGGTGTTCTTTAGGGGCTGTTCCACATGTAGTTCCTCCAAACCTTGGGGGGTCTTAACTTAGGTTTTCTATATGATTAGGGAATAGGTGGTGTTTGTTGTTTAAAAAAAAGGTCACAGAAAATTCCCCCCTTTCAGAACTTGACCTTTTAAAGAATTGTGTCCAAACTAGTTTATTAAAGATTATCCTTTTGCCTGACCAATCCGTGTTAAGTATAGGAAAGGGGCAGAATCCTGGAGGGTTTGAACAGCTTCACCCCCCGACAGAAGCACATTTTCCCCAGTGATGATTTTCTGGGGAAAACTGAAGACATACAAATAAGCATAATGATCTGCAAGTTTCAGGTTTTTCCCTGTTTCTATCAATACACCAAGGGCTGCTAAGGGTCTAGATGGTTCTGTATGTAGGTCCCCATGATCGTAGGGAGGAATATAAAATTTGCTGACCATGCAGCAGGATCTCTCCTGTCTGGATGCCAGTGTAAAAGAACAAAGTAGTCTTTGGATACTATGCAGTATCCAGGGACTAGGTAGAAAAAACCAAGATGTTAGCAATTATAAGAACATTATGAGTCCACTCTCAAGATCAGAAGTGCTTGGATTCTCTAGCAACCACTAGGATAATTTGTTTTCAGCTTGACTTCGAATTGGGTAGAGAGGATGGCCAGGAAACTGAAGTGATGTGGGGCTGAGAGAGAGTCCCAATTTTCAGAGAACAGAATATGCACTCCTTCTTCCATATGGCGATGCTTCCCATACTAACCTATATCATAAATTAATTTTTTAAAAGGAAATGCTTCAAAATGAAAAAGATTTTGATTGTAGAGATTAGAGACCCTTTTCTATATCCCCAGTTGAATAATTTCACCAGTAGCTCCACCATGAAACTGTTCAACACATACAGATTTATACCAAAAACATGTTACAGAAGGAGGTAGTATATGGTAGTCTGTGGACATCCTGAACACTGCCATAGCAGAAAACTATACTTCTCTAGGCCCAGTATGTACAGGTTTAAAAAATGTATCATTTCTAATTTAGTAAACAACTTGAAATATTTCAATTTAATGGTGGAAAGTGCAAAGAAGTTTGATAATGCTGTTTTAATAACTCATAGAAAGCATATACATAACACCTAATGAATTCATCTCTTTATTGCATGTTGCTATTTAAAAAAAATTTACAGTCTCATAACACAACATTTTTCTTGGTACTATAACAACAGTCTCGCGCCTAAAGACTAAGTGGTTCCAACTACTAAGCTAATAAGATACAAGACATACAATTAAGTTTACAAATTATAATGCTTTTTCTTTTTGGCATTAATTTAAAAAAACAAACAAACAAAAAACTTTTAAAATACACACCCAAGAGAGGAAAAAGTGGCTACTTACACCAGCACCAATCTAAAAAGTAGGTTTTTTTTAATCAACAATGGCACATGGAATTACCTGCACACAGCTTTTGGGGAAAGAAACGAAAAATGGAAATGGCAAAGAAGGCCTACCAGGATGGCCATATCAAAATGAGGATGATGAAAAAGGGCGAGAGGAACATGCTACACAAACTTGCTCCTTTATGTGACTCTCCCTCCACTTGTCCATTCCTTAAACTGTAAAACAAAGCCATTTTCAAAAGACAGTTCCAAACTTGAGCCAGATCAAATTTCTCCTGCTCTAAATAGAAAAGAATATATATAGAGGCACTTTAGTTAAGGAACAGACATAGCACATCCCACTCCTTCTCACCTCCAAGCTTTTTTGAGCAAAGTCTCGTCTGCACCTTTAATGTGGTGTACTTGCAGACCTTGGTACATAGGAGCTGGGGGAGCGTGATGTCTGCTGTGTATTTGTGACTGTTTTATTTGCTAGAGTCATCCATATAATGTGTAGAAAGTTGCTAAGTTTGCAGTGAGGGGGGAAAAACGTAAAACCACGGCTCTTGCCAACTCTTAGAGCGCTATTTCACAGCTTTCATGTAGCGCAGAGACCTTGCCATCTGCGCTAGGCATTATAGTTTATACAAATTATTTTTAAATAGCACGATTCCTGTACAGCGCACGCATCGGTATTCTGTTTGCCCCTTAACTGTCCCCATTAGAGCATAAGCTCCTTGGGGGCAGGGGCTCTGTCTTGCTTACCACTGTAGCCCTACTATGCCTGGCACATAGTAGGTGTTTCAATAAATATTCGTTAATTGAATGAAAAACTCAATTTAGTGAGTAAATAATGTTCTAGTGCAATAGGACAAACTACTCTCTCCACAGGAAACCCAACCACAACAGGATTGATGGAAAGAAAACAGAGAACCTTAGCTCCCCTCCCCCACTACTAATAAATAAAGCAAAGCAAAAAAAAAAAAGTAACAGTCCTCTTTATATATCATATAATTTAAGGATATTAAGAGTTGGTAGGTTAATGGTAAGCATCTATATTTTATTTTCTAATGTTCATTGTTTTTATTCATTTCTCCCTGAGAGCTTTATCTTTTGGACTGAAATTTTACAGGTAGCGTTACTGACACACAACTTAAAATGACAACATATAAACAGCAAATCACATCAAACATACTTAGAGATAAATAGCTCTTGGCATCTCTGTTGGTGGTGTTGACATTTTGTGCATTCACTAAATGTCCTTTAGTCCAGACCTATATTTACAGAAGATGCAGCTTGTCCTACGAAACAGAAAATACCAAAAAAAAAAAAAAAAAAAAAAAAATGCACCCCATAAAATTTTTTTAAAAATAATTTTTATCCTTTCAGAGAATTCCTCCTTGTAAGTCTTGGGTGGGAAATTTTATTTTTAAAGTTTATAGGTCTATATTGTTAGGAAAACAAGCACATTATGGTAATTTTGTTCTTTAACAAGAGCATGGATTGCATTTAGATAGTGTTCTTTCCAAAAGCAATGTAAAGAAATCATCAAGAGTGCTTGGCAGAGAACTCGATGAAATTAGGGGGGAAAAAATTGATGTCCAAGTTTTAAACATATAAAAGAACTCTGATTGACATTCTACATAATTCAGATTTTGTGCCAGATGTTCTCAGTAAACATTTACAGACTGCATCCCCACATCAATGTCAGACATTCTAAGCTGGTCCTATCAACTACCGATGCGATGCACCAGCCTCATACTGTCAACTATCAAAAACCATTTTAATCTATATTTTTCCAACACCAGTTTCACCAGTGAAAATAATTTCAAAGTATATCAAGCTTGGAAACCATAAAATATTTCTCAAGCTTTATTTTTTTTCTTTTTACTCTAGGGAATGTCTCTGTCTCTCTTTGAGGAGATAGTTTTGTGCTTCTGAACAGTCATGGTGTTCAGGGGAAGAAGATGAGCCACACTCGATATGAATGCATATCCACAAATGGGTTCTGAGCACATACATAAACATAGATTTTTTTTTTTTAACCAAACATACAGGTCTCCAGACAACTCTCAGATTTCTATATACATTTCTTCATATATACACACACATACATGTACATACACACACATTCACGCATTCACTCGCAGATGAAAGGAGAAATTGCCACTGTTTGGGTTGCAAGGCAGTGTAATGAAAAGTTCTAGTCACTTCAAAGGGCCGCTAATGAGCTTTCTAAAAAAGTATTCAAGGGAAATTAGAAATTAAGTTTTGTGACCGGTCTCTCCCGGCTGCTGTCCGTCATCTGGTTGGTAATGCGCTTGCGATTCCGTTTCAGTTTAGAAAGGTCTTTGTCAAACACTTCTCCTGAGCGCAAAGCGGAAACCAGGTCATCAAACTCTCCGCCTTCTTCACTGTTCTCTTTTGCTTTCCTCATTTTCCGTTCCCTCTCACGTTGTTCCTTGAGCTGCAAATGGAAAGTGACCTCTTAGAGAAGTGTGGAAATAATATTGTGTTTTGTGTTGAGTGGAGGTGAAGTCTGTGGAACACGACGGTGCTTCAGTCCACTGAGCCACATTTGTTGATAGCTGCCAGCCCCCTTGGATGTCATGAGAGAGGATGACTGGGACATGAGGGCTCATCAGAGAAGCAAGGAACAATGAAAAAACTGACCACCACTTTGTGATTAGACTCTTGCTGTCTAGAATCTGGGTAAACCCCATGATATTCTAGTTAAAAAGAGCGTAATTAAGGCTACTCATATTTCTATGATGGAATAAGAAAGTTATCACTATTAAATAGACCCCAAATATTGGTTTCTTTGATGGTATAGAGACACTAAAGCAAATGCTCATTAGGCCACGTTCCTGACATCAAAGGCTAAGCCTGTATCTACTGTGGACGCCTGGAACCTGCTATGCAAGAGTTACTATTATTAAGAGCCAAATAATACACACACATTATAGAAAATTTAGATATCCTTAAAGAATTAAGGATAAGTTTTCCCCTTTTGTTTATCAAGAGATTAACCATTGTTATCTAAGCTTTCTCACATCATTAAATATTCTTTAAAGACATGACTTTTAAGGACTGCGTAAACAGTCCACTATGTAGCTATTACATCATTTAGAACTAATGCCCAGTCAGTAAACGTGTAGGTTGTTCCATGTTAGGGCTTATCATAAAGACTGCTGCTCTCTTTGTGCACATGTATGATTACTTCTTTAGAATGATTTCTAAGAAGTGGAACTCCAGATCAAAGGAAGGGGATATATATTTTTAGGCTTTGGATATAGACTGCCACATTGCCCAAGAGAAACTTTCTACCAATTGAAATTCCCAGCAGCCTTCTAGATAGGACATTGATGCCCTCCTTCTTGCCAGCATGGCAGAGCGCTTCCTAAAAACCAAGGAGATGCAGCAACAGAACTTTCTGGGGGTGGAACTGGCCACCCACTTACCTGAGCCTCCATTCGAGCTCGGCGCTCTTCTTCCTCCTTCTTCTTTCTCATGTTTTCATTCTCTTGTTTGGCTTCTGACACAGCCTGAAGAAACTGATCAAAAATGCCAAAGAACTCATCTGGCTGTATTTTGCCAGCCTCTTCCCCAAAGTGTTTCACTGCTTTAGTAAACTGGAAAAAAGAAGGTTTTAAGAAGTTCAGTCTTCCAAGAGAATGCCGTGATCACATAAATATCAATCTCTCTCAAGGGGCTAAAGGTCAAATTGAGTCAAATATAACTCGCTGGATTTATCTTTGGCTGCTGAACATGTCTATCAATCGCTTCTAAATGAAAAAATGTCATACTCCACGACTTGTGAAACCATTTATCCTTGTCCACCTCATTTCAGCTTAACATCTATGATTACATCCTATGACTCTTTATTAACTAAACAGTAGTAAAAACAAGAAAGCAGAATATCACAGGGCAGAGCACTCAGGATATAAAACTAAGAGCAAACTCAGCAGGGGTAAGGAAACTTGTACTTTTAACTTTTCTTTGAAGTAGTTTAGTATCATTTATTGGTGCCATGTGGTTAGTATCAAAAGCAAATAGGATACAGTGTTTCTTAGCTGCTTTTACGAATCATAAATAATATTGGTATTACTGTACTTCCTGGGCCTCAATTAGAAAACACTCACTGATTATGGAATCATTAAGGCAACTCAAAATTCATAACTGAGAATACAATTTTATTCTAAATCCTTTGTTTTAGAACCCTTTCAAGGCAAATCTTTTAAAAACAGATAAAATGCAAAATATTAAGGGCGAATTTTTAAAAATTAAATTAAAAAATATATAGGCTAACAAAATAGCACAGCCAGTCTTTTTAGTTTTAACATTTCTGTTTTTAGTTCTTCTGGTTGTTATCTTCACAACTCGAGATAGTATGCTTTCAAGTGTCTTAGCATTATTATGACCATCCAAATACTGTTCAATGCCAGTCAAGTTGTTTTTTAGAACTGTATCTCCTTCTGTAAGGATCTAATGCTATTACATCTAAACTACAACGGACGGTGTTTCTAACTTCAAGATCGAACAAATTCTTACTCCCTATGCCTAATCAACTACTTAAAAATTTCCAGATCTTTCATTTTCTTCACAGTTTGAAACTCTTAGGTTGGGGAGGACTGCATAAATACTTCATGGTCTAATTGCTTTTATTTTTCTTGTACTACTTGTCTTTAGTATATTGTTAAGTTTTCCTGACATTTTGGCAATCCTATCTCTGTAAAGGAAATATTTTCAACATTTATTCTTAAATAAGACAATTTTCAATTTTTATATTTCATATCTTTAAATTTATAATAATGCTTTTTTACCATTTTTCTCTTCATCGAGGCGTTCTCAACCTTTTACTTATTTGGAAATATTTTATTAGAAACTAAGCTCTTTAGGGAAAAATACGACATTCTTCATACACCACATGCAGCGCTTCAGTTGCTGCATGGTTTTATAAGCTAATTTCTAAAAGTTCTGGTATGAACAAAATAGCAACAGATGGACTACAATTGAGTTTCTAAAACATTGAAGTTCAGGCACGTCAAAGCCATCCTGAATGATCTTTTTATCTAGGAATTCTAGTGATGATGAAGTCATGTATATTTTAGTCTTAGAAATCTGAACAAAACTAGTCCCAGACTAAAGTTCCCACACTAAAATTGAAAAAAAAAAAAAAAAGTAGAGTGTGTATAAATCAAAAATTAACTATTCAGTTGATTCTTAGAAAAATGTTTGAGCCCGTGATGAAGTAGGTACTGTATTGCCTAGATTGAGGTGGGGGCCATCACAGGGAAGGCTGCTGACATCAGTTCACTGATTTCAATCAGGGGTACCAGGGGCTGGACCTCTAACAACAGTCGTTCAAACATATCTTGTCTTGCATTTATTTAATAACATTGGAGGTGGGGTTTCAATGTTGAGATTAGCTCGTGTATCTTAACATAGTCTACTTCTGAACTTTAATGAGTATGTGTGTACACTTACGTATACAATCATCCATATCTACAACTGAACAGGGGACCACAGAAAAATGAGATTCATTACTCAAGTTTCAAAGGAAAGATTCAAGTTAAAGCAAAAGAGTGTTGTCACAACTGAGAGATAGGCAGTGTGGAGGAACTCAGTAGGGTGGATAGCAGCTTAATGACATTTGTTAACAATGAGAAGGGGACAAGAGAATGTGCACATGTATATGAATGTGTATAAATTTTAGAAGAAGAAATAACCAGAGAGAGACAGAGACAGAGAGATGGGGCAGGGGGATTTTAAGGTGTTGGGTATTTGCCAATGAAAACTCTTCCCTTACAGGAAAACAAGATTTTGTAAGAGCAAAATTCATTTTTTAAAAAAGTCTTATTAAAAATATGCCTTTTGGGGTTCCCTGGTGGCGCAGGGGT
The DNA here is from genome assembly GCF_003031525.2 of Neophocaena asiaeorientalis asiaeorientalis. Taxonomy (NCBI): domain Eukaryota; kingdom Metazoa; phylum Chordata; class Mammalia; order Artiodactyla; family Phocoenidae; genus Neophocaena; species Neophocaena asiaeorientalis. The sequence continues at coordinate 818,971 of NW_020175662.1, forward strand.
TGAGAGTCCGCCTGCCGATGCAGGGGACATGGGTTCGTGCCCTGGTCTGGGAAGATCCCACATGCCGTGGAGTGGCTGGGCCCTGTGAGCCATGGCCGCTGAGCCTGTGCGTCTGGAGCCTCTGCTCCGCAACGGGAGAGGCCACAACAGTGAGAGGCCCGCGTACCGCAAAAAAAAAAAAAAAAAGTCTTTTGCGATGAGGCTCTGAATTAAAGTGCCTATCATTTAGTAAGTTCTTCTAGAGATTTAAAGAGGGAACATCCTGCCCTCCTAAGTCTCTATCTCAGGTGAGAATCTTACAAGTTTCTGAAGCATAAGGCCTCAGTCATACCTTGATGTCACATTTCATCCTGCCCTTGGTTTTCATAATCCACTCTTTTCTGTTTCCCAGAGATAATTATAATAACAATCAAGAGAAAAACTATCAAAATATTTAAAACTGTCAAAGTATTTACTTGTTTTACACCATTCAGATACTTCAAGGTCTTACTAACCTAAAGGCCAGTTAGATAGAAAGCATGTGTTTCAACTGATCACAGCCCTAGAAATGAAAGTATACTTATAATATCTGAAAGTACCAGCTCTGTCAAGCAACACTCAGTGCGCAAGGGGAAATTTACCAGGTCTTTAGCTTCTGCTAGAAGATCTTCAACGTCAGAGAAGCTGAAACTGGCTACCGTGATGAACTGGCTGACAACAGACACAAACTTATCTCCAGGCCGTGAAGGCTGAGACTTCTGATATTCCAGCTCCTTAAACACAGGAAATGGATAATGTCAATGTAGGCTTCAAACACAGACACCCCTTTGTCTCATTTTCCTTATGCCTCAAATTTAATAAGTCAGAAGGGCAAACCCATCAAAACTAGTGTAAAACATTTTATGATAGTCCAGTTCCCCCTGCCCTTCCACCAACCCTGACAGAGCCAAGCCCATGTGCCCACACACAATTGCAAAATGCAATTTAACCAGTCATCTGAGTACTTTATTGGTGTGATTTTGTATACTGGCTTTAGAATGTAAGGAGATTAGCATTTGGATAAAATTAACACAAGTTAAACAAATAATGGAGAGCAAACTGGATTCAAAAGGTGTGTGACTGAAAGCAAGAGAATTTGATTGTTGATATTCTGTGCTCAGATCTCTGGTACTTTTTATTTTTTCCTTCTCTCCATCTCTGCCAAGTCTACTTATTTCCTGAACTGTGATATCTAGGTCAGTAGAATTTCAGCTGCAGCGTTTGGCACCATAAGGCCATTTTTCTTCTCATCCATACCATTTGGATTTTGTGAGCAGACAGGTAGGAGTATTACTGTCTCATTAATCATCCATATTCTCCATTACCATGGTGATGAACCCAGATTATTCAAATCAATTTCAATAATAATTTCAACCATTGCCAGATGCATTTTCTTATTTCATCCCACAAAACCTTTTTAAGTGAGGCATTATTATCCCAATTGTACAGACACATAAATTGAGGTTCAGAGGGATTAAATTCTTTGCTCAAAGTCAAGTGGCTGATAAGTGATAGAATCAAAATTTGAACTCACGTCTACCTGACTCCAGGGTCTCAGTGACAACAATTCTGTGTACCTACTGACCTAATCTGGATCTCTGTTTCCTTCCATACCTGCTTTGGCAGAGATTCTAACAAGCAGGACAGTAGAGGTCACAGGCTAGAGGTTCTGATTCAGTTCTACCACTGATTTGGTACTTATCCATGGCAAGTAGCCTGGGCCTTAGTTTCTTCACTCATAAAAGGAGGGCAGGAAGCTTCAAGATGGCGGAAGAGTAAGACGCAGAGATCACCTTCCTCCCCACAAATACATCAGAAATACATCTACACGTGGAACAGCTCCTATAGAACACCTACTGAACTCTGGCAGAAGACCTAAGACCTCCCAAAAGGCAAGAAATTCCCCACGTGCCTGGGTAGGGCAAAAGAAAATAGAGAGACAAAAGAATAGGGACAGGACCTGCACCAGTGGGAGGGAGCTGTGAAGGAGGAAAGGTTTCCACACACTAGGAAGCCCCTTCGCGGGTGGAGACTGCGGGTGGCAGAGGGGGGATGCTTCGGGACCACGGAGGAGAGCGCAGCAACAGGGGTGCGGAGGGCACAGTGGAGAGATTCCCGCACAGAGGATTGGTGCCGACCGGCAGTCACCAGCCCGAGAGGCTTGTCTGCTCACCTGCCGGGGCGGGCAGGGGCTGGCAGCTGAGGCTTGGGCTTCGGAGGTCGGGTCCCAGGGAGAGGACTGGGGTTGGCTGTGTGAACACAGCCTGCAGGGGGTTAGTGCACCACGGCTAGCCGGGAGGGAGTCCGGGAAAATGTCTGGAGCTGCCGAAGAGCCGAGAGACATTTTCTTGCCTCTTTGTTTCCTGGTGCGCGAGGAGAGGGGATTAAGAGCGCTGCTTAAAGGAGCTCCAGAGACAGGCACGAGCTGCGGCTATCAGCGCAGACCCCAGAGACGGGCATGAGACGCTCAGGCTGCTGCTGCAGCCACCAAGAAGCTTGTGTGCGAGCACAGGTGACTCTCCACACCTGCCCTCCCAGGAGCCTGTGCAGCCCGCCACTGCCAGGGTCCTGTGATCCAGGGACAACTTCCCTGGGAGAACGCACAGCGCGCCTCAGGCTGGTGCAAAGTCATGCTGGCCTCTGCTGCCGCAGGCTCGCCTCGCACTCCGTACCCTTGCCTCCCCGCTGGCCTGAGTGAGCCAGAGCCCCCGAATCAGCGGCTCCTTTAACCACATCCTGTCTGAGCGAAGAACAGACGCCCTCAGGCGACCTACATGCAGAGGCGGGTCCAAATCCAAAGCTGAACCCCGGGAGCTGTGCGAACAGAGAAGAGAAAGGGAAATCTCTCCCAGCAGCCTCAGGAGCAGTGGATTAAATCTCCACAATCAACTTGATGTACCTGCATCTGTGGAATACCTGAATAAGAAAATGAATCATCCCAAATTGAAGAGGTGGACTTTGGGAGATATATATATATATATATATTTTTTCCCTTTTTCTCTTTTTGTGTGTTCTGTCCATCTGTATTTTTTTTAACGTTTTAAAATTTATTTCTTAATTATTTTTTATTTTAATAAATTTTATCTCCTTCCCCTTCCTTCCATCCTTCGTTCCTTCCTTCCTTCCTTCCCTCCCTTTTTCTCGCTTTTATTCTGAGCCATGTGGATGAAAGGCTCGTGGTGCTCCATCTAGGAGTCAGTGCTGTGCCTCTAAGGTGGGAGAGCCAATGTCAGGACACTGGTCCACAAGAGATCTCCCAGCTCCATGTAATATCAAACAGCGAAAATCTCCCAGAGATCTCCATCTCAACGCCAAGACCCAGCTACACTCAACGACCAGCAAGCTACAGTGCTGGACAACCTATGCCAAACAACCAGAAAGAAAGGAACACGACGCCATCCATTAGCAGAGAGGCTGCCTAAAATCGTAATAAGGCCACAGACACCCCAAACACCCCATGAGACATGGATGTGCCCACCAGAGAGACAAGACCCAGCCCCACCCACCAGAACACAGGCACTAGTCTGCTCCACCAGGAAACCTACACAACCCACTGAATCAACCTTAGCCACTAGGGGCAGACACCAAAAACAAAATGAGACTAGCAATCAATTAGAGAAAAAAATCTGTAAAACATACAAGCAGATGGAGGCTAAACAATACACTAAGTAACCAAGAGATCACTGAAGAAATCAAAGAGGAAATCAAAAAATACCTAGAAACAAATGACAATGAAAACACGATGACCCAAAACCTATGGGATGCAGCAAAAGCAGTTCTAAGAGGGAAGTTTATAGCAATACTATCCTACCTTAAGAAACATCTCAAATAAACAACCTAAACTTACACCTAAAGCAATTAGAGAAGGAAGAACAAAAGAACACCGAAGTTAGCAGGACGAAAGAAATCATAAAAATCAGATCAGAAATAAATGAAATAGAAATGAAAGAAACGATAGCAAAGATCAATAAAACTAAAAGCTGGTTCTTTGAGAAGATAAACAAAATTGATAAACCATTAGCCAGACTCATCAAGAAAAAAAGGGAGAAGACTCAAATCAATAGAATTAGAAATGAAAAAGGAGAAGTAACAACTGACCCTGCAGAAATACAAAAGATCATGAGAGATTACTACAAGCAACTCTATGCCAATAAAGAAGAAGAAATGGACAACTGGAAGAAATGGACAAGTTCTTAGAAAAGCACAACCTTCCGAGACTGAACCAGGAAGTAATAGAAAATATGAACAGACCAATCACAAGCACTGAAATTACAACTGTGATTAAATATCTTCCAACAAACAAAAGCCCAGGACCAGATGGCTTCAGAGGTGAATGCTATCAAACATTTAGAGAGGAGCTAACACCTATCCTCCTCAAACTCTTCAAAATATAGCAGAGGGAGGAACACTCCCAAACTCATTCTACGAGGTCACCATCACCAGGATACCAAAACCAGAGAAAAATGTCACAAAAAAGAAAACTACAGGCCAATATCACTGATGAACATAGATGCAAAAATCCTCAACAAAATACTAGCAAACAGAATCCAACAGCACAGTAAAAGGATCGTACACCATGATCAAGTGGGGTTTATCCCAGGAATGCAAGGATTCTTCAATATACACAAAACAATCAATGTGATACACCATAGTAACAAATTGAAGAATAAAAACCATATGATCATCTCCATCGATTCAGAGAAAGCTTTCGACAAAATTCAACACCCATTTATGATAAAAACCCTGCAGAAAGTAGGCATAGAGGGAACTTTCCTCAACATAATAAAGGCCATATATGACAAACCCACAGCCAACATCATCCTCAATGGTGAAAAACTGAAACCATTTCCACTAAGATCAGGAACAAGACAAGGTTGCCCACTCTCACCACTCTTATCCAACATTGTTTTGGAAGTTTTAGCCACAGCAGTCAGAGAAGAAAAAGAAATAAAAGGAATCCAAATCAGAAAAGAAGAAGTAAAGCTGTCACTGTTTGCAGATGACATGATACTATACATAGAGAATCCTAAAGATGCTACCAGAAAACTACTAGAGCTCATCAATGAATTTGGTAGAGTAGCAGGATACAAAATTAATGCACAGAAATCTCTAGCATTCCTATACACTAATGATGAAAAATCTGAAAGTGAAATTAAAATCAAAACTACAATGAGATATCATCTCACACCGGGCAGAATGGCCATCTTCAAAAAATCTACAAACAGTAAATGCTGGAGAGGGTGTGGAGAAAAGGCAACACTCTTGCACTGTTGGTGGGAATGTAAATTGATACAGCCACTATGGAGAACAGTATGGAGGTTCCTTAAAAAACTAAAAATAGAATGACCATAAGAGCCAGCAATCCCACTACTGGGCGTATACCGTGAGAAAACCATAATTCAAAAAGAGTCATGTACTGAAATGTTCATTAAAGCTCTGTTTACAATAGCGAGGACATGGAAGCAACCTAAGTGTCCATGAACAGATGAATGGGTAAAGAAGATGTGGCACATATATACAATGGAATAATCCTCAGCTATAAAAAGCAACGAAATTGAGTTATTTGTAGTGAGGTGGATGGACCTAGAGTCTGTCATACAGAGTGAAGTAAGTCAGAAAGAGAAAAACAAATACCGTGTGCTAACGCATATATATGGAATCTAAGGAAAAAAAAAAGTCATGAAGAGCCTAGGGGCAAGACGGGAATAAAGACACAGACTTACTAGAGAATGGACTTAAGTATATGGGGAGGGGGAAGGGTAAGGTGTGACAAAGTGAGAGAGTGGCATGGACATATATACACTACCAAACATAAAATCGATAGCTAGTGGGAAGCTGCCGCATAGCACAGGGTGATCAGCTTGGTGCTCTGTGACCACCTAGAGGGGTGGGATAGGGAGGGTGGGAGGGAGGGAGATGCAAGAGGGAAGAGATATGGGAACATTTGTATATGTATAACTGATTCACTTTTTTATAAAGCAGAAACACACCATTGTAAAGCAATTATAGTCCAATAAAGATGTTTAAAAATAAATAAAGGAGGGTAATATACACATCATCATGGGAATCAAATGCAAGAAAAGAAGCAGAAACCCTTATAAATCATGAAACTTGCTCTGATTAAAAGAAATTGCCACAATCCTAGTTCTTTGACCTGGAAATGGAGTGTATGTATGTGTGTGAGGTGCAGAGATGTGAAAGCAATTTTAAAGTGTTTCATGAATGTATAATTCCATAAGAATTCTGTCTTTGATACCTTCAAGCAATGTAATCAATTTGTGAAAAGAACAACTGGGACACATGAATGTTTCGACGGATTAAAGTCTGCCTCCCAATATTTCCTTCCTCTTAACATTTAAGCTTCCAGAAGAAGGGGGAGGCCTCTGTAGCCCCTTTTCTGTGAAGAGTGTGTTACATTGTACATGACCCAGGGGCTAGAGAGATTTCAGCAAAACAACATTTAATAAACCCCCCAAACACATAACTTCCTTGGGACCCCTCTCTCATGCCTTGCTCTGAACTAGCTCATATGCAGGGGTCAGAGCCTCCATTGTCAGGCTTTAGGACTGTCAGTCACTGCTATGCTAGTCTCAAGAAAGCTTTCCACTGGGAGGAAATGGCCGCAGAGTGAAGACTGTAACACAAGCCTTGTCCCAAACTGCCCTTATCCAGTTTGGCCTCTGAAAGCCGAGGACTGTCCTCCACGCGCACTCACAGTCTCTCAGCCCACAGGGGCTGGAAAAAAGAGTATCTACTGCTCTTTTTAAACAGCGACCCACCCCTACCCCCTCCCCCAAAATAAGGAAAAAAAGAAAACCTTACATGCTCCTTAATTTATTAAAAATAGAAAAGGTTAGACACTGTGACTCTAATTTTTATTAGAGCTGTTTCTTTAATGAGGTCAACTACTTTCTATGGCACAGTTTTATGATTATAAGAAGGAGGAGGTGGGACCTCCCTGGCGGCGCAGTGGTTAAGAATCCACCTGCCAATGCAGGGGACACGGGTTCGAGCCCTGGTCCGGGAAGATCCCACATGTCGTGGAGCAGCTAAGCCCACGAGCCACAACTACTGAAGCCCGCGTGCCGCAACCACTGAAGCCCGGGTGCCGCAACTACTGAAGCCCATGCACTTAGAGCCCGTGCTCCGCAACGAGAAGCCACCGCGCTGAGAAGCCTGCACGCCTCAACTAGAGAAAGCCGGCAAGCGGCAACGAAGACCCAATGCAGACAAAATAAAAAATAGATAAATTTATTTTTTAAAAAGGAGGAGGGTCCTCCTGGCGTTACTAATAAATGATCTGTGGGGCACCTTCCCGAGCTGCCTGCAGACCAGCCTCCTTCACCAAGTGCCAGGCCAGAGCTCTGCTCTCCCACGCGAGGCTTCTCACCCTGACCCGCCCCCGCCGTGTCAGCAGCCCTCGTGCAGTACCCACGGGGCACTGCGCCCTCACAGTCTGGGTTAGTTCCAGCGGCTCCACTGCCTCCGGCACCCTGACCTGCTTTCCTTCCATGGAGCCCGGGCCCAGGTCATCTCGTATAACTGAGACAGCCTCCCTCCTCTGTACTTAAGTTCACCCTACCCTCCTTCTAAGCCACAGCTCAAAGTTCATCTCGTCCAGAGGAGAAGCTTCCTCTCACACACGCCAGCCATTCCCGAAGCCTCGGGCTAACTTAAATCCCCGATCCTCCTCAAGGCACCTTTGTCATCACTTAGGAGGTGAGCTGGACTGACTGCTCCTGGCCACTGTAACACCTGGAGGGTAAGGATTCTGAGTCATCGTGATCCCCTCACCTTGAGAATGGACTGTACCCTCAAAGAGCTCAAAAAATACTCCCCAAGGGACCGGCTCAAAGACAACAGAGAAGTTCCATTGCTCTGAGAGTAAACCTCATTTATAAACAGAAACACTGAGAAGACCTTGAAGACCCTCTAGCCAATCCACTTTCATGAGTCCTGCCTCACAGGTAGGAAAGTGGTGGAACGCTGGGTCCAATTTCCCAGTTCCTGTTCCCGTGATGCCCCCATGACATCCTGCCGCCTGCCACTGCATCACCAGACTAAACACAGCCTGCCTTTGCTTCTTCGTTGTTGCATTTTTTTTTCTTTTTTTTAAACAATAAATGTTTATCCTGCATGCCAAGGCAACCAGCGACTCCTCTGCTGGATACCATCACCAGCACCAGAGAGAGTGAAGGGACTGGGAATTAGAACGAGAAACATACTCACCGTCTCTACTGCTTTCAGGCCACTTCTCAAGGTGCTTATTTCTTTGTCCAGCTCAGTCATGCTGTTGTAAATGGCAACATTTTAGTAACCAACATGGGACTTACACTTATTGTATTAAATATATGATGAGTTTAAATATTTCATGCTTGGAAGTCCACACTACTTCATTTTAAATGTTTAAAATTCCCTTCAGTGTTCAGATCGCACAGAAAGACAGCAACATTTTAAACTTATGAAATTTAGGTATGGAATTATGTTTTTTTTTTGTTTTCCACAGCCAGCAGGTATAATATTTATAGGTTAAAAAGGGCAGAATAGAAATATGTCATGTTTCAATCTCACAAAAATCTCACTTAAGCAAATTACTGTATGTGGAAATAAATTTCTTGCCATGTGTGGCTCCCTTTGGACAAGGAAAAGAAACGTTGATCCACAATCATGTGTGTTGTGCTCTTCATTATTATTATATTGCTTTTCATGAATGCTCTGGTAGTATGAATATTACAAGGTGATGGCCTAAATTTCAATCAACAATGATTTTTCTTAAAGTTTTACTAATTAGTTTTCATTTTCATTGACCTTTTTTTTTTTTAAACAGAGAAAGTTTCCTGGGCTTCTCCCATAATGCTTTTTATTTGACAGCTTTTAAACATGAGAGATTACAACTTAATTCTCACAGAGAATTCACATGTAAACAAATTCATTGACACTTCATTTATTTCAACATTTTAATTTCATGTCTTACATGGTACACTTCTACCAAACTCTACAGAGGGAAAAAATTAGCCTGCTCATCAGGCTTTTTAAAATCACTGCAAAAAGATGCAGTTTAAATATGTTTTTAAAAAAAGGGGAGTGGGGTATTACCCTGGTGGCACAGTGGTTAAGAATCCGCCTGCCAATGCAGGGGACACGGGTTCGAGCCCTGGTCTGGGAAGATCCCACATGCCGCGGAGCAACTAAGCCCGTGCGCCACAACTACTGAGCCTGTGCTCTAGAAGCCCGCAAGCCACAACTACTGAGCCCACGCGCCTGGAGCCCGTGCTCCGCCACCGCAATGAGAAGCCCGTGCACCACAACGAAGGGTATTCCCCCATTGCCACAACTAGAGAAAGCCCGTCCGGGACAACCAAGACCCAATGCAGTGGAAAAAAAAAAAATTTTTTTTAAAAGGCGGGGTGGGGGCAAAAGGAAGCAGGAAGAACAGCAAGGAAAAGTGCCTACCCCTCATGAGGTCTCTGAAAAGTGGTGTGAAGTTTGTGGGGAAAGTTTAGTGATTTTCCACTTTATTTTTAGTTCCTTCATTTGCATAAAGACTGCTTTCCATTAAAAGGTTGCTTGGTTTCTGGGAGTGTGTACACATGGGAAAATTACTAGCAACACCCTGACCTGCAGGACTTCCATTTGCTTAAACATGTATCCTCATATCCTCATTTAACTAAGTGTGCTCCCACCTGTATTTTAAGAGAACCACCCTTTCCAACTACTAGTGAAACCACACTGCTTCCCTAGACTCTTCATAACTCAGAAAATTAGGTTTTGTAGAAGTTAGAAACTGCATCTAGGAATATTCTGAAACAGCTAGAACAAGTATACAGTGACCCTTGGACAACACAGGTGTTAACTGTGCGGGTCCACTTATACGCAGATTTTTTTTCAATAATTATGTCCTACATGATCTGTGGCTGACTGAATCCTCAGATGTGGGACCATGGGTATTGAGGAACCCCGCACAGGAAGGGTCAGCTATGAAGTTATATGTTGGATTTTCAGCTGTGCAGTGGGGACTCGGGGGGTGTCGGCACCCTTAACCCCACCGTTCAAGAGTCAACCGTATATTCAAACTCATGTAAAACATCTGAGTGACATGGATACTATTCAAACTTTATTTCATACACTGTTCAGGGGAAAGCAAACAGAAGGACCCTCTTCATGCAACGCTAACTATCTCCATGGCTAAACCACAGTTCAACGGACTTAAAAATCTGAAACAATTCGCTCTAAGTACTTACTTTACTTTTGCTGCTTGAGGAATGTCCCGCAGCTCCTCATGTAGATTGAGAACCTTGGGGCATTTATTTTCCACAATAGTTATGAGATAGTGCAAGAGTGTAATGTTCCTACAGTTACAGAAGGAGAGAGTATTAAACATGGTTAATATCTGCATATGATTTGTATATTCAAGTGATTACTTCCACAAGAATGCTGCATCCCTGCATTACCTTCAAAATGTGTAGGTTCCTGAAAGGCAGGCATTCTTAAGAGAAAGGGAGAAGAGGAGAGCCTTCATGGGATTTACAAAAATATATGTCAAAAGAAGCACACATCTTCTGAAAGGGAAGGGCAGGGGATAAGAATTACGTTTTTGGCCCATAATGGGGATCCTTCAAAATCTGTGTAATGCGACGGGTGATGGAAATGAGTCTGAACCATTGCCAAAAGGGACATCCCTTCACAGTGCATCCACCCACAGATGAGGCCTGCCCTGCAAGTTCCTAACAAGCAGGGTGGGGTGAGGAGTGAGAGATGTTTAATCCACTAGAGAGGACAGCTAATTTTCAAGTCTGAAAGTACAGAGCAGCAACTCACTGATGAAAATCACTGACAATTCTCATTTAAGGGTGTCTTTCAACTGGGTGATAACATTTTTCCTTTCTGAAAGTTAGAATGCCCCCTATTGCAGGGCAGGACCTGGAAATGGGCCAGGACTGTGCCATCATGGATATGATACCCTCGCAGCCTAATTTTAGCAACACTTCAGCTCCTAACTGCACAACCAGCTCCCTCTTTGGTGGTGACAGGGCTGAACCCTGACTGACCTGGGTTGAAAAGGCGGGCATCTGATAACACTATCTATGAGGCCACGCTGTGGTAGTCTGGTCCCCTGGTCCCCGACTCTGATGCAGATTACAATCACCTGGACCCCAGATGCCTGGGCCAACCTGAGATTCAGTCATTGGAATGAGGTGGGACCAGATGTGGGTATTTTTTAAAACTCCCCACTGAGACTAACAGCCAAGATCAAGAACCACTTATGCTATTGAAAGTTAGCATAATCAGGAGGACAAAAATGCATTTCTTTAAAAACATTTCCATAATTTTTAGGCAGTTTGCTAATTCACAAGGCTAAGTACCCAGCCCTCCCAACAAAAGTAAAGCAGAGCTGCCAAACTACTTTTTCCCCATAGCCATGCAAACCATTTCTGGTTATCCTTGCAGCTTCCTAGAGGTCAGTGCAATCCTATCCCTGAGTCAACTGGCCCACAGGGAAAATAATTTCCCCTTATTTTTCTTGCGCTAATAATTAGAAAACCATCGCTCAGCAAAGTAAAACAGTGGCTAATAGTCCTGGCCACTCATTTTGCAGGTGTTCAGCTGTATTGTTCCACTTCAGTTTTGCCTTTCACAGAATCTATGTGTCTGCCATGTGCTGGCTGCATGAGAGGCAAAATCCCAGCAACCATCACGAGAAAGAGTAATGCCATTTTCCTTCATTATTTCAGAGAAATGCTTTGTTAGAGAAATTTATTTCATTAACTATATATGCCTTTTTTAGTGTAGAAACACTTAAAACCAGATCACATTTGGATAGCAAACCACATTTGTTTGCTATCCAAATAACACCTCATATGAGTGAATATAAATTCCTGAATAATAAAAACAACAACTAAACAGCCTCACATTTGACTACTCTCTGGTCATTACCAGAAACAAGGCTTTAATGCAGAGTGAACAGGGAAAAGAAGAAGATCAGAAATGTTTTTAATTTATTATTTTGAAAAGGCTTATTGTGTATTGGATAAATTTTATGTCATTAACTAGCAGATAACCATGTAGTAAGTACCAGCTTATCAGTAAGTTGGAAGGTGGGGGGCAAATGTGTGTGTGTGAGTGTGTGTGTATGAGTGAGGGGAGAGGGAGGGAGAGAGAATAGGACTGACTGGTGGTGAGGATTTCCTTCCTCCCCAACCTGCAAGCCCAGTTGAAGAGAATGCCGTTCCTTAAAAGATGGCTGCTCTTTATATGCAAGTAAGATGCTGTAGTTACTTACTGCAACCTCCAAATAAAATCGGTCTGTTGGTAGAGGACAGCTGTGGGCAGACCACTAGAACAACTGTCAAATACCTGTAAGGCCAAACACCTTGCTGGTTGTGACCTCAGACAAGCTAAATGAGCCACCTGACCCTGCCTCGGTTTCTTTATCTGACAACAGGCGATACAACACTTGGCCTGGGAACTTCACAGGTTGTTGTGACAATCAAATGTGAACGGGCTCTGCAAGGATCAAGTGCTTACATTAAAAATAAGGTGGTGGTCAGAGAAAACCATAATTCAAAAAGACACATGCACCCCAATGTTCACTGCAGCACTATTTACAACAGCCAGGTCATGGAAGCAACCTAAATGCCCATCGACAGATGAATGGATAAAGAAGATGTGTACATATATACAATGGAATATTACTCGGCCATAAAAAGGAACGAAATTGGGTCATTTGTAGAGACGCAGATAGACCCAGGGACTGTCATACAGGGTGAAGTAAGAAAGAGAAAAACAAATATCATATATTAACACATATATGTGAAATCTAAAAAATGGTACAGGTGAACTGATTTGCAGGGCAGAAAGTGAGACACAGATGTAGAGAACAAATGTATGGACACTAAGGGGGGAAAGTGGGGGTGTGGGGGTGGTGGTGTGATGAATTGGGCGATTGGGATTGACATATATACACTGATGTGTATAAAATAGATAACTAATAGGAACCTGCTGTATAAAAAATAATAAAATTCAAAGAAAAATAAGGTGGTGTTGATAGAACATATCAGCTGTGCTTTGTTAATCTATTTCTACACGATGCAAAAATAAGGTTTTAACCCCAACTGAACATACTGCTTGTTTCTTATACGATGGATTCAGGGTTGCCATAATGCTATGCTTCACTGGCCCTATAGAAAATATAGAATAAAAAGTCTCACTGGTTGGGAATAATTAGGGTGAACAGCTTATACTTCTAAAAATAATTCGGGTTACAGAGAAGTTTACCTTAGAAACAAATTCCTTCCAAGTCAGTGGGAAACACAGCTCTCAGGGAAGCTAGAGTTAATATGCCTAACGCCCTTACCTGGAAATGACACTAGCACATTTTCACCTTCTGGTGTCTCTAACAGGAATCTGTTCACCTAAAACACACTTTCTAGGAAGCATTTTAATGAGTCTTGGGATGAGCAGCTGAATACCAACAGCCAAAATGCATTTATACATTGTCATTTTTTAAGGTAGCTGCTAGCTTGCAGGTACCAAGGAAACCATAACCTAAAAAGCCAACAAACTTCACATTCTGTCATCAGCTGTCAGTTTTTTATCTCTCTGGAGGAGTAGCAATTAGGAGAGGCCGTGAGGGGGCTACTAGGGTGCTGGTAAGGTTCTGTTTCTTGAACTGGGCACTAGTTATACAGATGTGTTCAATTTGTGGAAAGTCATCAAGCTGTACCTTTACGGTGAGTGAACCTGTCTTTCGTGTATTACACTGTAATGAGTTTACCCGAGAAAACCCCAAACACAAAAAACTTGGACTAGATGATATCCTTGTGGAATGAAAATGAAGGATAACTGGCCCAGTAGGAACTTGGGGATATGTGTGGTCATGAGACAGGAAGGGAGGAGTCAGTGGAGAAGGAAAGAGCAGGAGAAGGAGAAGTGCAGACCAGACACTTTGGGATGAAGAGGCCCAGGAGGACCAGAGGGTACAAAGCTGAGCCCCGACCTGAGCCCCCAGATCTTCCATACTTACTTATCGATACTGGATTTTGTGTCAGCAATCTTATTTAGGCTGGATATCTTGAATCCATATGCATTGCCTCTTTGGCCTTTATTCATGTAATTTCCAAATGCCAAAACCACTTCCAGCAACTGCTTCAGGGCACTGCTCCTAAACACCTCTTCTGAACCAGAACGAATTGCTTCAAAACAAAATACATAAAACTATTACAACAAGACTTTTCAATGGTACCCATCCTAAATCCACACACCTGATAACAGATACTGGAGATGTAACATGGAGCTGTTAGACTACCAGGGGGCACTTTCCGAACACCTTTACCAGAAGCCAAGAGCAAGGGGGCGAGGAGAGCCAGCTCAAGTTGTTCAAGAGGCCCAGAGACAGGTGCACGATCCTAGCCTTTCTCAGTCTTTTTCTTGGCTGACTCACCGACCATAAGCAGTTAGGAATACATAGAGCAGCTACTGCATTTTCCACATTCCTTTGCAAACCCTTTCTTGCCTGGTGTGAGTCAGATCACAGGACAGTTGATCAATTCCACTGATAGAAAAACTGGGCAAACGTGTGACATGTCACAGCTGGCAGGTGTCATCAGGACCCCAAAGTCAGCCTGCACTCTGTGGCTGTGCTCTTCAGTTGCCCACATTTCAAGCACCTAAAAATTTAACAGCCTCAAAATCAAACCATGTATCAGCCTCAAATCTTCCCTCAGAAAAATCCAGTAAGGCCCCGTTACAAGAAAGCTAACTGTAGGTTTAATGCCAGTAACGATCAAATAAATTCCTCACCAATACCCAGATAGCAAAAGCCCAGTTCTGCAGAGGAGTCCAGGGAGTGTGCTGTGAGTTCCAGAACCCAGGCTAGGCCATCAAGCCAAGGACAGACCTTAAGTAATTATCTGCCAGAATTCCAACAGCTTTCAAGCAAAAAAAAAAAAAATCACCAAAGAGATCCAGTTTACTATATGCACTTGCATTGCACTTGTAAATGGGTACTTGAGATGAACATCATTGCCAGTCTGGGCAGCTTGACTTTACCTTCTACTTTGGGTTTCACTTCTGCCACACGCTCTGCAAACTTCTTTTTGAAGTACAGCGACTGCAGTCTTTGCTGATAATGATTGATTCTGTAAGAGCAAGCATCAACTAATGAACATGTACTTAATACACGTATGCTCACTCAATGAATATGGAGGTGATGGTACCTTAGAGCACTCCCACCCCAACATGCACACACACACACAGAGTTCCTCTCCTGGACAGGAGCACAGGGCCTGAGGCCAACTGCACCTGGAGAGCCCATTTCCCAGTGCCCTACGGGGAGTGTTCGGGCAAGTGCAGCAGGGCCTTAGCTCCAATCAGCTTATGCAATTGCTAAAAGAAAGTGAGAGCTAACTGCCGTTGACTAAAGCCCCCTTCATTTCCCCAGAGTCCTAGTAGCTCTTGAGAACAGAAAAGCGATAAAAAGGAATGAAAATGTAAAGACTCCCCGCTTTTGCTGCAAATGAAGGGCAGTTGCCTGCACTCCTGCCATGGTGCTTCACTTGCCACAAAGTGTGCCTTGCAGAACTGTAGGCTAAAACTTGGCTAAACTAAACTTGGCTAACTGTAGGCTAAAACTCCTCTCCCCACTCACATCCCCAAACCTTCCTCTTTCTTCACAGTTAGGTCCCTAGCTGTACCCCTCGGGGCTGGAAAGCTCTGCCTTCCAGGATAGCGACTAGCGACTAGAGATAACAGGCCACTGGCCTGTGATCACCACCAAGACAGGCTGCTTGGTGTTTCTGAGCGGGTGAGGGTGGGCATACCTGCCCAGGCCTTCTGAAATCGCTGCCTAACCTGCTGTCTGGTGGAAACTTCAGTCCAGTAGGACTAGCGATCAGCCCTCATCCAAAACTATACCATATAATCAGACAGATGCAGGCCAGGTTCTGCTCTTATTAGGTGACCTTGGGCAGGAACCGTAACTCCTCCAGTTGCTGGCAGAGAATACCTCCCTGCCTGACAGCCTTCCTGGCAGGGCTGACAGCAGGATTAAGATGCATGCAAAGATCTAGACAGTTACTAAGGCGCAGTTATTGCAGGTGGCCATGTATTTGTCCACATGAAGTGTTGCTGGGCATACGTGTCAAAATTTCAAAACCAGCCTTTGTTCTACAGTAGTATACAAAATGGCAAGTTGAGGTGAAACAACAAAAATAAGTCCAGATATGGCAGAAATGCAGAGTGGCATGTTCACCTTGGCCACCATGTAGGCCACTGGCACTCAGGGGAGGAGCTCTGCCCTGGGGTTGACTGAGAGTTTCAGGATCACTGGTCCTTGTCCAATGCAGAATCAATTCGCTAGGCCTGGGATGGCAAAGCAACTCAGCTCACACGCCAAACTCAATTACGGAGCAGCAGCTGCTGCAGGGCTTTCTGGAGAAGGGTTGAGAAAGCTTGCCAAGGTTCCGTGGGAAGAGTGCCACGATCGATTAGTGATGTCTGCGTGTGTCATGATTTGACATCCAGACCCTGGCTATTTAGTTATGTGGGCTCTACGTTGATACCTCTGAGTCTGCCCATTGTTTCCTATTTTACAACAACCTTGAGATGCTGAGGTATAAGGAGGAGTGGGCTAGAATCCCAAGGGATCAAAGTGCTGAGGAGAATGACACTGACTAGAACCCAGAAAAGTTATGACTTGATTAGGTCAAAGTACATGAGCCAAAGAGGCCCAGAAATAGAGATAACTCTGAAGAAACTCTGACCCTGGCTCACCCATGGGTGAGAACTCACATAAACAAAACAATCAAGTTCCACACAACTCAGACTTGAGGAGATTTGGGGATTTAAAAAGGCTTCAAGTTAAGGCAGGTTAACTGGCCCAGATAATTCAACAGGAATCAAAAGATTCACTTCCTTAGAAAGGCCAGGGGCATCTTTGCTTTTTTTTTTTTTTTTTTCCTGTAAGCAGGCCTCTCACTGTTGTGGCCTCTCCTGTTGCGGAGTACAGGCTCCGGATGCGCAGGCTCAGCGGCCATGGCTCACGGGCCCAGCCGCTCCACGGCATGTGGGATCTTCCCGGACCGGGGCACGAACCTGTGTCCCCTGCATCGGCAGGCGGACTCTCAACCACTGCGCCACCAGGGAAGCCCCATCTTTGCTTTTTAAACATTTTCAAACTCACCTGCTCATCTCGAAAAGGAATCTATCAGCCTTGGCCATCCGATCCAGTTCATGTTTATGTTCCTCCAACAGATCAATGTCACTCTTTTCAGGAACAAATTTCAAGAGCTAAAAAGTACATGCAAATATTAAAACTGAAGTTTATAATTTAAATTCTTGCCCTAATTTTTCACGCTTTCAGTTAAATTGTCCCAAGATGAAATTTTAACATTTAATTTATAAGCTCTCCTCACAGGTGACTGTTCAGATACAATGAAGTGATTAAATCTTTCCATTTAGGTGGCCAAAAGGTACAAACTTCCAGTTACAAGATAAATCGGTAACGGGGATGTAGTGTACAACATCATGGTTATAATTAACTTTTATCTATATGAGATGATGGATGCTAACTAAACCTCTTGTGGAAATCATTTCACATTTGTAAGTCAAACCATTCTGCCACACACCTTAAATTTATAGTGATGTATGTCAATTACATTTCAATAAAATGGGAAAAAAACCTTTCTATTTTTACTTGAAAGTAGTTAAACCAGTGTAAGATTCATTTCTGGTATCTATGTGTTCTATAGTGCCCCTCAAATCAGAATTGGGAAGTTCTTTACTAGGACCCACTTTACATAGTCCATTAGAAAGGGGCCTTGGAGATTCAACCTTCTCATGAGAAGATGCTACAACTGAGGTCCAGAGAGATTAGGTAACTCACCCAGGATTATAAAGCAAGTGTGTGTGATCTTCAGAAATAGAACCTGGGTCTCGACTTCCAGCTCTATGTTTTTTTCCTATTACATCATGCTGAAATGAGTAATTTTATGTGTATTTTCTAATCAATTTGCTTATTTCTTTGGCTTATCTAATTCCATCTCATTTTTTGCTCCATGTAGAGTTAGGTGAGAGGAACACAATGGGATGTGAAGTTTTTGATTCCATATTTTATTTTGGATGAAGAAATGAGCATGGAATGTGGAAGAGATAGCAATAATACTTAAAGTAGAAAAAGCACTTCTGTATGTGTCTAATTTTCTTTAAAGGCACAAACGTGTATGTGTATGCCCAGGGCTGTGTTTGTGTGCTATTTTCTAGATCAAATATTCTTGGACTTTAAAAAAAAAAAATTACACTGAGCCTCTGGACCCTGAGATCCTCCCCATAAACTTGATGCTGGCATTGCGTGGTCCATTTAGCAGGTTTTCAAATGTTCATTGGATTTAATTAAGGGATCTCAGAAAAGGCAGTCAGTCTGGGTACCACCAGCAGAGAAAGAGAATTGGAACTACAGGGAAGGAGATGAACGGTTTGAGGTTGGAGATATATTCCAGGCAGAGTGCTTATCATGCTGGGTCCTGGAAGGGGCAGTGCAGCACTTACACAGGAGGAAGAGTGGCCACCACAGCAGTGGGGGAGGGCAGCAGTGGGCAAGGTCAGGGAGGAGCAAGGGCCTTGCAAAAAATTCAGTCTTTATTTTGAGGGCATGGGATGTAACTTAAAATCTCAAGTAGGGGAATGAGTTTGCACTTTAAAAAGAACACTCTGCCTGCAGAATGGAGAAAGAACTAGAAAGGATCAAAAGTATTGGGGGTTGTGATTAGATTGTTGGTGCAGTAATCCAGGTGAGAGACGGTGGTGGCCTGGAATGGGTAGTGGACAGGTTCTAGAGATATTTACGGGGTTTGAACTGGCCTGACTTGTCGACTGTGGTAGATAAGGGTCAAAAGGATGAGGTCCAGATTTCCGGCTTGGGCAATGATGTACACAGAGTGTAACAGGGAACACAGGAGGAGAAGGTTGGAGGAAGGTGGGTGAGGAGAAGGTGAATTTAGTGTTTGAAATACTGGCAAGAGAAACAAGTCGTGATTTCTAGTAGGCAGGTGGACAAATGGGTCTGAAATCCCAAAGAAATCTGGAAGACAAAGCTTTGGTGTGGGTTACAACATGCATGGATGTGAGTAAGGTAACCAGGGGGCCCATCAAGAGAAAAAAGCAGGGCTGGAGAGAAGCCAGCATTGATGTGATGAGAATAAGAAGAGGAACCTTCCTAGAAGGCAGTGGAGGGGCCTATGTGGAATCACAGGGCCAAGGGAAGAGGTGTTTCACCATGGGGCAAGTGGTCATTGGTGTCACACACCACCAATACGTCAAGGAAGATAAGGACTGCAAAGTACTCCCTGGCTTTGTCAACAAGAAAGTTCGTATCCTTAGTGAGAACAGCTTAAGGGATGTGAGGGGGACGGACTGCAGTGAGGTGAGGAAGAGTGAACAAGCTTTCAAGAACTGGCTGTGTCAAAAAAGAGAGAGGAGGGGCTTCCTTGGTGGCGCAGTGGTTGAGAGTCCGCCTGCCGATGCAGGGGACACGGGTTCGTGCCCTGGTCCGGGAAGATCCCACATGCCGTGGAGCGGCTGGGCCCGTGAGCCATGGCCGCTGAGCCTGCGCGTCCGGAGCCTGTGCTCCGCAGCGGGAGAGACCACAACAGTGAGAGGCCCGCGTACCACAAAAAAAAAAAAAAAAAAAAAAAAAGAGAGAGAGAGGACAGTAGCTGATGGGGATGTGCGGTCTTAAGAGGTGTGTGTGGGAAGGGCTGGGACCTGAACAAGTTAGATGTTGAGAGGGCAAGGTGGAAGACCTTGAGGAGAGGGGCAGGGCCCTCTGGGCGAGGTCCCTGAGCAGAAGGAAAGGATGGGCCAGAGCAGAAGCCAGGGACACCCCTCTCTCCTAATGGGGTGGACGGAGGAAAGACGGAAGTAGATGCCAGGGAATTCACAGGTCTGGTGGCCTGAGAGCTTCTCGGCATGGATGTTCCCATGTTCATATGGTAACACTGGACAAATGTCTTCTTGTTCTTCCTCAGTGCTGGAGGGAAGGTAGTAGGGCAAGGGAAGGAAGGAAGAAGAGAGAGGACAAGGCTTATTTTTTCCCCTGAGTTTGGATTTTTTCCTTCTGGACAAGGAAATTCAGTTCTAGTTTCAGGGGTCCCCCCATACCTGCCCTGCTGAGCCTACAGGCCCCTGTTCAGGATAACACAGACACCATCTGTCTCTTGTTACTCACAAGAGCACAGTGAGAGGCACAGGCTAAAGGCTCAGGCCGTCTCAAGTCAGAGTCAAGAACAGACTGTGTTTGGACAGTTTTGAGAGGAATGAAGAGCCAGACAAACACCTGGAGATAAGGAGAAAGGTGTGCATCCCAAGAAAGGGGAGTGTGTGGATCTCATCTGAGATCAGATCTTGGTGGCTAAAAGCAGCAGGAGAGGAGGGGTGGAATGTGGCTCAAATGCAGATCATATCGAGTAGTAAAGGATGCTGTGTGAAGGCAAAGGAAGCAGAGGAAGGGGGGTAGAATAAGGAGGAAAAGAAAGAGCCTGGGAGATGAGCAGTGAGCAAGACACCCACAGCTATCAGCAGAGGCTAGGTCAAAAGTATCCACTTGGCCAGATTCTGCTTCAGTAGACCGATTTTCTTACTTGTATTTATTTGAAGTACGTTCTATTTGCACTACAAGCCCTTTTGGCAAGATTCTGAAATCCTTTCCCTCAAGGAGGAATTTTGCTGGTTGCAATTTCACAGTAAACAGATCTTGTGGAATTTTAAGCATACGACCTTATCGATAGAGGCTGAAGACCTAAGGACTAAAGCAGTTTTCTGCTTAGTTCTTCACTCTGGGTGAAGCAATTTTTGATGCAGGCATTTGGAGCGCAGGGTCACCTGGGGGCCAGGGAGGGACAGAGGGCAGCTGGGCTCCACTCTCTTGGGGCAGAGGCTCTGTTTTGACTGGTATTCCGCGAGGGAGGGAAGAGTGGGCAGAGGAGCTAAAAATGCTCGAAAAAAGGAATACGTTTAAACTATTTATACCCAGAGCATCCGAACAGACTTGGAAACATAGTCATTAGCTATTTTGGGAACTAAATCAAAACTTAAAAGGACAGCAAGAAAAGTTTCTCCACTGCTAAGTGTGACGGTTTTCACCCAGGATGACTGCAGCTGCAGAGGTTTCAGGGAGGGGCGGGTCCATGGAGGTGTGGTGATACCACACACATCACTCCTCCCTGCCTGGTATCTGAGGCCTTCTGGGAAATCAGTGAGAACCGTGGAAAATGCACATGCATACAGGCACTCCACTGGAGTCCCTGTTATCGGAGCAAAGTACCCATTTTCTCTTCTCCTGGGAGCTCAGCCTGCCTACAGGTGATCCCTTAAGTTCAGCCTGAAATCATGATCACCTGTGTCCACTGTTGACCTTAAGTGGTCCTGGCTCTAACAAATGGAGGCCTCCTGACCAAAATCTCTCAAAATATGATTCTGTTGCAGGGACAAGGAGACAGAACAGGCTTAGAGCATTCAGAGACTGTCCCCACAATGCACAGAAAAAGTTAGGGCCAGACTGAGAGATAGGTAACAATCCCTGGGGCATCTGCTAGTACAGTATCATGTGGGAAATAACTGAACCAAGCTGCTGACAACACACAACACAGCTGGAGTGGCTGCATGGAGCATGTTATGGAAACACTGCATGACGAGAGGCTAGGGCACCACATCCAACTTGTTGCCTGGACATAAAAAATACAAATTATCTTCAAATACCACGGACAAGGATGTATACTGATTGTGTATAAATCTACACCATACTTACTACCCCCAGCATTTGAATTTCCTGCCATTTACAATGCAAGAAGGGTGCTATACAACTTACGGAGACAAGGCCCAGCCCCAAGAAGTTTACACCCCACCTTATGACACATACGAGAGTTTTGATGAAGATGACAGTGCTAGGGGGTAAACAGTGGCTCCTGTGGTTGTGGGAACAGGGAGCCAAGACCATGACACAAATTGTGTCAGGGATTAAGCAATGACTCAGTTTATGCAGTGCAGCCTGTGACCTCAGTGCTGAGATTCTCAACATTCCAATTAAACAGACATTTTCTACTAAAGCTAGTAGATTTCTATGACCTGCTAAGGAGTAACAACTTGATGGCAGGCAGCATGAGAGACAGATTCCAGCATCGAGGGTCCCAGGCATTTGACGAAGTCTGGACCGTCCTTCTCACCCATCATTTTGGAAACAAGGGAAGAATCAAGTCCTAGAGGCTTCTGACAGAGCTGTGTGGAACTTTGGTTCAACCTCCTCAATTCAGAGATGAGGAAATCATCTACCAGCAACAACCAGATTCCTTTCCTCAGTACGCCCTCCCTGCTGAGAGTCCGGTGTCACCCGTGCTCTGAGCGTTGCCCGGCAGCTCACCTGTTCCAACATGTCCTTGGGCAGATCTTCCTGCTCGTCCATGGTTAGAATTGCCCGTTTGATTTCATCGTTGGATAATTTCAACCTGGAGAAAGAATATTTTACTTGTTGTTAACGATATCGGCTTGAGCCGTAAACATTTAATACAAGGTAACGCATTTTGCTATCCCAGCTGTTGATCTTCAAGTGCCAGTTTTTCTCCAAATCTCTCAGTGAAAGCTTCTTTCCTGACAATGTTGCCCCTAAAAATAGTCTTTTGAAATGGCTTTAACATTCTTCCAGGGCTTTCTAATGCTCTGCTGACACAGAGAACAAAGCTGTTATGTTCTACCATTTAGTTTCCTTAAACGAGGGATTGGAGGATGAGAAATAGGGAAAACACCCCCCCACACACATACCTGTTTTCTTTAATATATAGTATCCACAAATTGAAGGTGAAAACTAACTTTTTAACTTATGTGTCAGGAGTGTTTAAAGTTCTCTCTCATATTAAAAATGGATTTTGAGAAGATTAGCAGGATCTATGTTATTGTTAAAAAACTGAATAGTTGATATATAAAATAAAATGTATAGCTGAGGAGTTTTCATATGTATTATTTCATTTGGCATTCAAGTTAACCGTGATGATTTTTTTTTGTTTAATTGAGGGAGAAAATGAGGCTCAGAATGGCTAAGTGATTTGCTCAAGGTCAAACATATACAGAGGGGCAGTATCTAACACAAACCCAAGACTTTTGATTGCTAATCCCAAATTCTTTTTACAAATAATGCTTATCTAGTTAATATCTCATAGGGAAGGATTTAAGCAAAAACCCAAATGTATTTTCTGTTTTTCTGTCTACCATTAATTCATATGATTTACTAATTTATATTAAGGATTTATGTCTTGATTCTGGCAGGACAACAAAGTACTGACTGTGAAAAGAGTTGAAATTAAAACGTACTTGTAAAAATATGTTTTTATTACATACAACCAAAAGTCTTAACCAGGGAAAAAAATCTTAATCAGATTATTAGCTGTAACAATAGGGTCATTCTTTTGTTCTACTTGTAAGCATCAGACCCAGACTTATTTAAAACATCTTATTTCCTTATAAGCTACCACTAACATGTTATAGTACAATTATTCGATCAGTTCTTCTAGTTTATGATCTTCGAGAAGAATGACATTTAGGACTGGGAATAAAGCCATGAACACACAAATACAGAGCAAGGCATATAGCCTTCATGTGTAACATTTGAAGGAAGGGACTTTGGCATCAGACAGGCTGTGCCTGGCTCTGACACTTCTTGGTCAGTGTCAGAAAAATTGGAAAATTTTTTTTCTTCAGCCTCAGTTTCTTCAACTATAAAATAGAGATAATGATAACCTATGTAAAAAAAAAAAGGATTTTTGTCTGTGTATAAAGTGAAATAATGCATGAGACATGTTTAGCATAGTGTCTGGCCATAGAAAGGGCTCAATAAACTATACGTATACTCTGCAAGGCAGACTTTTCCACCCAGAAAAAAAGAAAGCAGCAGTACTTATGTAACATTAATATTTAAGGACAGCTATTTGATAAATAAACAGCGCTTAGTAGGGTTATCATGAAACTTCCCAAAGTGCTCTCATACCCATTGTTTCATCAGAGTTTCCTCTCTGTATAGAGCACCCATTAGACCTGGGAGAATTAAAAAATAATTAGAAGACATGGTGCTTATTTTAAAGGTGGTTATAATGTTTGAGAGAATCTAATGATAAGCTGAAACACTCCACACAAGGGTACATAAAGCATACGTGGTCAGCTGTGCTCTCCCAGGTAAACGAGAGGGTTGGATCGGTGCAGGGGTGGCCATAAAGCCCACGAAGGAGGCCATAAAGCCCACTCTGGACACCTCTGGCTTGTCCTATTTCTCCAGATTTTGACATGATCTTGTTAAAACCATCCATCCTGCCATTGAAACTGAATGTTGTTTCATGTACTAATAAGTAGGCCACGGAAGGAACAGATTTGGGAATCCTATTGTACAAATATCATTCTCTTCTATTTCATGCTTTCAAACCCAAATAGAGCACCTAGGCAACATGCCAAATTGTCCATGTTCTAGAATAAGACCCATTCTCTTCCCTAGTCCAAGTTGTAGCACCATAATAACTCTTGGGCTGTGGACAGTGACTCTGGATCTGGGCAGACGTCTCTAGATTGATTTAGTCATTCTGGAGTCAGTCATTTCCCATGAATATGTTCATTAGAACATCATAATGGAAAACTCCCAAACTTAAATGGAACAATTTAGCCAAGTTGGCATGGGTAAAACATATGACGGGAAAAACTGTATCCCGGCATCAGGGTCTCTACCACATGGGCCCTGGGTAGCCCTAGATTCCAGGACACTAAAGGCTCTTGAGCCAAGTAAGGGCAAACACCATGGTGTAGCCATGCAAGGCCAAAGAAGTGGGACATTAAGCAAGGTTGAAACTGCCACTGATGAAAACCAGCTGGCTGTGGAAATGTCTAGTTACCACGAGAAAAGCTCCACTTATTTAAAAAAAAAGATTAGTTCTGTGTCCTTTTCACACGGAGTTGAAGAAACCACTTTATGGTGTCTTTCTGCTGAGTCCTTCTGTTTTGCATTTAAGAGAAAAGGAGTTGAACATCAGAGTGAGAACAATACTTGAAGTATCAGATTTGCATTTCATTAGCTCCCCATATGGAGTGCAGAACTTCTTGCTTTTGAAATTGTATATATTTATGCTGCTCAATCCCCAGAGGCTGTCTGGACCAAACACTAGCTCTAATTCATAACAATTTTGGTTTCTCTTCATGTGGCCCACAAAGAGACTTGAGACTTTAATGGCTAGTACTTAAGAAAATCTACCTGTCAACATCCTGCCTTGCACGTGGTCTGTGGGAGCAGACAAAAAAGCTGTACCTTTGGGGAAAGAGGAGAAGGGTACACGGCCCTCTGGGAGGCTTCTATAGGTTGCCAAAGAGTTCTTAGTATCATCTGTCATCCACAGATTGAGTCGCTAATCTCTGTAATTTAAGGACCCTACCAATCCTAACCTTTTAATTGCTTTTAAAGCTTGGCAGTGTTCTGGTGTGCAGGAGGGTGGCAACTTGTGAGACATCCACTTCGACTTTCTTTGCAAAGCAGGAAACAAACCAGCCATTTAAAACCAGTATTTAACTCCACCTTGCTCTACTCAGGTATTTCAAAAATTTGCCCAGAGAACTGGAACATCCAGGCATAATTAAACTAAGTTAAGGATGGATGGCTAGATCAACTTTAGCTCTGCTTCAGTGGATTTAAGCCAAACCCCTCTCCTTTAAAGTAGCCTTTTGTGGTTTACTACACCCTGGCTGTCATGTTAAGTGAGCATCTGGAAAAAAAGAATGGCAGAACACTTCATAAAAGTGTCTTTTAGGTGGGTTCATTTTGCAATATAAGCCAGCTTCCAAGTTTCTTTCTTTCTTCTTTTTTTTTTTTTTAACAGAAGGGAGAGGTCTGTTTTAGGGAATAAAGCAGAGTGAATCTTAAGTTGCCCCATGTCGCCTACATACACACAGCAGAGAAGTTGTTGCTGGCTCTTCCAGGGGCCTGACGAACAGGTCTCATTCTCGGGTACATCGTGTCCATTCTACTCACTTCTCAAGTCTGTAAAAGGCAGGGTCCCTGGTGGCTTGGAGCGTCACACCTTCCAGACAGCCTCTTTCTGGGCGCTGTGAGGGACGCTGGACTCTCATGCTGTGAGCACATAAAAAGGGCCTGTACTTCCTCCCCTGCTCGGCCCCTGGGATGAGAAGGCCTTTCCTTCCCGCTGCCTTCTCGGCTCCAGGCAAGGCTGTGGCAGGTGCCCCTGGCCAAAGGGTCCGCGAACTTTCGCAGTATGGGGGTAAGAAGAGCTTTTAAAGATAACCAAGTGCTGCAGACACGTATGCATCACAATACTGCCCATGGAACATGCCACGGGCTTTCACCGCGGTGGAATCTGGTGTAATGACTGCATGGCTGGTAATTAAATTCCTAGTCAGCAAGGTAAGACACAGAGAGGGTTGCCAGTCTTTGGGAATGAAATAAGCAGAAAAGAAGAAAGACACTAAGTGTGGAAAGGTAGGAAATCTTGACTTCAACTTGGAAACATTCCTACTCATTGTCCCCAGGCAGAAAATCAGTCTCTAAATGCTAGTGACAGGTTTTGTCTCTCTCCAGTCTGTCCCTCATCAGGTCTGAGCTGGGCAATAGAAAGAGCTCCCTATCTGAGAGCAGACTGTGCCTCCAGCTCTGACCCCTCCAGCCTATCCTGCAAACCCGTCAGAGATCAGACTCAAAACCTCATTAAAACAGTGCTGTTCTCTGGAACAAATGGCACCAATTCCGGATCCCCCAGGTACACAAACGGGCCATTAACTGAGCAGCTGCCACATACAGGCACTCTGTCAGTGCTTCTCACACGCCGGGTCTCATTCTTACAAGCCCACTGCTTTCATTACCTCCATTTTATAAACTGACCCTGGGCTGACTCGGGCCCTGACAAAGGTACCAGGCCTGGATCTCAGGCCCTCCTGCCTGGTCTCATTTAATCCAAGTGACAATCGTCTGCTGCAATTACAGGGCTCTCTCTATAGCCCGGCCTGTACCCGCTCTGGTGCCTTTGCTCCTGCTGCACCCTTGGAACTGCCTCCGCTCCCCTGCCTGTGTAACTGTTAATGGCCCTCGAGGCCCACTTTCTCAGGGAAACCCTGCTGCTGCCCCCTTGCCTCACCTTGGCTGGGCTCCCCGTCTCCTTCCATCCAGACCAGTCTAAGGCCTGAATTGTTCACAGGTCATCTTGCCTGTGTCACTGTTCTCCAATTAGCCATGCACTGCCAAAGGCAACAGTGCTACCTTAAGTCTTGGGACATCCTATGGCACCCAGCACAGTGCCAGGCAAATAAACACTCCAAAGTGATAACTCTAAGCAAAAAGTATCAAAGCAAAGTATCACAGCTCTCCCCTCCTTTAAGCCCCTGGCTCCTTTTGTGTGTACTCATGCATTGCCAACGAAAAGGGGAGAGTGAAAGCAAGGTAAACCAACTGCTGACTGGTTAAACAACTAAATAAAAACAAATTAGTTCTGCTTAATTTCTTTTACCTTTAGCCCTGTGCTTTCCTGATGAGAGAGTAAAACCACTGACCACTGAGCAGACAAGCATGTGGGACTGAATCCTCTGTGGCAGAGAAGGTTTTAGACCCTGATCAATAAGGCCCAATTACCATAAGGTTAACTGCATCTCAAAATCACCTTGTTATGCATAATACATTTTAAAATTATGCTCATTGTAATACTTATCCATTAAATTGGATATTAATAGATAATTTAACAGATACGAGGCAAGTTCTTAAAATTATCTTCTACAGAGTTCAGACACATTCACATTCTAAGTCACCTTAGCCTTTGACACTTTTGATGTAATGAGGGAATGATATACCACAATATGAAACAATTCCTCCAATAATGGGATGGGAAATTTGCCAGAAGGAGTTGTAACCTTATCTATAACTAGTGTAATTACCCTTGGTGGCATCTTGTACTGAGAATAATCTGTCTATGAGAAACTGGGTCACAGCTAGAGCACTTAAAATACTATAGAAATTCAGAGTGATAGCTCGCTTTGCCAAGCTGTTTTTAAAGTGCTCCTCTAGACTGCAGAAGTGCAAAATAGAGGGGGAAATTCTAGGGTTTTAAAAGAAAAACTTCGCCAAATTTTTCATTTAATTTTGCTATTAAGTAAAAACATTTGTAAAAAGAAGTTTTAACAAAACAAATTGTATAGACCATAGGAAAAAAATATGTAGCCCTTCAAAACTATTTTCAGTGGTGTCTTCCTGAAAAAAGGTGGGGATAAACACAGGGCCTGGCCACTTACACAGCTTCCAGCCAGAGGCAGAAATTAAATGCTAACAGGATGGTTCATGTTACCTTACTAAGTTGTATTAAAATTCAGGGGTCTTACCAAACTTCAATTTCTCTTTCACTAAAAGAAACATTTGCTCCACAAAATAATATATGTCTGGCTATCAAACTTCTATGCTGCAAACCAAGCAGCGGTGCTGTGTGTTAAAAGAAACTTACTCTAAGACCATGTGAAAAATAAGAACTACTACTACTTTCCGTCTTTACTCTCCCTGAAAGTCACCTTATGCCAGCCTCGATACATATATAACATTCTTTCCAGAATGTAACCAATGTGACTTATACATAATGCCTCAAAGTTCAGGGTTCTTTATATTTTCCTTCCCTTCATCAGCACTCGGTATCTCTGTCTAATGTGAAAGTCCCGTTTAGAGAAAGAAGAAACTAGATTCAGAAAAACTACTTGAAATGCCCAGGACAACCTGACACATTGCCTGAAGCTATAATCAGATTCCAGGTTCCCGAATTTCCTTTCTTCTTTTCAAGCTCCAAGGCCATGATGTTTCACTAATTATGAGAAATACTTCTGAAAGGGCTGAACTGGATGAATTAGCATTTCACTGAGGTTTGAGTTTTACATATTTTTTTAGTCATAAAAATGTTCACAAAGAGCATGAAATAATATAATCCTGAAGTATAAAAAGGTGACTTTAGAAAGCAAAATGAAACAAAGAGCCTTCATGCCTTCATCGTGGACGCTGACTCTGTGACAGTGTTACTTCAATGTCTAAAGAATCTCTAAAGCCAAGAGGTATAAATAACAGTAAAGTACATTTTATAGGCTCTCTGGAAAAACAAAACAAAACATTGATTTGAGATGTTCTGCTCTTTAAGATTTAGGAGTCTGGAAATTAAACTGCAAGAAAGTAGGCATCCAGCTGTGACATACTCCACGAGGGAAAGGAGGCACTAACGGTCCTCTTCATGTCAGACAGAAGAAACTCAGAGAACTGACCCTCAGCAGAGTCCAGGTAAAAGGATGAGTCCAAACATGTGGTTTGGAGCCACATGATAGAAAAGTTCGTCCTGATAGCCTCATCCATCAGAGGGCAGACAGCAGAAGCAAGAAGAACTACAATTCTGCAGCCTGTGGAACGAAAACCATGTTCACAGAAAGACAGACAAAATGAAAAGGCAGAGGGCTATGTACCAGATGAAGGAACAAGATGAAACCCCAGAAAAACAATTAAATGAAGTGGAGATAGGCAACCTTCCAGAAAAAGAATTCAGAATAATGATAGTGAAGATGATCCAGGACCTCAGAAAAAGAATGGAGGCAAACATTGAGAAGATACAAGAAATGTTTTAAAAACACCTAGAAGAATTAAAGAACAAACAAACAGAGATGAACAATACAATAACTGAAATTAAAAAATACACTAGAAGGAATCAATAGCAGAATAACTGAGGTGGAAGAACAGATAAGTGACCTGGAAGACAGAATGGTGGAATTCACTGCCATGGAACAGAATAATGAAAAAGGAATGAAAAGAAATGAAGACAGCCTAAGAGACCTCCGGGACAACATTAAATGCAACAACATTCACATTATAGGGGTGCCAGAAGGAGAAGAGAGAAAGGACTTGAGAAAATATTTGAAGAGATTATAGTCGAAAACTTCCCTAATGTGGGAAAGGAATTAGCCACCCAAGTCCAGGAAGCGCAGAGAGTCCCAGGCACAATAAGCCCAAGGAGAAACATGCTGAGACACATAGTAATCAAACTGACAAAAATTAAAGACAAAGAAAAATTACTAAAAGCAACAAGGGAAAAATGACAAATAACATACAAGGGAGCTCCTATAATGTTAACAGCTTATTTCTCAGCAGAAACTCTACAAGCTAGAAGGGAGTGGCATGATATATTTAAAGTGATGAAAGGGAAGAACCTACAACTAAGATTACTCTACCTGGCAAGGATCTCATTCAGATTTGACAGAGAAATTAAAAGCTTTACAGACAAGTAAAAGCTAAGATAATTCAGCACCACCAAAACAGCTCTACAACAAATGGTAAAGGAACTTCTTTAGGCAGGAAACACAAGAGAAGAAAAGGTCCTACAAAAACAAACCCAAAACAATTAAGAAAATGGTAATAGGGGGCTTTCCTGGTGGCGCAGTGGATAGGAATCTGCCTGCCAATGCAGGGGACACGGGTTTGATCCCTGGT
This sequence comes from Neophocaena asiaeorientalis asiaeorientalis, assembly GCF_003031525.2. Lineage (NCBI taxonomy): Eukaryota > Metazoa > Chordata > Mammalia > Artiodactyla > Phocoenidae > Neophocaena > Neophocaena asiaeorientalis. The sequence goes on from NW_020175662.1 coordinate 849,506, forward strand.
CCGGAAGGATCCCACATGCTGCGGAGCAACTACTGAGCCTGCGCGCCACAACTACTGAAGCCCATGCATCTAGAGCCCGTGCTCTGCAGCAAGAGAGGCCACTGCAGTGAGAAGCCCGGGCACAGCAACAAAGAGTGGCCCCCACTCGGTGCAATTAGAGAAAGCCCATGTGCAGCAACAAAGACCCAACACAGCCAAAGATAAATAAAATAAAAATAAAAGTAATTTTTTAAAGAAAATAGTAATAGGAACATACATATCGATAATTACCTTAAATGTGAATGGATTAAATGCTCCAACCAAAAGACACAGGCTCGCTGAATGGGGATAAAAACAAGACCCATATACGTGCTGTCTACAAGAGACTCACTTCAGACCCAGGGACACATACAGACTGAAAGTGAGGGGATGGAAAAAGATATTCCATGCAAATGGAAATCCAAAGAAAGCTGGAGTAGCAATACTCATATCAGACAAAATAGACTTTAAAATAAAGAATGTTATAAGAGACAAGGAAGGACACTACATAATGTTCAAGGGGTCAATCCAAGAAGAAGATATAACAATTATAAATATATATGCACCCAACATAGGAACACCTCAATACATAAGGCAAATGCTAACAGCTATAAAAGAGGAAATCGACAGTAACAGAATAATAGTGGGGGACTTTAACACCTCACTTACACCAATGGACAGATCATCCAGACAGAAAATTAATAAGGAAACAGAAGCTTTAAATGACACAATACACTAGACAGATTTAATTGATATTTATAGGACATTCCATCTGAAAACATCAGATTACACTTTCTTCTCAAGTGCACATGGAACATTCTCCAGGATAGATCACATCTAGGGTCACAAATGGTAAATTTAAGAAAATTGAAATCATATCAAGCATCTTTTCCGATCACAATGCTATGAGATCAGAAATCAATTACAGAGAAGAAAATGTAAAAAACACAAACACATGGAGGTTAAACAGTACGTTACTAAATAACCAAGAGATCACTGAAGAAATCAAAGAGGAAATCAAAAAATACCTAGAGAAAAATGACAATGAAAACACGATGACTCAAAACCTATGGGATGCAGCAAAAGCAGTTCTAAGAGGGAAGTTTATATCAATACAATCCCACCTCAAGAAACAAGAAAAATCTCAAATAAACATTCTAACCTTACACCTAAAGGAACTAGAGAAAGAAAAACAAACAAAATGCAAAGTAGGTAGAAGGAAAGAAATCATAAAGATCAGAGCAGAAATAAATGAAATAAAAACAAAGAAAAAGAGAGCAAAGATCAATAAAACTAAAAGCTGGTTCTTTGAGAAGATAAACAAAATTGGTAAACCTTTAGCCAGACTCATCAAGAAAAAGAGGGAGAGGACTCAAATCAATAAAATTAGAACTGAAAAAGGAGAAGTTATAATGGACACTGCAGAAATACAAAGCATCGTAAGAGACTACTACAAGCAACTCTATGCCAATAAAATGGACAACCTGGAAGAAATGGACAAATTCTTAGAAAGGTATAACCTTCCAAGACTGAACCAGGAAGAAATAGAACACATGAACAGACGAATCACAAGTAATGAGATTGAAACTGTGATTAAAAATCTTCCAACAGGGGCTTCCCTGGTGGCGCAGTGGTTGGGAGTCTGCCTGCCGATGCGGGGGACGCGGGTTTGTGCCCCGGTCCGGGAGTATCCCGCATGCCGCAGAGCAGCTGGGCCTGTGTGCCATGGTCACTGGGCCTGCGCGTCCAGAGCCTGTGATCCACAGCAGGAGGGGCCACAGTGGTGAGAGGCCCACGTACCGCAAAATTACTGATGAAAATAGATGCAAAAATCCTCAACAAAACACTGGCAAACAGAATCCAACAACACATTAAAAGGATCATACACCATGATCAAGTGGAATTTAACCCAGGGATGCAAGGATTCTTCAAAATAGGCAAATCAATCAATGTGATACACGATAATAACAAATTGAAGGATAAAAACCATATGACCATTTCAATAGATGCAGAAAAAGCTTTTGCCAAAATTCAACACCCATTTATGATAAAAACCTCCAGAAAGTGAGCATAGAGGGAACCTACCTCAACATAATAAAGGCCATATATGACAAACCCACAGCAAACATCATTCTCAATGGTGAAAAACTGAAAGCATTTCCTCTAAGATCAGGAACAAGACAAGGATGTCCACTCTCACCACTATTATTCAACATAGTTTTGGAAGTCCTAGCCACAGCAATCAGAGAAGAAAAAGAAATAAAAGGAATACAAATTGGAAAAGAAGAAGTAAAACTGTCACTGTTTGCAGATTACTGTACATAGATAATTCTAAAGATGCCACTGGAAAACTACTAGAGCTAATCAATGAATTTGGTAAAGCTGCAGGATACAAAATTAATGAACAGACATCTCTTGCATTCCTATACACTAACAATGAAAGATCAGAAAGAGAAATTAAGGAAACAACCCCATTCACCATTGCAACAAAAAGAATAAAATACCTAGGAATAAACCTACCTAAGGAGACAAAAGACCTGTACCCAGAAAGCTATAAGACAACTGATGAAAGAAATGAAAGATGACACAAACAGATGGAGAGATATACCATGTTCTTGGATTAGAAGAATCAATATTGTGAAAATGGCTAGACTACCCAAAGCAATCTACAGATTCAATGCAATCCCTATCAAATTAGCAATGGCATTTTTCACAGAACTAGAACAAAGCAATCTTAAAATTTGTAAGGAGACACAAAAGACCCCAAATAGCTAAAGCAATCTTGAGGGAAAAAAACGGAGTTGGAGGAAATCAGGATCCCTGACTTCAGACTATACTACAAAGCTACAGTAAACAAGACAATATTGTACTGGCACAAAAACAGAAATACAGATCAATGGAACAGGATAGAAAACCCAGAGATAAACCCAAATACCTGGTCAGCTAATCTATGACAAAGGAGGCAAGGATAGGCAATGGAGAAAACACAGCCTCTTCAATAAGAGTGCTGGGAAAACTGGACAGCTACATGTAAAAGAATGAAATTAGAACACTCCCTAGCACCATACACAAAAATAAACTCAAAATGGATTAAAGACCTAAGTGTAAGACAAGATACTATAAAACTCTTAGAGGAAAACACGAAGAACATGCTTTGACATAAATCACAGCAAGAACTTTTTTGACCCACCTCCTAGAGTAATGGAAATAAAAACAAAAATAAACAAGTGGGACCTAATGAAACTTAAAAGCTTTTGCACAGCAAAGGAAACTATAAACAAGATGAAAGGACAACCCTCAGAATGGGAGAAAATATTGGCAAATGAATCAATGGACAAAGGATTCATCTCCAAAATATATAAACAGCTCATGCAGCTCAATATTAAAAAAACAAACAACCCCAATCAGAATATGGGCAGAAGGGCTTCCCTGGTGGCTCAGTGGTTGAGACTCCGCCTGCCGATGCAGGGGACACGGGTTTGTGACCTGGTCTGGAAGGATCCCACATGCCGTGGAGTGGCTGGGCCCGTGGCCCACAGCCACTGAGCCTGCGCATCCGGAGCCTGTGCTCCGCAATGGGAGAGGCCGCAACAGTGAGAGGCCCATGTACCGCAAAAAAAAAAAAAAAAGCCTGTGCTCTGCAACAAGAAAAGCCACTGCAATGAGAAGCCCATGCACCACAATGAAGAGTAGCCCCTGCTCACCACAACTAGAGAAAGCCCACGTGCAGCAGTGAAGACCCAACACAGCCAAAAATAAAAAATATAAATAAATAAAATTTATTAAAAAAAAACACACACAAAAAGACACATGCACTCCAATGTTCATTGCAGCACTATTTACAATAGCCAGGTCATGGAAGCAACCTCAATACCCAACAACAGGTGAATGGATAAAGAAGATGTGGTACATATGTACAATGGAATATTACTCAGCCATAGAAAGGAACAAAATTGGGTCATTTGTAGAGACGCAGATGGACCTAGAAACTTCACTCATACAGAGTGAAGTAAGTCAGAAAGAGAAAAACAAATATCATATATTAACACATATATGTGGAATCTAGAAAAATGGTACAGATGAACTGGTTTGCAAGGCAGAAATAGAGACACAGATGTAGAGAACAAACGTATAGACACCAAGGGGGGAAAGCAGGGGTGGGGGGTGGTAAGATGAATTGGGAGATTGGGATTGACATATATACACTAATATGTTTAAAACAGACAACTAATAAGAACCTGCTGTATAAAAAAATTAAATTAAATTAAATTAAAAAAAAAAAAAGAAAGTTGGTCCTACCAGAAACGTTTAGACAACATCAACAATACCTCGATAGAAGGATGTTGCAATTCTGAGCTCTCCGACCATCAATCACCGAAAGCTCTCTGACTTTAAGTTTGGAGCCCAGTGTGTCATCAATGGCATCTGCTTCTTTCTATAAAGAGCATGAAAGAAATCCATCAAAGTCAAACAGGGACATTCCGACTTCAGATACACAGTTTTCCTTTATAATTGCTGTACACACACACACACACACACACACACACGCACACACGCAAAGCCGAGACGGTAAGCAGGGGAATGTATGCAGGTGGTGGAACTGAAACAAAGGCTAAAATGTAGTTGACAAAGGAAAATAAGAAAAGCTGACCACCCACATTTGAAAAAGCATTATTTGGAAGAACAAAGTGCTTCTAAGTTGAAGATGCATACATTATTAATGAACGGTACCCTCCTTTTGTCCCCCAAATCCCGATGGATAGCAGACAGAAGGACTGTCACTATGAATCAAGCTCAGCTGAAACATGCCACTGCTGGTCCAGCCATTTACAGGGCCCATTCACCCCAGAACCATTTGCATCCTGAACACTCAGAAAGCTGAACAATAAAACCTCCCAAACGTCTTCATGTGCAACAGGAAGCTCCCAAGCCCAGATGGTACCTTTCATTACCCTGGAGCCTGAAGGACAACAGGGAGGGCGCAGTTCAAGGCATTGGTTCGATTTACCTCGATTAACAATAAAACACTACTTACACACTCTACTGCTGTACAGAGAGCTGTAAGCAATGAGGGCCAGTCATAATTTATGGTGGAAGAGGCATAAAACAATTATACATAAAATACCAGTTTGAGTAAACTGGGCATCAAGGTGAAAACATAGATTGACTTGATAAATAGCAAGTTTGATTTTGTTAAAGGTCAGGATCAATTTAACAAACAGATCACGCCATTAAAAAATGAAAGAAGTGAAAGCAGACATAGAGAATGGACGTGCAAGATTGGGATTGACATAAGTGCACTGCCATGTATAAAACAAATAGCTAGTGAGAACCTTCTGTATAGCGCAGGGAGCTCAGCTCGGTGCCCTGTGGTGACCTAGATGGGCAGGATGGGGTCGCGGGGGTGGGGGGTGGTGGTGGAAGGCAGGTCCAAAAGGGGGGATATGGGGATATATGTATATGTATAGCTAATTCACTTCGTTATACAGCAGAAACTAACACAACATTGTAAAGTAACTATACCCCAATTTAAAAAATAAAAAAGATTAAAAAATAGGGAACTCTGGCCAAAAAAAAAAAAAGTAAGGAAACCAAAGAGTTCTAGAACTGGATAACAGTTTAGGAAACAAAGACAACATGGAGTTTATAATAAGAGGCACCATGTGACCAAATTTTAACTGTTTCGTATTGTGCTAAGATTTCAGGCATACCTCTCAATATTCAGTTAAGAGTTGAAACCCAATGTGAAATTAAGTAGGCATTGTATTACACCACCAAAAAAAAAAAAAAACCCTAGGAAAACCAAGACATTTTGAGCTTATAGTAAGCCAAGGAGTTACATTAAGCAAAGTGTGGGTTTTAGCTCACTTACCTGCTTGGAGTTACTGTTCACAAAGAAATCCTACAGCCATGGCAGAGGCATGGAAAAGGCAAATCAGATACATGCAGTTCAGAAATCACAGCAACCAATGGGGGAAGGTCAAGAAATCAGTGACAGGGTAAGAGATGATTTTATGCTCCCAGGAGCAGCAATGAGGGTTGATGAAGGTGAGAGTCTGGCTGAAGATACATTGAAGAGCAGGGCACTAAGCGTTCAGGGTAGAGAGAGAAGATGGCATGTGCTGTACACAAGTTTCAATGGTGGCAAATCAAATTCAGAAACGAAAGGGCTTTAAAACACCCCCAAAAGACTCAAAGTGGTGAAGGAACAAATCCTCTTTGAAAGGACCACTGGGCTCCATGTATTCAACATGAAGCAGATTTCACGGTTTTCCCTTGAAGCAGAAAATATCAATCAACTCTATCAACCTGAGGGAACTACTCCCATTGTCATGTGCTACCAGCAAAATATGCTTTTTTGAGGGGATGGAATAATCTCCTATCTTCTTGTGTCACTAGGAAGGATTAAGAAAAGAAAAAAGACAAGTTCAGCAATATAGGTCAGTAAAACCAACACTCAGTACTCCCCAAGAGTCCAAACAATGTCTGTGGGCGCTCTGGGTAGGTATGCGGAAAAAGACAGAACTTGCAATTAAGAGACAATAAGTGATTCATGTGCTGTGCAGCCATTGGTGGTCCTGTCCACACTGCCTTGGGGCTGTTCATGCGTATAAGGTCAACAGTCTCTGTTGAAAATAGTTCATAGAAAAGACCTGGAGTGAAGAAGGGAAAGAGGAAGCAGTAATTGACACGTTATGAGAAAGTCACAGCTTTCTTTGCATATTTTTGCCATGAGGGCATGAATAAAGCTTCGGTGTGCAAAACACACCCCAGTTTTTGGGCCAACTACTTACACAATCAGCGTTTACTTAGCAGATTCCTTAAGGCCTCACTGGTCCCGGCAGCACTGCCAAGGCCAATTTTACACAGATGAGCTGTTTCACATCATTCTTCGAATGGGAAACAAAATGTATCCTCCCCTTGCTCCACCCATACAAGGGGGGATTACTTTTCTGGAATGGCGTTTAAAAAATAAAGTGATAACCACATGAAACTTTTCTTTCCTCTGATGTCACACTTTTCTTTTGTCCCTGTTGTAACTGTCAAGTTTTTTACACTGAAAATCCTTAGCACTCTTTCCCTGTAACAGCAGTTTCTCCTTTCAAGGGCAGAAAAAACTGGTGAAGTGAACTCCATGAGGTCATCTTATCCTACTTTTCTCTCTTAAAGAGACAAGTTGCAAGTTGAATTTAGACCCTGCTCTCCCTGTCTGGCCTTCAAGGAAGAAACTTGTATGAAGGTGTCTGGCAACTCATTCTCCCTAAGTTCCCACTGTCTGGAAATTAATCTCTACTGTAGTGGTCTATGGAACCAGGCCACAAGCATTTACTAAGGATGTGACTTGGGGCTCAGTTTCGCTATCTGTAAAATGAAGTAAACAACTGGATATTTATTGTATTAAATGTGATATGCATGTAAAGCATTTTGTACAGTACCTGTCACATATTTAAGAGCTCCATACTTGGAAGCTATCACACACTACAATTATTCTATCTTTCAAGCCAATGATCAAGTCCATTTTTTTGCCTATTGCCCTACTTTTCAGTTGAGTTGAAGCACAGCTGGTCAAGATCTCCCACTTGTAACCAGCAGCAGCACTAAGTGTAACAGTTAATAGCTAAGTAATGTATCTTATCTTTTGAGAGGTGAGGATGAAGAATGCCATGTGAGAGTTAGGTTAATTGGAGATCTTGAGAATCCCCTATTTTAAGAGTCCTTTAATCATCACATTTTAAACAAAATCACAAAGCTTATTAGACGGGGAATGTTAAAAATACTGATGCTCCCAGGACTATTTCAAATAAGTTAACATTCTTTTTGAAACTTTAAATTATTCACTAATTGGCTTGGGCCAAACATGATAGAATTGCCTACATTTGGCTCCACCTAACAGGATGTCTGATTTTTCCAGTTGATTTTTGGTGTAGGGCTTAGGGTTTGGAAAATAAGTAGGAAGTTGGGGCTTGCATTTTCAGGAGCCAGTGCTGATAAATTCCTATAAATAGGGTTTCACCATGAAATAATGACTCGACATTTCATAGGCAATGACAACCTTTATATGGATGGTTCTTAATCTTTTTGAGGTTGAGATCCCATTGTAAATCTGATAAAAGCTGGAGATCCCTCTCCAGAGAAATGCACACACTAATATTTATATAAAACCCTGTATTTGATTAACTATTACCATGCTGTCCAGCTATATAGAACCTGTACCTTATACTTTGGTACTAAGAAAAACCACTATTTACAATTTTTATCTCCTGTCTTCATATGCCATGACTAAGGATGAAGCTTGTTGAAATCCATGTCCTAAATCACATAATTTTTCAATGTAAAAACTAGATATACAGAATAACAAAAAACATAAAGAAAATAAAAAAAGAAATTTCTTTGGCCATTCATAAAAATTCAGAAGATACCATTCATTGACTATACCAAATGGGACCCCAAGAATGACTTGTATCTGACATGTTAGTGGAGAGTTGGATTCTGGAGCCTAGGATAGTTATCCTTTGTAACTATTCAAAGCAGAGAGGCTTTGAAATGTTATATCACGTTCTGATAATAGGACCTATAAAGAAGGGGTGTCCCCAGGCAAAGAGTGGGGAAGAGGAATGGAGATAACCAGCTGTTCATTTGTTGCTCCAGAGATATGTGTGCCTTTAGGTAAATGTAGTACCTTTAGTTCATTTTCTCTCTGTCCAAATTGCATGTGTAGGAAGAATGAATTTATAACATCTTGAGATGAAAATTTCCCACAAAACAAATATGAATGTTGTTTAATTGTAACTGAGATAGTACTACTATGCAATGTGCTACATTATGTATTAAAATAAGTCTCTTGTGGCTGGCCTAGAGATCATGTATAGTACAGTTGCAATGAGGAAGAGAGGTTCTGAGATTCAAGACATTGACTTTCAAATGAACTTCTGTAATGTGAGCAGGGGAGTAACTGTATGCTATTAAATCCCATTTCGTGCGGCACATAAGCTTACATAATCGGCTCACACCTTTGATATCCACACTGGAAAAAAAAAGAATCCTGAATAGAAATGCTCTTGTTCTTAAAACTGGAGTTAAAGAAAATCCTTTACAAAGTCTAACCTTCATAATCAATAAAGCCATCAAGAAGAACAAAGTGAAACTGAGAATTATGCCACTTGTACACCTGTCTGGACACTGAATACATACTGAGCCATATTTTTATTATCTGTGACATAGGAATAATACTCACCTCAAAGAGTTGGTGTGAAGATTAAATGAACAAATAAGTATCAGTTCCTTGAGAACTAAAAATTAGGGTTGATGAGATTGGGGCTGTATATATTATATTCAGCACCAAAAATGTAATGGATACTTAATATTGGTTATCATCTTTTAGTCTATATTCTGGTTATTTACAGATTTCCCTCATCTCTGCTTTTATAGTATAAGCTGCATTACAGACGTATGCAATAGTTTAACACATTTGTGTCCTTTGACATACTTTATATGCAAAGCAGACAATAAAAATATCTGTTGTTTTTAATGATTCAATATTTCTCATATCAACAGGGCACATCTTGTGTGTGTGTGTGTACATTTACTTATATCAAATCTCTCCTACACGTCATTAATCAGTGTTCACCTAAATTATACTAATCTGAAGCTTGAAATTTTTTTCAAAATCTTACTCTGTGTAGTGTTCCTGTTGCATGCACACAGACAATGGTATTCATGGGTTCTTTGTCTCTCTGAGAAATTTACTTGGCCACACAACTGGCTGAAATCCAGAGAGTTTGACCAGCGTTTTATAACTCTGGAGGGAAGAAAGAGGAGAAATCATTGAAAAAAAGGGTTCCCGGTATTCATTTGGGAGTAGAAAAGAGAGCAATTCAAGTGTAACAATAATTATATAGAGCATTGCCAAGACTAAAATGAAAATGCATAGGTCTTGACGTTGCCATTAGTTATGAGACATGGGGACACAATGACAGGCACCCCGTTTCCTTTAGTCTATCCTGTGTGTTCCTACTAGTCTGTCTTCATCTTTCGATTTTCTGCCTCTCAACAGTCAATAAATTCAGTGGAATGGCTCAAATTACCTTCATTTGGGAAACACCTTTATGGTTTAGAAATTCTCAGCTCATGTTCTTACACCAAGAGGGGAGACCTACTTGAGTCAAGCTGAGTGGGTGTGCTGAAATTTTTCTCCGGGAAGTACTACTGCAAATGTCACAAATGATTCTACTTAACCAGTCTACTACGCAGTGTTAAGTGCAACCGAAATGTTCTGGTTTATCCTGACTGGCATGACTACTGATTATTTAAACAGCAACTGGTTGCTAGGAGACAATTACCCAATTGCTAGGCTTTCTGCAACCCTGTCTCCTGGAGCTCTTGAGAACTGTCCACATATTCGTCCCAGAGCATTTTGGCAGCATCCTTCTACACCTTCTGCTGAAAGCCAGTTAATTATGAGTCTTGTAAACTTGGGTCTTTCAACCATCTGCCTTCATAATAAATGTAACCCAAGAGCTCAGACTTGAATAGCATCATTTGGAATAACTGCTGTTTTTCTCTTCCTTTTATTTACTTCTCTAAGTCCCCAAACCTTCATCTTAGGCAACTAGAATGGACCAGTATTAGTGACTGAAACTGAAGTAGGAAATCAGCAGGACGTGTAATTAGGTCAGAAGATTATTTGAATCTACCAGGAAACTGGCTATGTCCTAATGTCCTACTTCATGTTAAGGCCCAGAGGAAACTATCGTGGGACGGGAGAGAGAGGAGGCCTGTTGTGGCCATTCAGGAATGAATCTGGTCCAAGTACCTGCCATACAAGAGCTCTCAACACATCTTTTGTTTGTCCCCTGAAAGATAAGGTATCTTGCTTTCAACTGGACAACGTCCTATCTCCTTTTTCTTCATTTTCCTTTATTTGGCATTTATGATATTGTACAAGTTTGCTGTCATACTTTTGGGAGGGGTCCCAGCTGAGTGCTCCTATCTTACAGTCATTCTGCCATGGCAGGCAACCACCTGCATTTCTGTACTTTATTAAAATAGCATTAAGGGCACTGCAGAGAGATATTCTCTCACTTAAGGGAAAATATTCTGGCTAAAAGATGTACTACTTTTTCTTTTCAATTTTAGTTGCATCAAAGGCCATTTTGAAAAAGAAAACCCTCAGCTGTTTTTTCTCCCCAGCCTCAGTCCATCTTCTCCCTTGGTGCTTGGCAGTTCTGTTCTGAGACACTCTTTCTTGGGAACCAAGCCAAGCCTAAGCAGACTAGGAAGTCTGCTGCTTGTCTGAGGGTGCTCCACCCTGGGAATGATTCACACGGGAGTTAACGGCCTCCCAGCAAAACCCAAGGAAAGCCCCTACGCAGATGCCTGGCATCTGCCTGTTCCTGTTCCTTAAGACACCCTCTGCTCTCATCATTTCTCTCCCTCAGTCACCCTTTGAACTTTTCTCCTTACACTCTGAGACTCACTTTTTCCCTCCCAGACTTCCGATTGACTGTTGAAGACCTCAATCCACCTCTTGCTTGTACTTCTGAGACTCTGTGTACCAAGCCACTTTGCTGTGAATTCTACTAAGATGCCCTCTCGAGGGGGTGAGAGGTACCGCACAGATGTGACCAAGCTCACTAAGTGACGCTGACTACTTGGCCAGGTTAGTAAGCACCAAATCAAACTGCATGTTCTCATACTACCATGTTGCTCACTTTTCAGAAGCTCCTCGGGTCCTATTTGTTCCACTGCCATCCTCACACTTGCTCAGCCTTCACAGCCCCACTTCTGAGTCGGTCATGTTCAGGACAGAGCAGAAACTTCTTTCTAAGTTCTATCTAGCTGCCAACTTATAGTCATTTACCAACCCCCATACTTCAAAAGGTTCCATTTATTTCAAATAAGCAGCCCACTTCTGATAATAACCATTTGAGATATAAATATTATAACTAAAATAGCTTCAGAAACAAACACTGTGGGGTGACACTACAAGTTAGGTAACTCTCCTACTATTTTCCCCTGGTGGCCCCTTTGACTAAGCACAAGTGACAATAAGACACAGAGCTCCTTCCACCAACGGAGACGGTGTTGTGGAAAGACACCAGAGCATGAAGCTCCCTGACAAGGAGCTTGTATACCTTCAACACGTACACACACATGCGTGCGCGTGCACACACACACACACACACACACACATAAACGGACAGGAACCTGAACACACATGCAGACCCACACACCATGCTGTTTGCAGGAACATAATAGGCTAGACCAAACAGCCTAGAATTAAGATGCCTAACATATCATGGTTACGGCAGATGGCCAGGGATCATATACAAGGACATGACTCCTTAATTATTTTAGCATCTGGAGGGTACATGCTCTTACCTGCTGTCTTTGGTAAGCAGAGAAAGTTCTTTCTAGGTCTTCAAGATCTAGAACTTTGAAGACTTTTGTATCATCAATTTCAGTCCACACTGTTCCTTCCAGTTTGTTCTGCAAACATCAAGTTAAGAAGCGCTGGGGTTTATAGTTAGACACAAAAAGAATAGATGTAGTTATTTTTTTTTACAAAGTGCTGCTATCCCAAATTTTTCACTCTACCGATGCTCAGAATGAGCTGGCTTCAGAAATCGGGTCCCTTGTTTCAGAAGCTTTATCACTTGAATATCTGAGCTAGTGAGGATCCTGAATCCACACCAGGAAATAAAATCACTGGACAGCCAGGGTGGCCCGATCAGAGACAACACAGTGCACTGCTAGTGCTATCTGCTAGAGGGAAAGTCGGAACAAATGGCTCACCTCAGGCAGCTTAGACCAGTTGAAGGATTTCAGGGCGTTTGTGGGCTGAGGAATGTTCTTCTTCTTGAGTGCCAGACCCAGGGGGGCACCAGGAGGTGGCATGACTCCCCCCAAGGGAGGAGGCCCTGGGGGAGGGGG
>NW_020175662.1:862569-875446 GCF_003031525.2 Neophocaena asiaeorientalis asiaeorientalis
GTCCGGGCACAGAGGAAGGAAAGGGCCCCCCGGGGGCTCCAGGCGATGCTCCACCGGGGAGTGAAGCGCAGACGGCCCTCTGAAAAATAAAAATAGGAAAAGAGGAGATGAACAGAAGAAGTAAATTCACTGGATGATTTTTAGGGTCTGAAACTTTGCCTAACGTGTGTATTATGGAGAAATTCACACATCTGAGAATGTGGGCTTAAAGGCGCAGTAAGTTGAGTGGCCTCGTGTGTGACACTCTAGGGCTCGTTTGCAAAGGGCTCACGTGTCTCTCACTTCTGGTACCATCCTCCAGTTTGGTTTTCATGAAATCAGTTTTCATGTTAAGAAGCTAATGTGATTTCCTTGCTCTTGTGAGAGTATCTGTATTGGAGAACAAATGCACACCTCCGACCACCTCTGCTAACGTGCACGGTATGCAGAGGGAGCAGGTTGCACAACCACCGTGATGGGTCAGGAGACGGTTCAGGCTCTATTGCCCCCAGCAGAGCTGTCTACTTAAGGATGGGGGCTCCGGGATAAGGAGGCCTCAGCAGCTGCCCGGCAATGGGAGACCCAGCCTGGGGCCCGTGAGCTCACCCTGCTGAGCTCGTGGAGCTGGGCCGTGAGGTCCGCCACCTGCTGCTTCACTTGCTTGTGCTCAGTGGTCTCCTTTTCAAGTTTCTCTTTCATTTTATTCAAGGTCTGCATCATCTCTTCCTTCTCCTGGGCCTTGGCATCGCATTCTCGCTCTTTCTTTTCCAGTTTCTGTTGTAACTCATTGTGCTCTATACATGAAAACAACTGGACATGAAAACGGTGAACTCTTCAAAGCTGAAGCATTTTCTCTAAACAGAAGATCGATTGAGGGTGATTGTGAGGCTCTTTATTATGATTTATAAAATCATTCCTCTTCTCCATCAAAGGGAGCAACTCATGGGCTCAATGGTGCTCGTGCTTGGAGGGGGCCTCAGTTGAACAACTTTATCAACTACATTCTGTAAAAGGCTGAAGAGGCCCTCCGGTCCCAGTTCCAAAGATGGAACACAGGCGTGAGCAACTATTTGTGGAGGTGAATGGCGCCTGCTTGGTATTTAATTTAGAATCCTGTCCTAGAAATGGCCCTTTAGTCACACTAGGGAAAATGACTATTAACAGGGCCTCTTTTCACAAGTTAGAAATGAGAACTAGACAAGTCCAGTGTTCATTAGCTGGGTTTGCTGGCTCAGGTCCCACTAGCAGAGGGGCTGAAAGGGAGGATCCTGCCCTGGGAGGAAGTGCTGCTGCCGGACCCAGGGTTTGTCCCAGTGTGGAGTCATTGCTCCCACTGCCCTCAGAGGGCCCCTTGGACTTGAAGTGTTTTATGCGCTGGCAAACAATTCTTAAAACTTGTGAAAGCAGATGTTATTATCTCATCATTAAACACCTTAAGGGTTTTAAGTTAAGTAGTACCTGCTGAGCATGAGAATCACGATAATACGCGGAGAAAAATATTAGCTCTCAGCTGTAGTTGCACTCACCGCCCCCAGTCCCGCTATAACGGAACAAGGCATCCCATTTAGCATAATGCTTACTTATGTTGCCAACACACCTCCTGACTCTAGCACTTACAGGAGTAATACTCTTTGGAAAAGAGGACTAATGAAGTTTAGCCTGCAGATTTTCATTTCAAATACTTGGCCCCCATCCCTAGTCTTTTTATACCAATAAACCTACTAGAGACAGAACCTACTGGGGCAGAGCTATACAGAGCTGGTCTCTATTTCTGAATTTGATAACATTTAAATTCTTGCTTTCTCTGTCTTTTACTTTCTCTCTTCTTAGTTCTCTAAAATCAGAGTTTGCAGAGAAGGGTTCAAGTCACTAAAATCCTTGGATTTTACCAGGCTTGGAGCTTACCAGCCTTGGAGTTAGGATAACCATCAACCCGCTTCTACCACTCTGTGGATGCTTCCCTGACTTCTTCAGCGACATCTAAAAACTACCCCACTGCATCCCACTTTCCTTCTTCTATCTCTGTTTCATTCCTCTTTGACAATGTAAGACCTGACTTCCTATTATCGGTCATTAGCCTTTGACAAATCTGGCCAAGCCTCAGAACCACCTGAGAGATTTTGACATTTCAGGACTCACAGACCACATTCCAGGGAGTCTGTTCTATAGATCAGGGGCAGGGCTTAGGAACCTGTGGTTTTCAAATGCTCCTTAGAGGATTCTGATAAAGTGCCCGGTATGGGAAGCTCCAGCCTAAAGGATTATCTCCACAAATCGTTCTCCATTTGCTAAGCTTTTATTCAGTACTTACTGGGTATCCGGCACTACAGAGAATTCTCCCCAGATATTCTCCACCTTTCAGGTCCATAGTACTTCCTGTCTCCTCACAGCCTCCACCCTCTGAGAAATTCATCAACAGGTACCCTATTTAATAGAACTTTGCTACTTGACACTTCCAGAGAAGAATGAATTTTACCGACAATATCTCCTTTTTTGCACTCTATGCATGACCTCACTTTAAACCATCCTATTCCTCCAGCTGATCTCGGCCATTTCCTCTTGTACCCCTCGACTGCCTAAATGCTACAAAACTTTCTACCATTTACTAGGCAGCTAATAAACGCCAGGTACTATGCTAAAGTCCTAATATTTGTCATTTACTCTTCACAACAACCCTGTGAGTTAGATGTTAATCTTCACTTTGCAGAGGCAAAGACTGGAGGGGTAAAGGACATGACTTAGCCTACCCACACAGTCAGTCAGGGGCAGAGCTGAGACCCAGACCCAGAGCCCAGCACCGTGCCTGCCCCATGCAGCCATTCAGTACATACCCACTGCATGAAGGACTGAAATGACTCCAAAGCTTATGTCCTAAGTAAGTACTCTCTTCAACTTGCACACCTGAGTCTCCATGCTCTAGAGTATATCCCTAAAGTACCACTCATTGACCATCTTCTCGGGTATAATTTTCTCTTTACCCTAACTTGTTGTCAGCGTCTCTATTCTTTCTATAGCAGTTTCTGGAATTAATTTATAAAAATGTATGTGCAACCTCACTTATCTGAGACCTATCTGAATTCATACGAGGAACCCACAATATAACAGAACTTCATATTCGGTATTTTCCGATATCAGTGGTGAGCCTGCTTTTCTGCTCAATGGACAAAACGTGATGAGAGGAAAGGAAATGCTTCAGCATCTCTTGGACCATATTTTCAACACACTGAATACTATGGTGAGTGCTACTGTATGTCACTGGCTGTGAATGAGTCACTTGGACAGGGAAAAGGAAGTCAGTTAACCAGCATAGTGAAAGAGTAGTGGCCGGGAGTATGACTGTTTTCTCAAAGGGTCCAACTTTAATTTGCTAATATTTTGAAGGAGGGGAAGAGTTATACTTATTCTGTGAGTGGTTTGGCATGGTGACAGGCACAAATGACCGCCCCCCCCAAGTCATTTGATGCTGAGAGTTGATATCAAAGACATACTGAGATACTCACCAATGGCTGGTCTGTTAATGTTTCACAACATGTACATCTCTAATGGTCAGTGATTTTCTGCATGATTTCTCTTTTATAACTGGTGCCAAATTAAGGTCACGTGGAGAAATGGGATGCTGGAACCAAGTTGCCTCTGCTTCTCTTTCAAAATTCTGGGTAATCCCTGGTGTCCCTGATTATAGTTCTTAAAATCTAGTGTGCTTTAAAGAGCAGTTATGGGGAAGGCTGGGATGAACGGTAGTTAAGAAAATCTGAATGAATGAATATTGAACAGTAAATGCTTCAAAAATGCTTCCAAAAATGAACGGTGGTTTAGAAAATTTGAATTAGTGAACATTGAACAGTGAATGCTTCAAAAAATGATTATAATGAAATGATAAAATATTTGGGAACCAACATGACAACTAAGATAGTCTGATTCAAGAAAAACCAGGCAAAATGCCCTGAAAGCATGGGGGAGGGGAAAGGCTGTTTATACACCAAAGTCAATGAGAAGCATCAATGCAAATTTCTAAAATATACAGTAAGGAGAGTTGTCCAATAACCAGTAACATGACCTCTTCTCTTGTCAGGACCTCATCATTTACCTTTTCTCATTTTTTCTGCTTGTTCTTTCCACTGCTTAACTTCATTTTCATTAACCAACCTGTATGATAGTTAAAGGAGCATTCATTACAAAAAGCGTAAAAGGCCCACTGTTAAATGCATGCTCTCTAGGTAGAAAAACTGTTTAATGCAGAGAAAGCCCTCAGCATGCTTGAAACCCATTTTAAACCCAGATGTTACATACATATATATATATATATATATTACATGTATACATATAGGAACTCGTATCTGACCTCTAGAACATTTCAGTTCTCCCAGCTGCTATTTTGAAGTAGGATAATACAAATGTCTTATACTGGTGCTATTATCTCAAGGGTAGCAAAATAAGAAGAAACTTACATCCGTACGACATTTTTAATATTAAAGTTTTCCAAGGGCGTGGAGTCAGGGTCCTGACCTTTGTCATTCTGAATAACTATTTGCTGTATAATTCTATCTAGGAGTAGCCAGTACTGAACGGTGTTGCCACTTCTCTTGTCTAAAAAAGAAAAGAACAGTGGAGATACTTCAACTGGTTTCAAAACTTGAACGAATATTTTTCAACAGAGGTCACCCGCCAGAGCCACAAAACCAGACAGATGTTTACAACCCTTCCCAACGTTTCTGGAATTCTGACACACGATGATCATTTACGTGACTGAGAGGCACTTGCTGCCCCCTTCTAAATGTGTTGTAAGGCATATATTTATTTTTAAAATCAAAGCGAGTTATAATTCATTTCATCTTGAGAACTTCACAACACCCCTTAAGCTGTGCAGAGACACACTGGGCTGTCACAAAACTAAGGTTTGGAATCCCTGGTGTGCACCCAACCTAAGCCACACTGTTCAGAAGACAGAGCCCTTTGGATGATGTCCAAACATTCACAAACACATGCATTAAGTCACAAACACACTCACAAGGCATTTGGAGGCAGTGGTGCAGGATGGACATGAAGTGAGGGTAAGCTTCACTGTGGGTCAGCCTCTTCCTGGTCAGCTCAAACATCTGAGTAGCACTTTTTGTGTCTATGTGAACCTGTTTCATATGAAAAAGAAATCTAAGTCAAACATCCAAGTTCTTCAATTCCTGCAAGGTAAGGTAAGCAATTACAAGGCAAATAGAAGCTAATCCTGCCACTTGGATAGCAAAACAGAAATCTGACTTTGCTCTTAGGTTACATGTCATCTCTATGACACACATTACAACAGGGACATTTGTGAGCTGCTGAGTCAAATTAGAATAATTGTAAGCACATGTACCAGTTCAAATCTTTTGGCAAATTCTAGTTCATCTTCATTTCGGAGCATTTCAAAAAAATCTAAATGCCTGAAAGACAATTAAAGAAAAGCTATTAAAAGTTGAACATCCTACAAACACAGGCACATAGGAATCAGGACATAAATACTAAGGCCTTTCCTAAAATTTCAGAGATATCTCTAAAAGAAGTACGACAACAAAATTTGAATGCCTTCTCTTAACTATGTTCTAAGGAAAAAAGACATCATCTGACTGAAATGAGATCACTACAAGAGACAAATCTGAAAGCCTAGGATGCGCAGCACATAGAAGACAATTCATGAAAGTTTATCAAATCCAGATTCTACTCATGGAATCTCTTTATGGAAAAACAAGCCCATATAACTAACTTGACTGACCACTGAATTAAAGATTACAAAAGAAATGTTCATGCCTTTCACTTATTCATTCAAATACTTATTGAGCCCCTATTATTGACTGGGGAATGATAAGTTCTGTGAAGACAAATCCAACAGCATAAAGGGGGTAGAGAATGATGGGAGGTGAGGTGAGGTGAAGAATATGAACACAGTGGCTGGAAAAGGTCTCTGCATGGGAAAAAGGGAAAAAGCGATTTGGACATCTGTGAGAAGATCTTTTAATGCTGAGGAAATAGCATGTGCCAAGGCCCTGAGGCAAGTGTATTTTGACATGTTCATAGACTATCAAGGAAAAAAGCATGGTGGAGTGTGTGAATGAGGGAGAAGCGTGGTAGAAGGAAAGATTTGAAAGCTGGTAGGATATGTTAGAAATCGTAAAATGACTGCAGACAAGAGCAAATGAACAGGAAAGTGGAAATTAACATTCATAGAATGTCTATCAAAGGTGCCATGTGATTCCACATGTTTTATAGTCAGCTTTCATAACAGTTCTGCAGAATAGTGTTATCATCATCGTCACTATTTCTTTACATATAAAAACAGTAAGGGGGCTTCCCCGGTGGCCCAGTGGTTGAGAGTCCGCCTGCCGATGCAGGGGACGTGGGTTCGTGCCCCGGTCCGGGAAGATCCCACATGCCGCGGAGCGGCTGGGCCCGTGAGCCATGGCCGCTGAGCCTGCACGTCCGGAGCCTGTGCTCTGCAACGGGAGAGGCCACAACAGTGAGAGGCCCGCGTACCGCAAAAAAAAAAAAACCAAAAAAACCCAAAAAAACCCAGTGAGGTTCAGAAAAATTGAGTAACTTGACCAGAACACACAGCAGGTAAGCGGCAGGACTGGGATATGGATTCAAGCCTAATGCCAAAACCTACACTAAGTTCTCTACACAAGTGCTGCTTCTTTCTTCGAGAAAGTCTTACTATAAAAACATCATTACCTGGTCTAACATTTTGGTACAAGTTCCTTAGGTCACAAGTAGTTCATAGACTGGCACTATACACAAGGAAAACACATGAACTATCTCATAATAGTGTGACTTACCTATCTAATGTTGAATTTTCATGTTCCCTTAATTTATCTATTACAGGTTGAATTCCCAACATCAGAAATTCATAGCGAAGATGAAGTCTAAAGTCCAAACTTTCCTGAAAGCAAAAGGGTGATGGAATACATTTTTAAGCTCTTTAGACTACACAGTTGGTAATCTTTTTTTTAAAGATTATTCTTTAATAATATATGTTTTAAATTGTGGTACAGAAGGCTCTTACCACTCCTGCGCCTTGGCTTAGCACTGCATTGATGAAGGACATGATGGCAGTCTTGAGACTCACTTCATCTCGATACCGCCCCGTGCTTTTATCCAAGTCATTAATTAATGTCTACCAAGGATATAGATGTAAAAACAAAGGACCGAATAGTTACTAACCGTACGCTCATTTTATTAATTTTTTAATACTCTGAAGTTAATTTTTAAAAGCTTGTGTTTAGTCAGAATTACATTGATCCACAGAAAGCTACCTTTTTTTCCTTAAGATTAGTCCTAAAAACTCTACTTTCAAAATTCTTACATCATATATGTTTACATATACATGTATACAAAGTACAAAAGACTGTGCTTCGTTAACTCTGCTTACTTTTTATATTTGAGTATAAACAATGTGGTGACATAATCTCGCTGTTTATATTGATACTACATCAAGACTGGCAACACATAAAATTTTCAGGGAACACCCATTTAGTGGATCAAAAAGTGTTTTATATAATGTGTAGGAAGCAGGGCTACATTTTTAAGTTCAGTACAGTAGTCTCCCCTTATTCAGAGGGGATATGTTCCAACATCCCCAGTGGATGCCTGAAACCATGGATAGTACTGAACCCTATATATATTCCTGTATAGACTATGTTTTTCCTACATTAATGGCTGGGTGTTGTATACAGTGTGGGTATCTAGAGAAAGGGATGATTCACATCCTGGGAAGTACTGAGCAGGATGGCACAAGATTTCATCATGTTACTCAGAACAGCTGCACAATTTAAAGCTTATGAATTATTTCTGGAATTTTCCATTTAATATTTTTTAACCGCAGTTGACCTCAGGTAATTAGCACTGTGGAAAGCAAAATTGCAGTTAAGAGGGGGACTACTGTAAATCCACAACCTCAGATTGATCAACTACAGAAAGAACATTCTACTCTCTACCTAAGAAGAAGGAAATGCTTGAAGTCCCATCGTGAATGCTCACCACAGGGGAAAATCTCAAGTTAACATTCCCCCTTCGGGGCCAGAAAAGGCACTGGTCTTAAGGCAGGAATGAAGAAGTGGCGAGGAAGCACCTACCTGAAAGCGGGTTCTCTCGCTGGCGTACTTCTGGTAGTGCAGCATGGCCTGCAGAACCTTCTTGTGGCCCCCGGGAACCAGGCACACAGCGCCCAAGATTTCCAGCACAGCCACCTTCGTCTTAATGTTCTCTGTGCTCAGACTCTGAGCAATTACATTAATACTCTCAGAATGAGCCAGGACGTGAGCCCGACCTTGAGAGTTGTTCATTAGCGCCTTTATACATCCAATGAGAGAGGTATGTATTCGAGACTCTGAGGTCTCGTAGTCCATGGTCTTTAGAAAGTTGAGAATACATGACAGGCCGTCCAGGTCAATGAATCGGGTTACAAACCTGTCACGAGGAGAAGGTTAAAATGTATCAGACTTAAGTCTTTTTGGAATATTTTAATAGCCCTTAACAGAAAGTTTAGGGGGCTGGTGGGCAGGAGAAAGTAAGAAGATGTAGTTCCTAAAGTACCCAAAGGCTTACATGAAGTCTTCTTAATTGGAGGCCTCCTCCTTGGCCCAGATCCAATGGTCAGGTCTAACCAGAAGTGTGAAAAAAATCTCCAATTGAGTTAAAAAGATCTTAACCGATATGAATAACCAATGAACAGATCTTATAACCACAGAAAACCAGGAACAAGAAGACATTCAGAATATTCACCTTAGGTTAAAGTCATCTGCTGATCCTGTGTTATGATAGCATCCAGTCCTCATGCATGTTTAAGTGTTGACCACTGACCCAGGCACGTCCCATACCAATGAAAAGTCAAAGACCATCCTTAAACTCCAGGATATTTACTTGCCAAACAAATGATAATCTATCTACTTAGTTTTATAGCAAAAACCTTCTTTTGTATGGCATGCTATATGGAATCCCAATATATAAAACAAATAAAAGCAATACTTTGTACATTAATTTTTGGATATTTATAGCACTTATTTAACTGTAAAGTCAATCAATGAGAATAATTCACAATACACATCTGTAGGTTAAGCCTCTGAAAAGTTCAAAAGTAACATAACCTGTTGATGTGACTACTCCAGAAATTTCCAAACTTATTTAGCCTTGGATAACCATTAACATCTGAGAATGCAGAACACACATAGAGAGGGAAACACTGATCTTGTTAGGATAGACTAGAAAACTTTTGATATACTACTGTATATGATTTTTGAGGAATCAGTACATTTTTTCCTAGCATTTTATAGTCAAATATAGGGAATTTTATTTCTCAGCTATTTCATCCAACCACATCACCCAGACCTAGCCAAGTTTCATTCGTAGCACTAGTGCTGATGAAATGCACCTGTAAGCACCCCCATATCCCACCAAACCTTAGAGGATTAATGGAAAATGAACGTGTGGGAGGCACAGAGTAGAAGCTGATTGCTCATCCATTTCTTTTATAACCGTTTTATTGAGATATAACTCACATGCCATAAAATTCATACTTTCAAATGTGTAATTCAGTGATTTTTAATATATTCACAGAGTTGTGCAACCATGGCCACTATCTGATTTTAGAACACTTTAATTATCCCCAAAAGACCATTTTCCTCTCTCCCTAACCCCAGGCAACCATTTATCTTTCTGTCTCTATGGATTGGCCTTTTCTCGATATTTCATATAAATGGAATCATACAATACGTGGTCCCTTGTGTCTGGCTTCTTTCGCTTTGCATAAATATTTTCAAGGCTCATCCATGTTGTAGCATGTATCAGTACTCCATTCCGTTTTAGGGTTGAAAAATATTCTGTTTTATGGATATGTCACATTCTATTTATCAATTGATCAGTTGATAGAATTTAGGTGTTTCCAATTTCTGGCTATTATAAATAATGCTAATATTCGCACACAAGGTTTTAGGGACATGTTTTCATTTCCCTTGGGCTACATATCGAGAAGTAGAATTGTTGGCTCATATGGCAACACTATGTTTAATATTCTGTGGAAATGTCCAACTATTTTCCAAAATGGTTGCACCATTTTACATTCCCCCCAGCAATGAATGAGGGTTACAATCTCTCCATATCTGCACCAACACTTATTAGTTTCTGCCTTTTTGTATTTTAGCCACCTTCATGGATGTCTGCATATCTTTTAACCGAAGAAAAACAATTTATTGAATGTTCAATGATTAAAGTATTTCATCCACGGTTCAATTACATGTTTTTAATTTAAGACTTCCTCAAGAGTTTGGCTATTGCAGAAAAATAAAGAAGAAAGGAAGGGAAAAAGCAAGGGGAGAAGAAAGTAGAAAAGCAGAAAAAGAAAAGAGACAAGTAGTACACGCTACCCAGTATAAAAATTACCTCATTGGTTTCGTCCTTAGTGCTGTCTTCAAACTCTCTATAGTTTTACTTCTCTCTTCTTCCTCTTCTTTCTCTAAAGCCAGCAGAGATTTTCTCTATGCAAAGAAAACTAAAGTTACTTCTTCAATTTTTGTTTTAATTATAGTACAAGTAAGGCAAGCCCACAGATTACATGCTATCACTTTTAATACAAATAATCAATAATAATATGACCAAGATTTACTACAAGCCAGAATGTAGACCAAAAGCACCAAGAATTCCACAAATTCATTCTCTGTACTACAAGTTACTTCTTCTGAATTTAAATAAAGTTTTAAGAAAATGTTGAGAAATCTTAGTAGAGATTAAGTTGTCCAAACACTTGTGTAACTATTCTATAACTACACTCTGATGAAGATATTACTATTTGATAGAAAAGGGAAGATTAGACCTATAGTTAAATATAACAATCTGACAATTAAAGTTAACATTATCACACTATCAAAGAGAGGCAGGCAGCAATCTTTCCATGCTATCTCTTCCATTTCTCAGTCAAAAAGTGTAATCTTAAAAAAAAAAAAGTGTAATTTTTTACATTTTTTGTTACATCCAATTATTTTTTAAGAGGAACGATTAAATTGGACCTGATACAAAGATAGACAATTCCTCTGGAGTAATTGCTTACGTTTTAGAAATGATTAAGGTTCACAGACTTGTTAAAAAGTCTTTTCCGCTCCTTTTATGCCATGATCACCTAAATGTACTAAAAGTATCGCCAAGTCTTATGGCCCCAGGTGCTTCTACCCCACGGAACCACAGGTCCCTTGCCTTCCTCCTACTCTTAACATGTGCTTGTCCGGTCTCAGTCTTTTTACTTGTTACCCATTCTGACAAAATGCATGGTTGGGAGACAGATTGGGGTACAGAAAAAAACATCTGGCTCTTATCCACGTGTCTCAATGGTCCAGTCTCTCCCTTTCTTTCAGGTCCACACATCATCAAGGGGTGACTTTACTTAATTTTTTTCAAGTTAACAGTACAAGCATTAAGTAACTAAATGCTAACTAAAACCTAAATTTGACTTCACACTTAGGATGGTGAAGCCCAAAGCAAACATATATCAGTATCATTTATGGCAAGTGAAATAAAAATCAGTAAAGTCTTGTTTTGTAAACTTGAATTGTTTCTGATAAAGCTGCCCTCTTGCTGGTGATGCGCCCAGACAGCTGTCACCAGAGGATGGTAGGGGAAGAGGCTGCATGCAGAAATAGCCAATGAATTTCTTCACAGCTCCGTGAGACCCATATCCTGGAAAATTGAGCACAAATCCAGCCAAGTACATTTAATCTCCTGTGGCACAGCTGAACTTGTTCAGACTCTTAAGCAATCACTTTGAATCTGTAGCCCAGAATCAAGACTTTTATGAACATCACTTCTTGTTCCTAAGCTTAGTCACCCAAACCTCCCAAATTAAAACTACACACGTTTCTTATTGTGGTTCATTAATACTAAATAAAGATGCATATATTTATCCTTTTAACAATCTTGGAGAGGGTATAACCTCCAAATAAAGGCAGACTACATTAAGATTCTTCCTAGCAGAGTTAGGAGATTTATGAAAAGTCAAGAAATTTAAATTGGAATTTCCTTCCCCAATATAAGGACTATTACTTTCCTCTCAAAACAGAAGACAGTATACTCTTTTCTGTGTGTAGTACAATGAGAATTGAATCTAAGATTGTTTATTTTATTGAGAAAGTCGAGGTTACGGAGATGAACCTGACATTCTAATGTGACTTTTCAAAATAGAATAATTTATGTGGAGTCTCAAGTTTTCAAGCTTCACATTTATGGAGAAGTCTAAATTTGCAGCTTTTCGACAGAAAAGGGGATCTGCCTACATTTCTGAAGACGGCTGCTAGTCCAAACATCCAGTATGCACCTTGCCATACACTGGACTGGCTTGTGGTGGCCTCCTTGGGTGCTCTATGCACTTACTAAATCCCTGTTCACATGAGGAGTGGGCAAAGGAGGAAGTGCATCCTAGCAGCGAATCTTCCAGTCAAAGCTGCTAAGGTTTACACTGGAACATGCAGGGCCGAGAGAGAGATGCGCAAACCAGGCACAGAAATCATTCCTGGTATGGAGTCTGGAACCAAGCTCCTGTTTGAAATATCTCATTGGTGTGAAATCAATAAGCCAACCCGCTAAGCACACTGAACTTCACCTCACATCCTTGCTCCCTGAGACTGCACGCAGAAGCCACACACCAAGAAAGCCCAGGTCCCTCTGGAACACGCACTCTTTTATTATATTGTTTTTCACTCGTTAAAAGCCAGCAGATCACTCAGGGGTCCTTTAAAGAACAAAGCATTCTTGTTACGACGCTTCCATAAAGTAACTGAACTTGTTCCACAAAGGGCTTCACAGACCAGTAAGCGCTGCGGTTCTCAACCTGGACTGCTTATCAGACTCTCCAGATGCTTGTCCCACCTCAGAAAAGCTGGGGGTGGAG
>NW_020175662.1:875457-910651 GCF_003031525.2 Neophocaena asiaeorientalis asiaeorientalis
CCTCTTTCACGTGCCAAAGGATTTAAAAAAACTGAGTTAGTGAGAGGCAAACTGGAAAGGAGTCTTTGAGCTTAGACTGATAGGTTTAAATTCCAGCTCTACCACTTCCAATGAGATGACCTTGGGCAAGGTAACCTTTCTCTGAGTCTCAGTGTCCTTATCTATAAATAGCACTTAGAGGATAGGGTGCTTGTAAGGATTTGAAACAGCATGTAACGTGCCTGTTACATGAGGCGCACTCAACAGCAGTAGCCGCTACTGATGCTGAAGACAGTGGATGAGGAAAATGTGGATAAACCCCCCTTCGACAATTCCCAAAGCAGACAGCCAAAGAGCTTAGCTGCCAGGCCAGGAAAGGATGTGGAGGAATCATGTGCCTTTCCAGTCCCCAGGGATAATGTCTTAGGATTTCTGCTGTGTGCTGTCAGGAATTCTCCAGAGAGACTGGCTAGAACTACGGGAGGATGTGGTGGCCACAGAGAGGGTGAAAAAACCAGAAAATTCAGCACAGAGTTTCTGGTCTCATCAGGCCTCCTTGCTCCTTTACAGATGCAGGAGTGGTGAGGCCTCATTATTTCATCACCTGTTGTAATGGCTTCTACCCTTAACACTGGAACGATGCTGGCTCTGTCCTTCAAGGAGCATTAGAAAGCATTGTGAGGTGTTTAACCCATAAAGAAGAGCAAAGTGACAATTTAAGAGCCTGGAAATGATACTCTTAGAGAGGGCTTTCGATTAGGAAGCAAATATAATTAAAATGTAGATGACCCATGAATGTAGCAAAAGGTTGTCCAAGGAGCTAGATGAAAGAGAAGGGAGGCTCTTGAAGAAGTGACACATAGCAGCACGTCACGCACCCTCTAGTGCAGGAAATGAGTCAGGCTGACTCTGGAAAAGGCATGGAGTAAGTCACTAAAGGACAAATTAACCTAACTGTCCCAAAATTTGAAGAAAGGAAAAATCCATATTATTTAGTACTTCTCCATTGATAGAAGTGAATTCATTAACAAAGGAGCAACTTCCCTTGTTAGACATCAAGTAAGGCTGACTTAATTAGAAAGAGAGACAGCCTGCCTGACCGCTTGTTTTTACCCTAACAGCCAAGAACAAGAATTCAGAAAATAGGGACTTCCCTGGTGGCGCAGAGGTTAAGAATCCACCTGCCAATGCAGGGGACATGGGTTTGATCCCTGGTCTGGGAAGATCCCACGTGCCGCGGAGTAACTAAGCCTGGGCGCCACAACTATTGAGCCTGCGCTCTAGAGCCCGTGAGCCACAACTACTGAAGCCCGCATGCCTAGAGCCCACGCTCTGCAACAAGAGAAGCCACCGCAATGAGAAGCCCACGCACCACAACGAAGAGTAGCCCCCACTCACCACAACTAGAGAAAGCCGGCGCGCAGCAATGAAGACCCAACACAGCCAAAAATAAATAAATTTTTTTTTAAAATTCAGAAAATAACCTTTATGTGCAGGAATTGTAAATGACTCTATATTATAATTGCTTCGGCGGATGTAGAAAAATCCCTGATGGTTATCACAAGACTCATGTTCTGATAACATATTCATACAAATGCTGAGATCACTCTTTTCTCATCTTTGCTATTGTGTAGAATGCTTGTTATAAGGACTTGGTGGTTATTTTCTGTTCTTTTCTGCTGTGCTTTTAGAGAAACCCTTGGGGCAAAAACTTATGCAGTTTCTTCTATAATTTATACAGCCCTGTTTACCATGGTGCTTATTATTCATCATGGGACAGCAGAAGAAGCATCTTCAAAGAAAAAGCTAGAAAAGAGGAAGTTACTAAAAGTCAAGGCCTCTGAAAATTTAGCAAAAGTGTGAATGATTCACATATCGTAGTCAGTTTTTAACTGTTGCAGCAGCAGCAAAATATTAGACAATCTAGAAAGTTCGTTCCAAGTGATAAGAAATGAATTCTCCACAAGGGCTCTGTGGATGGCAGGAAAAGGAGAGGTAGAGAAAGTATTATGGAAGCTATCATCTGTTTGACTATAATAAACTCAAAGTTGAGCCTAACAGATTAACTCTTAAAATCGTAAGTGTGTCCACGAAGGCAAAGACTGCTCTCCTGTGAGCAGCCTCCAAGTTTTATCAACGTGAACAAGATTTAGGCTATTAAGGCTCAAATGTTGATGACACGTTTTCTGCTGTGTATTTTTGCTGGATTGACAGACGCCCCTAAGCAGCTCAAAACTCTGACATCACAGAGACATCTATGTGATCAGAATGCATTATTTTAGACACTGAGAATGCATTTTCATCAATTACTGAACCAAAAATCCACATACTGAAGATTTCCCAAGGATATCTCAGCATTATCATTATTACGCCTTTCCATTAAACCACGTATTCCATGAAATTTTTTCTTATTTGTATGAGTAAAAGAGTACCTTCGTACCCTGTAAGATCAAGAACCCAGGAACTAAGTCCTCCGTTTAAAAAAAAAAAAAAGAAGGATGAGAACAGTGAAGGGATAGTTTCATTGTACTATTCTTAAATGGTATTAACTTTTAGAATGGTGCTGCCCTATCAAAGTTCCAAATGATTGGTAGGAACAATTGCAAGTTAAAGTTGAACAGAGGCCAGATTTATGATTACATTTCCTCTAATAACAATAATAACTCACTTATATTTTAGTATGTGATTTTATTTAAAACATACTGGAAAAAAATCATTTTGCCAAATACCACTCCTGCCTCCCCTTTCTCCCCAACACTGAGCGTTTGGAATAGAGTTTGGAAAGATAATTACATTTGGTAGTTCTTACTCAAGTGAATACTTATTGTGCAACTGTGCGCTTTGTACTAAACTTGCATTTTAAACTGTGAGTTGAAGAACAGAAAGGATACCTACAGCAGCCATGGAATTGAGCTGATCAATGTAGAATTCAGGCCAACTTGTTGCTCCCTTGTTTTCTTCCTGGTCCTAAAGAGAAAGAAAAAAAAAAAAAAGTGATATACCACCAGATGTATATACACAACAGCCACAAGCACATCTGACTCCCAGAGCCTCTAGACGATGGCCCACACAAACCATTAGAAGACACTGAGATACAAGATATTTGTCTTTTAACGTTAGCTTTAAATCATCAGACTGTCCCCTTGATCAGGGTGGTCTTCCCGATCCAATTTCCACAGAGAGCGCTGAAGTCAGGATTAGGTGTGACAAAGGGGACATTTTCTGAACCAGCATTCAAGGAGAGTTGACACGGGAACTTAGCCGCACATGGTATGATACTGTTTTCCTTCAGGGGCGCAATAACACTGGGAAGGGCTCTATGTTTGTTGCAAGGACAAAGGATCTCTAGGTCCTGTGTCGCACTGAGGATGGTACTGCGGCACTACACGTCTGGATGAAGTCCACAAAAGAGGAAAAGCTGCCTTTAACCATGACCACAGGGGGATTCCCTGGCGGCACAGTGGTTAAGAATCCGCCCACCAATGCAGGGGACACGGGTTCGAGCCCTGGTCCGGGAAGATCCCACATGCCGCAGAGCAACTAAGCCCGTGTGCCACAACTACTGAGCCTGCACTCTAGAGCCCACGAGCCACAACTACTGAGCCAGCGTGCTATAACTACTGAAGCCCGCGTGCCTAGAGCCTGTGCTCCGCAACAAGAGAAGCCACCGCAATGAGAAGCCTGGGGACCACAACGAAGAGTTGCCCCCGCTTGCCACCACTAGAGAAAGCCCGTGCACACCAACGAGGACCCAATGCAGCCAAAAATAAATAAATAAAATAAATTAAAAAATGACCACTGGACTTGGCCAATTGTTAACTGGACTTTTTTCCATTAGTTTGTTCAGACTCCAGCAGACAGTAAAAATTTTGAAGAAAGGTCTCATTTGATGTGACCAAAAGTAAATGATACTTCTTCAGATGAGGAGGTAAAATAAAGCCCGACATTGGATGGAAGGTAACAGAATGAACACACATTAGTCCCAAGTCCAGCCCTCATGCCATGACAGCTTGTGAGTTTGAGAAAATGTAATATATCTGAACTGAAGAGAACTGAAACCCAAGGAATTCAGGGACCCATTCCTAAACCGCTCCAGTCAATCCTGCATCTTACAAACCAGGGTGACCTGAAGCCAGCACCAGAGCCCCCAGGGCTTCTGTGGATGGGCACCCTGTGCCAGCCTGAGCTCACACCTCCCCCTCAAATCAGGTGGCTGTGGCCTCTGCTCCATTGGAGCACTGAGTCCACTTGAAGATGGCATTGTGGTGGGAGATTTCCATGCATGTTTGCAAACCTGTGTGGCTCCAAGTCATTTGTGTGACCAAACAAACTTGAAGGGGAAAATTTCAGCTCTTCTCTAGCTTCACATTCAGAGAACACCTTAGTATAATCGGCATCTCCTGTCCCCCTGGAGAAGAGCTGGGCCAGGTACACAGAGCTGCTACCAGACAATGAAGTAGTTACTACCTATTTACTGTGTCAGGATCCCCATCCTTGGGATACCGGCTTCAAGGTAGGGCTATTAATTTCAGTCCTACACTTTACCTAAAAGAAGAGAAACAAACTTTCTCTAAACAAATCTTTCTAGGCAGGTCTACTCTAGCGAGATAAAAGAAACAATTTCAAAACTATTCTTTAAGTAGCCAGGAAAAGGGGGCAAAGTAACTGTTGCTTACAGTGCCTTGAAAGCTGGCAGTAACTGATATCTGAACTCAGGGAGTTGCATGAATTTCATCTGGAGACTGAACATCCCAGATGATGGGGACAAAGGCTAGAGCAGCAGCTTTGAAGTTGGACTGGATTACACTTCCATGGCTTTAAAAAGCTGAGGAAATCTGATGAGTTTTTAGAACAGCCCCTGATTATTATTTAACATGTTAATAAAATAGCTACAATGGTAGCGTAAACGCTGAACACTTCTCTCCTATTAAAATGGAGTATTAAAGTTTGCAAAACCCCATTGTTACCAATGTTTTCAGCAAGCCAAAACCCACAGTGATATTCAATGGTATTTGAACCTATAAAATGAAATAGAAGGTGCCAGATCTTTCTAGTCCCTCAATCTAGGGCAAATTTCCAAAATTACGACAAAATCACATCCCATGTCTGGGGTCCCATGAGAGCCTGCTGTAAGCTATTAAGTCCTGGTTACTGAAAAGAGATCATTTTAGAAGCTTAAGATTAGTATACAGAGAGAAATCTCTACGCTCTGAAAATGCTTTTAAAATAATGTAAACAGATTAAGAGTAGATCTAGATACTGCAGTCAAAATAAGGGGAAGAAAGCTTCATTTTTATTTTACATGCCCCCAGTGCTGAGAAAATCAAATGAGCTGACATACGTGAAAGCTTCTCATAAAAATACTAAGTGTTATCACTACATCCCTGAGGGCGGGAGGTAATCCTCAGAGTTCTTCATTTTAGCAGTGCATTTCCCTGGTCCTTCTATACAGATGTGTGCTACAGTAGCCAAGAGAAGCTCATCCCTGTGAACCAAATCTCCCCCTCCTTTGTGTGGCTTCTGGAGTCTGCAGTGATACACAGACACAGGCCAGAAGGATCTGAACGCAATTGTTCTCCGAGGTCCCCGAAAGAGCACTGGACACAGAGACTTGCCAAGGGCGAGGCTTTCTCCTAAAAAGTCCATGAAAGAGATCACTGATGGAAGGGTAACATGTATAATATTCCTGGAAGGGCGGGTCCTCTGTATTACTAACCTCAAACACATATTATTCTTTGAGTCATCTGTCTTGGTTCTATTTACTTGTTCTAGAGAAACAAGTGGAAAAATACACAAGCTTGTATAAACTGTACTACTGTAGTTGTAATAGAAGCAACTGTAATATCCAGCACATACAGAGCTTACCATGCATCAAACGCTGTTCTACTCACTGCGCTCTTCATTGAATCTACCCTGTGAGGTAGATGCTGTCATTATACTCATCTTACCGAAGAGGAAACAGAAGTAAAGGGAGGACAGATGTATTGCTAAAGGTCATCCTGCTGGAAATTCAGAGGCAGTGAGAAAGTATCATGGCAACCTCTTTCCTAAGATTAGACCTCAGGTTAACCACAAGCAATACACATTGAGTGCAAAGCTGGCTTTTCACTCTTCACCACTTCACTATAAGAGACTCAAACATGGTTAGCGGCCAAAAATGAGTTCACCTCTCCCTAAACCCTTAGTGCTACATTCAACATTTCTGAATATTATTCTAAGGCCTGATGTGTTACCCGGGCTACCTCTGAACCCTCTCTCTAGACTTTCTGTGGGAACTCTTCTGCCCCTCTATCAACACCTCATCTATCGTTGTAATGTGTGCATGCAGACAGCACTTAAGAAGCTTTTCCCTAACCTGTTCTCCCGTTCTGTTATACACCTCATGTTATCGGCTGTCTTCATGGGGATTTCTCAAGAGCCCCTGAAGATGAGCCCATAGCACTGACCAGCTGTGGACACTGAAATTGTAAACAAAACCCTCCCTAAACCATACACCTCTAACCCTACTTTTGGCTACCTATTTCAGTGATTCCATTAGAACTTTTCTCTGATAAGCAAGAATACTGCCTTCATTCTGTTCTTTTAAAAAGTTGCTTTTCCCCCCTCTCTTTTAAAACAGATTGTAGGTAACCCTTAAAGACACGTAGAGGAGGTTGTCCTATGGGAATACAAGTTCTAGCAATCACATTAAATGCTCTTTTCGTTCTACCTACATTATGGATAATTCATATTAATATCTAGTTTTGTTTCTTCTTGAAATGTAATAAGCATTTAAGATATATGCCTATCTTTAGAGGATCTATTAGATTAATTAGAATTGAATTGATATAAACATTTTATGTTATTAAATTCTCCACTGATAACTGGTTTTTGAGAATATGTGCAAACATCACTTATATTCAGAGAGATGGTATGATGGAAAAATGACCAGATAGGCCATGCAAAGATGAGGTTCCAGAACTTACCTGTTGGTTTATTCAATCTGCATCTCTTGCTAAGCTTGAATATCTTTGGGCCTTGTTTTTCTTCTGTTCAAAATAAGAGGTGAGACTAGACCATTTCTAAAGTCCCTACAAGCTCTAAGAGTCTACATGCCTCTAATAGTGAGATGCCATGGAAAACACAGTTTGTTACTATATTTAGTTTGAGGGCCCAATTTTTAAAATCAGTAATTTAAAAAAAAATTATGTTGTTCAGTGACTAACTTACAAAACCCTTAACTTTCAACAGCTAATTCCTTTACAAGGTAATTAGAGGGGGAAAAAACTCCTCAACATTAATTATTTTATTATTTGTCTAATCCAACTCATCCTGTTTTCTTAGTAGCTTGACAGTCATCAATAAGAGAGTATTCATGGACAAAATTTCCTGCTGGATGGGTACTTTGACACTGCCTTTGCTTTCAACCTGCACTGACTACAGCTTTAACCTCTTTTCTTGGTTTTCCACTTTGCTCCTACAATCTCAAACTCTGAAAAAACAACAAAACAAAAAAACTCTTTGCTAGTAAAGGGAACTTGTACAGTGCAAAGGACCTTCAAGAACATTGATTTTTTTTTTTTGTTTTTTAAAATCAGGCTCTAATCAACCAACTCATTTAGAAGGTAAAGAAATACATAGTCTATTTCTAACCTCACTTCATTTCCGACTGACACATTATTCACTCCATATCTCTGTTCAGTGGCTACTAAAAAAAAATCCAAGAGATCCTCCCCCATTCTCTTTAAATGTTCGACAGTACATTTGTTTTTCTCAGCATCAGTCTGCCCATAAGAATAAATTTTGCATTATTCATTTGTCTGCACTCTTTCTGAAGTAAGCATTCACAGCTATATCCCAGACTTCTGTCTCTCGCTTCACTATCCTCTCTCTTTCAATCCAAGCTGACTGTATCCCACTTCTTCTACCACCATCAACAGACAGGCATTTGACTCCTCAGCCACTCGCTACCTTAAGTGACTTCTAGGCAGGCGAGGTAAGTAACCTCTGCATGTGACTCAGTTTTAGTTTCCTTTTCTGTAAAAGGGGTGCCTACCTCATAGGGTCATTGTGAGGATTTAATAAGCTAATACAAGTAAATAAAGATCTGGGAACAGTACACACAGAAGTGCTCAATAAATGTTAGCTAGGATGATAATGATACTCTTTAAGGATCTCCAGCTATGGCTATTCTAAGTCCTTGTTGCTAGGACTGAAAAAATTGGAGCAGTTTGGAGGTAAATTTTGTCAGTAATTGTTCACATTTAAAACACACACGGCCTTTGTCAGTCTACTTTCAGGAATTTAGCCCGTGATAACACTTGCACAGTTACATATTACAAAGATTTGTTTCACTGCAGTGCTGTTTGAATTAGCATATAATAAAGTTAACAAGTATATGGAAAGGGGAATGGTTGAATAAACTACTTTGTAGCAGTAGCAAAGAATGAAGTAGAGTTGTGTAATGATATTAAAAATGACCAAGTATATTATGAAGGGGAAAAAATGCTTTAAAATATTATTTTCCATCTATAGAATAAATATGTACACTACAGACAAACATTTCTGGAAATAGATATAATAAAATTTAACAATGGCTACCCCCTGGGTAGCAGTAGGAAAAGTCTTTTACTTATAAACTTCTGTATGATTCAAACTGTCATTTTACTAAGAACATGCACTATTTTCACAATTAAAATAGAAGTAAGTTTGAAAGCATTACGTGTCCTGTTAGGACAAGAGCTCTGCTTTTTCTAATGTTCTGTGTGACATGAGCAACATCAGGTCGAGACTCTGCAACATTTGCGGTGTTTCTGTTCTCTATCCCTGGGGCACCCCTCTGCTCCCTACAGCAAATTATTTTAAAACATTTCTCTAATTATCTCCTCTTACTGGATTTTCTATTTCTAAAACAGACTATTAACCCTAATATCAGCTGTTTATGCAGACAAAGATACTGAATGATCTGGGCTAAGGTGTATGTACCCAAAGCAGGCTAACACTTTCTAAAATTTCCACACTTACATATTTGTGTTGCAAACAGTTTCTTGGTAGCAGCTGAAGTCTCTCAGTGACATAAGTAGGTCTCAAAGTGCAGTTTAAACATGAAGTCTTAATGTAAAGAATACTTCTTTTGAAATTACCACAGGGAAAATTTCCAATAGGATCAAGTAATAGTATGTAAGACCTGGTACAGTTTTTCTTTAGTTTAAGATGCTCTTAGAAGGTCCAAAATAGGCTGTGCAAAGGTCAATCAATTGTAAAGGACACGTTCGGTGGTTGTTCACTAGACCACAAATCACAGGCAGAAGCAACATGCACTTGGCCAGCAAAGGCCATAAATATCCATTCAGTTACAAACCCATGAGGTTTTTAGATAATACTTGTTAGGAAATAAAGACACACTATTTAACCGTCTAGATTGGCTAAAAATCTTCTATAGCGATATATAATAGTACCATTAACTCAAAAACAGTAGAGACAAACTAAGGTTTAACTAAATGAATTTCAACAGCAGAAAGGTACTATTTCAGTATGATACAAAGTAAACTTCATTCTGATAATGTTCATTACAGGACAAAGGCAGCTAAACACTAATAAAAACCTGTTCCCTTTTTAAAGAAGATTCTCTTAGAAAACATGTTAACTATGATCATATAGGCTCAAGAAATGCTACACCTTGTTAATGATCAAAAGAGTCACCTGTTGCATTAAACTGTCATTCATATTCTGGATTTCATGGGTTCAGCCCCATATACTAATGAACACCACAGATGTTAAATAAATTCACTCTATACCTAGAATTTTTATAGAATACTAGGCAGAAAGGGCCAGACAGGTCAAAATATTTTATTCTGTTAGGTATGTCTCCATGATGTGTGTGGCATCTAATAAATTCGAGTGAATGATAGGAAACAGATGACAATGTGGGTGAGACCAGGTCCAAGGAACAGGGAAGGAAGAGCAGGTAGGATGGAAGATGGAAAAATATTTTGCAGAAGGCCTTGCTAATGACTTCTGCTAATTTTCCCTTCTAGCTCAATAGTAGTATAATTAGCATCTTCTTGAAAGATGGCCATGATGAAGTATGGTACAGCCAGCTTCTTCTGTAAAGGGCCTGATCATACGTATTTTCGGCTTTGTAGACCACAGTCTGTTGCAACTACTCAAGTTCAACTCTGCCCTTGTACAGCGTGAAAGCAGCTATAGATAACACTTAAAGAGTGAGCCCTGCCATGTTTCAGTAACACTTTATTTACAAAAACAGGTTATTGGCCAGATTTGACCCACGAGCCATAGTTTGCCAAACCCTGTGCTATATTAAGCTTGGCTCTCAAGAGAGCGGGAGTACATCAAAATTCTTAGTTGGTCACCAACTATTTTCCATGCTTTCTCCTCTCCTCGAAGCCACTCTATGTCCAACAGTCCCAATTAAAAGTTAGGATGAGCACGTAAGTGTGTGGAACTTGCCCAGTAATGTGCATTTCTGCAAGAGAAGGAGCAGGACCGGCCATGCCTGAAAAGTGTACCTTCTTACCAAGCTCGCTGCTTCCTGAAATCTCACTTTTAAAAACAGCACAGAATCATTAGGTCCTTTAAATCCTGATATTTGCCTCCAACTCTTTCCCTCTTGTTCTTCATTCATCGGGAAGAGAAAACCTTGTAGGGTCCACAAACCTGAACTCCTGAGACAGTAGCTTTACTCAGGCCTTCCAGCACTTACCTCTGACCCCTGGCAGTGGGCTGAAACTATATTCTATAACCGAAGTTTGCCAAAGGCAGGCGGTTGGTTTCAAAAACTACTCCCTATGTTGTCACATTTCAAGACAGTCATGTGGTTCCTGGGACTGCCAAGCCTGGTTGCATTTTTTGGCCACTGCCACAATTACACATCAAATGCATCTGCTGCCCAAATCTGGTTGGGCCCACACAAGGCCTGATTACAGAACAGCATCTTCTGCATCTGCCAGGAAATCCAACACCTCCTCCTAAGCCTAGAATGTCAGTCATTTTCTGGAAAGACTGGAGGGTGACTCGCAATAACAATGGCTTTCACATTTAGCATTTAGAATCACAGAAGAAGAGCAAACTTCCTTCCCCATTTTTCCTAATGCTACAAAACATCTGTATGTTTTTAAGGCAAGCCATCATGGAATTACATAGCTAGGTCTTTGACCCTAGAGACACCCTAGTTTGAGTTTCTCCTCACAGGGATCCCTTATAGAAGGTCACCGGCAGGTGATCGATCATATGTTCTCTGAAAGAAGGCTTCAAAGGTCCACAATTGTTTGGAACCAGCACTCTCACCGACTGTCAGAAAATTCACCTCATAACTGAATTGACAGATGTCTTCTTGTAACTTCAAGCACTTGTTGGCCTTAGTTTTGCCCTTGGGAACTACATGGAATAAGTCTAATTTCTCTTATGAACAATAACCCAGCAAATATAGAAATGATTTGAATAAAGCTATGATGTCCTCCCAAAGTCATCTCCTAACCAGGCCAAAAATTCTCCACTGACTGAATAGCAAATGTTTATCTTCCTCAATTCATAAATAAATCTCAAATTTTCCATAAGGTCATCACACCCACATGTCTACTACTTGAAAAAAATAACCCCAATACATCCATCTGAATTGCTATGAAAGGGCTCTTCTCACATGCTTGTCGGTGATGTTCAACTCTACACGGTCTCTACTGAAAGGGCACTGGGAAGATATCCGACCAGAATGTCTCTCCAAGGGGAAACAGAACAAGTTCTTGCTTTCCTGATGGTCCACAAAAAATAACATTTATGATTTAGAATAAAAGATACATGAAACAGAGGTCAACATGGACAGCCCTTATTTTATCAAGCATACATATTTTTAAAAAGTTAGACATAAACTCAATAGTAAAATTGGGTTTCTTACTATAAGACTGAGGACACTTTATCTCTAAAACATAAATATAAGTTAACAGAAATGAAATAGAACCTAGGCTCACTAGCCGCCAAGAAACTTTAGGGAAGTTTAGGCTCCTTTAGGGCACTGTTTTTCAGGTCTCTGGATTATACATCTGCCGTCCCTGTTTCCCGCCTGTACATGCATCTCTTCAAACATCATAGGAGCTTCTTCCATGTATGAAGCCTGACACCTCTTCTGACCTCCTGAGCTCTGCTTCTTCCCCTTCTCTGGTGGATGCAGATACAAAGTTCAGTAAAACTGATATACAATGCATGTTTTCTCATAGAGGGCTTCCCACTATCATACGATGTACTCGTTTAAAATTTGATAGAAGATCTCAGATTACTTAAAATAAGGTAGCCCCTCTATCCGTTCTCCCTGAGCTAAAATTCTGTACTGATAAAGGATAATTTTTTTTTAAGGTAAAATCATGGCATGAACTCAGGTCCAAGATTTTGTTGAACTCATTAATAAATGAGAGAGAACCAGTAAGATGTTACAACAGGTTCAAAAGAAAATCCAAAGAGCAAAGATATGTATGAACATTGGTTTACAAATAGATGCAAAACTGGTCAATACGGCAATCATCAATTGCATCAGACACAAGTTACTTCAATGGACAAGAATCATTTGCGTTGCTATCAGTTTTTTTTTAAACGATTTGCCGATTTGTTAAATAGCTCAAAGATAGTGAAAAGTGGAGATCACTCTGAAGAGTGCTATAGACAGGACATTCAGCAATTTTTTTCTGGCATTTCAATATAACTACAGTTTAGCAAAATAAAATATGTATGACTGGTTGTATGACTGGTTGAAGTCCTGCCTGGTTGAAGAGGATGTAGTCTACAAAGGTGTTAAGGTGGAAGCCAAGCTGTATGACTAACATCTTGCACCAGACTCTCACACCTAAATTACACAAATGCTCAGGCTTGCCCAAAGCTTCTGCTGAAGAACACCTACCCTATCCTGACCACTTCACCTCAATTCTACCTGTTTCTGTTGCCTTGTCTAGTCTGTGTGGCATGGTTTCTATTTGTGCATCCACTGAGACTATTCTACTCTATCCCCCTTATACCCACAGATGCACCTGGTCGTCTATCCTCCCCAGAAATTTGCTGGGCAAATAGCTGGAGTACTTCTAAGAGACTTCTTGTACTGCTCACCAAAAAAAGCAGTGAACTCACTCAGTGAGTTTAGACCCTCCCCACCTCCCCTAACTCCACCCCCAGCCAGAAAGAAAACTACACTTGACCACTGTTCCCTTAAAAAAAAAAAAATCAGGCTTGTGCTACTTCTCGGCCAGCTATCATTTTTGTTCTCCCCAAAATCACCTACATCAGAAAAGCAAGAAAAGAGTGCCACTTTAAAGACATCTAGTCTCTCTGTGGGAATCCCAGCAGTGAAACAAAGAGTAACAACAATGTGACTCTGAGAGTAAAGAAGCCAGCTACATTTCTTAAACAGCTCAGAGGCCCAGCCTGTTTCAACACCCTCTTCTTTCCTGAAAAAGCCTTGGCTGACTTTACAGAATTGAAATCTTAAAAGTCATATGCTACAGGATCCTGGGGGAAAATGCATTTCATGTGCTAATATAGTTAAGAAAATAGCCATAATCCTTACCTAGAACTAAAAGCTGAGACTTTACAGTCCACTTTCCAAACTACGAGACATTTATTTTATTTATTTTAATAAGTCACTTCTTTGGCAAAGCATTTCACGGCATGGAATATGACTGGAGCCTAAACATCTCAATCAGTGTAACTCCAACATCTGAAGCCAATTTTAGATGACAATTTCCCTTCATTTTCATGGCAAAGAAAAAGAAACAGGCCCCAATTATTATTTTCAGAAATGATACAAGCCCACATCCCCCTGTTGCCTATGACACAAAGGTGTGTAATGACATAAAACAAATTACTTCTATGTAGCTTGTTAAGAGTCAAGTCTTTGACCCATGTGTCATCTGGGAGTGCTACAGACCCAGGTACAATTTAGTCCAGCTGGTTGGTAAATTAACATGTTTGGACACACATCACTAAACCCTCACACAGTGTGGAAATCCAATCAGTGGTGTCAATGGCCTTTGTTGCCTCACATCTTGCTACCAGATTTGCTACCAGACCAGCCTTTCAGAACGTTGTAAAGCGGGTTTTGATGTTCTGTAACCTGCTCTTGGGAAAACAATCAAAGTGTGTTTATGATTTGCAATATAATGCTTAACACGAGGCCATAAAGAGAGGACTTTGGAAAATAGTAATTAAACTATGAAGAGAATCAGGGGAAACAGTGAGCCCGTAAAGGCATATTCCATTCAGGAAGCATTCTCAGGATGCCTGTGAAAAATGCTATGGCAGGGTTAACTGTCCCCTAGAAGGAGAGTCATAACCATATTTCTGATTTTAAGCCATCGTTGGCTCTACAGAATACTACTGAATTAATGACAGCATTTTTGGCAAAAGAAAGAAAAAAGAAAAGCATCAGTTGGAAGATGTCACTGTCTTAGAAATGTCTAAATGTGAGAATGTGGGGGAGTACATCTTAGAAACTGAGGAGATATAAACTGCTTTTCCTGACATACGGGGACAGATGAAAGGATGCCATCTTAAGACTGCTCCAGTCAAATGCTGTTCCATAGAGCACTGAAGAATAACAAGAGAATTTAAGACACTAATTTAAAGTTGGTATTCTTTGGAAGACTTTCTACTGTAACCCGTTTCTAGTTCCACACATTACTTGGTTCCCAGAGTGTAAGGAATCTGGAGAATTCTGCATAGAAGTTATTAGTGGCACATTCTAACTTACACTGGAAGCTCAAAGCTTCTTCCTACTTCCCAAAAGGGAGAGGCTCTGAAATGCAACAACCGTAATGTGGATTCAATAACATTAGGTGTGCTAGAGCTATTAGTGAAAAGAATGAAATGAATATATATAGAAAAAACTCAGGAAAAGTGGCTTTTTTACTTCTTTGATCTCTCTTACAAAGTGGATACTTCCTTCTACTGATATCTTTCATAAACCTATCTCCTGGAGACGGTGAAGTCAGGCAGGCTTTGGGTGGTCTTTTTATGAAAGTAAGTGCCATAGCATCTAGAGAATCTGAGAGAACCGGGGAGAGATGCAAAGGCAAGAAGCATGGAAAGTGATACTTATGTACAACCATAATCTAGGCGCAAGGGTAGCCTTCAAGGGCAAAGGAGGGTAAATATCTGCTACAAATGCCACGTTCTCCCACCATGTGTCAGGGCAGACAGTGCTATTCAATTACCACGCTATTTGTACTGAGATCCTTCATAACCTCCAAATGCTTCTCAGTGCTCCAGGCTTCAACCCCTAGCTGTTTAGAGTTAGTAATCAAGATAAATCTTTTTGCCATCTCTGCTTGGAGTTATTCATAGTGCACTCAGTTAACCAGGGAAGGAAGCCACAGTCCAAAGGAAAACTGAAACAAAGGATGTGTGTTGGTCTGGAGTGTCTCATGAGCTACATATCCCTGGGCTGGTGATAACTGGAACAGGCAGCCAGTCCTGAATTCTCATATGTGAGCCACAGTGATACCCCTTTCCAGAGATATAGTGATAGCTGAGAACACTCATTTAATGTGCAATTCTACACCTGCAGATTGCAGAATTTTGGAAATGCAATGGAGCTGTGCCTATGGGCTTCAACACACAGGCAAGGGGCTCAAAGGGCCTCACATAGTTGCATTTGGAACCTTGGTCCACAAGAGCACTGTTGACAAGTACTCTATGGCAAAGACTGAGAGCTCCAAGATTGTCATGTACTCCAAACTCTGCAATCAACACCTGATGGAATCTGTCCTGTAGCCGAGCTGTCAAAACGAATCTGCTTAAGAATTAAGATTTGGAAGCCAAAGATAGCCCGCTCTGCAGTAGCTGAGAACGACTGCCCTCCCAGGGCCTCCATTCAAACCCACAGCTCCAAGTCTCTTCCAGTGACTGGAGCCGAAGCAGGAGTGTTCTCCCCACAGTGGGGCACCGATGCAGGCATGAGTGACAGCTGTGGTGTGAAAGCTGTGGTGTCTGCTTCTCTAGCCTCCATTCCAGAGGGGAAAATAGAGCTCCACGGGACACACAACCCCCATACTCTCCATGACTCCGTATTAATTGGTTTGTCCAACTAAGATAACTTTCTTTGTCTCAGCTATATATCGCTTATTTATTTTTATTGTTCTTTGAAAGACTATAAGTGAACGTAAAGCACAGGGTCACTCTCTTCCACCCTCTTCCACCCTGATGTTCCCTAATTAGAGGGGGGGCTTCCCTGGTGGTGCAGTGGTTGAGAGTCTGCCTGCCGATGCAGGGGACGCGGGTTCGTGCCCCGGTCCGGGAAGATCCCGCATGCCGCGGAGCGGCTGGGCCCGTGAGCCATGGCCGCTGAGCCTGCGCGTCCGGAGCCTGTGCTCCGCAACAGGAGAGGCCACAACACTGAGAGGCCCGCGTACTGCAAAAAAAAAAAAAAAGAGAGGTGGCATCCACAAAGCAGATTCATGGAGGATGGACAGACAGTGAGTTACCCATCTCAGTTACTCAATATCTGAAGCAATCAAGGAGTACAAGAAAGGGGAGAGGCTTTCATAATTTGTATAAAGAGATGACTGAGATAAAGGTGCTCTGGTTAGAGGAGAAGAAAGAGACCAATTGTGTGCTTTTCCAGCCACCGCCAACATGCCTGTTTGTGCAGACGTGCTGATTCTGCACCAGCACTTTAGTCACCCACCAGGGAGGTGGCGGATACCTCAGAGGAACTTCCTGTGTTTGGTGATGGCATATATCAGTCAAAAGCTGGCTAAAGATGGAAACACAGTTAGCCTGGGTCTGGACCTGAGGGTGCAAAGAAGTCTAGAGGAGAGGAAGAGCGAACCACACACAGAGCAGTTTCCTTTGTAGTCAAACCAAATAAACATAATGCTGAGTGAATTGTCCATTTTTAGGTACTTGTAACATTTTGTACTTTGGTCCAGCTTTAAAGATATTTGAATGGAACGCTTTCATTTTCTAAACCTTGGGTTTTTCTTTTTTAAATGAAATGTTTACTTCCTATTCCAGGAATTTTTACTTTAATTTGATGGGCTAAGGTATATGGGAGAAAACTGAAGAACTTTAATGACAGTGTCCTGTACCTGAAACATTCAAACTTACATAAAATGACTGATCAGGGCAACCAGACACTAGTTCCATCCCCTCAGACAATACCAAGCCCTCAGATGGTTGGCAACTAATTCACTGCAGGTATAAGCTATTACAACAATTGCTTTGGAGAGCAATTAAAGGTAAAAATGTTCAAACCAAATGACCCAGTAATTACATGTCTAGGTGCCTATCCTAGAGAAATTCTTGAACACATACACAAGGATGTTCACTGCAATGTTTTTAAA
Source organism: Neophocaena asiaeorientalis asiaeorientalis (assembly GCF_003031525.2). Taxonomy (NCBI): domain Eukaryota; kingdom Metazoa; phylum Chordata; class Mammalia; order Artiodactyla; family Phocoenidae; genus Neophocaena; species Neophocaena asiaeorientalis. Next base: position 892,755 of record NW_020175662.1, read on the forward strand.
ATAATGAAAACTTGGAAATAGACATTATCCAAAGGGGGGACAAAAATAATTAAACTGTGGCATGTTCATATAATGGAACATTATATCATAGTTAAAATGAAGAGATACCATATATTGTCTATGAATATACACATTCAGAGTAAGATAATATATATATGGACAAAGAAAAAAAACATATCACTTTCAGAATAGAGGTCACCTTTCGGCTTCAACTATATTTATAATGTTTTATTTCTTAAAAATCCATGGTGAGTATGATAAAATGTTAGCATTTGTTAAATGTGGGTGTTTCTTACATTCTGTACTTTTTTGTGTACATAAAAACTCCACACACAGAAAAAATAATCAACCAGGAAATACTAGTTTATTGCATGATTGAGTAGAAAGTTATCAGAAGTTTGTTAGTTTTCTTTATTAGAAATTTTAGAGAATGCCAGTTTATTGGAACCCAGAATGTCCACTCTGGCAATTAGGTTTAAGACTCCTAACAAGAGCAGCCACTGTGAAAAACAGCATGGAGGCTTCTCAAAAAACTAAAGAAAGAACTAACATATGACCCAGCAATTCCACTCCTGGGTATATATCCAAAAAACCAAAGACACTAATTTGAAAAGATACTTGCACCCCAATGTTCATAGCCACATTATTTACAATTGCTAAGATATGGAAGCAACCCAAGTGTCCTTCAACAGATGAATGGATAAAGAAGATATGGTACATATACACAATGGAATACTACTCAGCCATAAAAAAGAATGAAATTTTGCCATTTGCAGCAACATGAATGGACTTGGAGGGCATTATGCTAAGTGAAATAAGTCAGACAGAGAAGACAAATACTGTATGATATCACTTATACATGGAATCTAAAAAATACAACAAACTAGTGAATATAACAAAAAAGCAGCAGACTCACAGATAAAGAGAACAAATTAGTGGTTACCAGTGGGGAGAGGGGACAGATGGGGCAGGGGAGTAAGAGGTACAAACTACTAGGTATAAAATAAGCTACAAGGATATATTGTGCAACACAGGGAATATAGCCAATATTTTATAATAACTATAAATGGAGTATAATCTTTAAAAATTTTGAATCACTATATTACACCTGTAACTTCTGTAGTATCGTACATCAAATATACTTCAATAAAAAGACTCCTAACAATAACAGTATCTGCAACTGTGTTGAAACGTTCTTTTACTATTTCTTCAACACTGACATTTTGTTTTTTTAGCTTAGTTTCAGAAATCATACAGCTAGAATGCACTATTGGATTACAATGCTGCAACTTTGAACAAGTTTTGTTGCTGAGAAGAGAACCTGTAAACGCGGTTCATTTTGACCTAGTAAGTTACTCATTTGTGAAAATTGACTTGTTTAATGGAACCTCTTGGTGTTGGTCTAAAAATATTCTTTAATTGTCTTATTTTGAAAACTGAAGATATTTATCAACCACTTACGTTTCCTAGGCCACAAAGAAGGAATTGTAATGTTGTTTGCAAACCCAATGAAGTGAGCATCTCCACGGGCTGCCGTGGGAAGCAGGGACTGAGTGCTGCGGTGGCATGTGGGTGAAAGGAAGAAAGAAGTGGACTGGAGTCTGACTTCCTCTTGGCCTCCCTTGTCCAAGACGTAAATTAAGGGCGCTCCTGAAATCAGATTCAGAGCTCTACCCAGAAGTTAAGGGACTGCCGTTGACTACAATTGCCCTAGAAACTGTTGAATTAAATGGGGCCCCTTTTTACCAATTTCTGATGCTCACAATAAAGACGTTCTTGGTTTCTTCCCTTATTCTACACAATGTATCCTCCCGTCTTACTATTTCCACCTCTGAAATATCCTGTGAACAACTAAGGGAGAGGTGCTTTTGAAATACTCACTACTGTTCTGAGAAAACCAGGTATCATTATTTACCAATATGGAGCTGAATCCCAGGCTAGCATGAATGTGAACAAGCAGAAAGTCAGTCCATACCACTGTTTCATTTATTGTCACCATCACTGACATTGCCAGTGATCACAGCTAACACTGACATGTCCCAAGTTCTCTGACAACTTCAAAATCATATTTTCTCAGTTTTCACAACAAGCTTACGAAATTGACCTCATTGTACAGACGAGAAGAGAGAAATGAGAGGGGTTAAGAAATACGTCCCAGGTCACACAGCTAGAGAATCAATGGGGTATCCTGCCTTCTCAGCTTACCCTTTGGATGGCCTTTGACTATGCAAAGTCTTTCTCATAGCTATTACTTGGCTTCTATTTATCTCAGAAAAAATAGTGTCAGACACATTACGCTATACTTTAGAACAACTGTCAGGGACAAACATAATTTAGGAAACCTGCAGGCAGATCCATTAATGGAAAGACATTTGGAGACAATCCACCTCAAGGGGAGGTTCTCTCACTGGCAGTATCTCAAGCCTGAAAAACAGAGAACTCTACAGAACCGGAGTATAACACTCCAACAGAAGAATCCAGAAGATGTCTGCTAACTTCACCAAGCACCAAAGAAGAAAGGTAGATATGTTTTGGTTCATTCTATGGGCAATTTTGCTCACTGCTTCTTCATTAATGAAGCTGAGTCAACATTAATGAAAACACAAACTGTGAGTTCATGACCACCTGGACACTCCATGGCAGGGGTGGCAGTAGGCACAGCTGGAATGATAGAATTGGTAACACTGGAGGGAAAAAATGCCCCCAAACTGGTATTATTAAACAAAGGGATTATAGGAAGAGGAGGCAAATAAATATTCATGAACCAACTGCTCCCTTTTTCTAAAAAAATAAATTTATTTTACTTATTTATCTTTGGCTGCATTGGGTCTTCGTTGCTGCACGCAGGCTTTCTCTAGTTGCGGCGAGTGGGGGCTACTCTTCGTTGCGGTGCGTGGGTTTCTTATTGCAGTGGCTTCTCTTGTTGTGGAGTATGGGCTCTAGAGCGCAGGCTCAGTAGTTGTGGCTCACGGGCTTAGCTGCTCTGCAGCATGTGGGGTCTTCCCGGACCAGGGCTCGAACCCGTGACCCCTGCATTGGCAGGCAGATTCTTAACCACTGCGCCAACAGGGAAGCCTCCAACTGCCCTTTATTGGGGTACAACTGTGGTTTAAGGGCTGCCAGAGGCAGAGAATCCTCAAATTTTGTACTCCAATTCTAAAATCTGGTGCTCATTTTGATAGCACTGGCTTTTGTAACAAAAAGAAAATAAAGACAGAAAATGGGTCACTGGCTATGAGATTATGCTACTTAACGGGGAAAGGGCCATGAGAAACATGCCTTTAGTGGATATCTGGGCAGAAAGCTGAGGCCATCTCATCAGGTCCAAGAATCACCAAGTTTTCACAGTTACTGCTTAAAGAGATCAATGGTATTGAAAAACTCTGGGTGGTTTACAGATTCACCTTTGTTTTAATCCTCACGCTTCTGCAGGACAGGCAGTGAGAACTACCACAGGCTTCAGTCTGTCCCTGTGGGCTCCAGCCTGTCCTTGCTCCATCCCCACTTTACATCCACCCTCCTTCCCAACTGCCTACTCCAGGGACATGAAGCAAAGACAGCAGCTTTAGGGGGAGTGCTTAGCTAGCTTGCATGATTATATAAGGGTTAATCTCTTTGCTTTGTGTGTGTGTTTCCCCCAGTAGTCCTGCTTTTCTGACTGAAACTGACAGATATAAAATATACTCTACACATTTTTTTTAAAAGAGCAATTTTATTTTTGTAATCAGAAAAAAACAAAACAACCTTATCCCAAGGTAGGATGGAGAACAATGCACTGTGGAAAATTTGGGAAATATTTGTATAAAGAAGAAAATGTAAACCACCCACAATCCCACCAAACAATGGTTTCTGTCTGCCTACTTCTATATCTACTCTTTGCAAACTTTTGATCGTACTGATTATACAGTTTTACATCTTTTTCTAAACCTTATCATTACATGCTGAGCAGTTTCCCATGTCATCAAAATTTCTTTGAAAGCATGACTTTTCAGTGGGAGCAAGATACTGTTATGGTTGTGTACGATAATACAACCATCCCCCTTTAAATTGTTTACCATCACTGGCTTTCACAGACAACACTGCAAAGAACACCTCACACATAGTTCTTTGCCTGCATCTTTTATCATTTCCATGGGATCAACTCCTGGAAGACGCATGTTTCAGGCTCTGGGTACGTATTATCAAATGGTTTTGGCCACCATCTTTAGGTCCATCAGCATCTCATACTTAGGCCAATGTTCAAAATATTTATCAACAGTGTAACATGGGCATCAATGAATCAGAACTAATGATGCAATATGGGAACAGGGTCCTGGCATCCCCTGCTTGTCATGCCAGGAGTTAACCCTTGAGTCCCTGAATCATGAAGGAAGACTGGTGGGCCCTTGGGGGAAAGGTCAGATTGTCAGGGCAGTTTTTATTGGGAGGGCTTGAGGCAACTGCTCTTTACCACTGGAATTGGCAATATTTTGACAGATACCACAGTTTCACTGGGGTATGCACACCCAGTGAACAGACTGAGTTGGTGTTTTCACCTGACTTCTCTTCTCTGGGCTGAACAAACCTCAGTTATTTCAGTCTTCCCCTCAGTGTCTTCATGTTTCAAAAGTTTAAGCCTCTCTACAGATTTCCTAACAAGCCCTAGAAATTGTGTTTAGTAAAGATCAGATTACCCAACAGTCTAAACTTGACCTTTTAAGCATTGGCAAAAAGGAAAAAGAACAAAGTACAAATCAAGAGGGAAAGTGTACAGCATATGTGAACATAGCTCAGCTGCTGGAAAAGGAGCCCATTTCTAGATGATGGGATGAAAGCATGACGACAGCAACAGGTCCCTCGCTGGCATAACCCTGGGAGGGGTCAAAGTGGTGAAGGAACGAACTGCTGTCTCCAACACACACATACACCCCAAAGCTTGGAGGCTCCTTCCTCTGTGCCCCAGAGCCTGTCTGCTTAGCCTAGTACGGAGCTCATGGAAAGACTTGTCAGTTATTTGATTTTATCTGCTTCCTCTACCTGGATCATCCACTCCAGGAAATCTGACTTACTTGTTTAATCATCCTCAGAATCTAGCCAATAGTCTGCCCCAGAGAAGGTACTCAGTACGCGTCGGGGTGAATCACACACCAACTAGTCCTTTACCAACTGCATTGCTTCATTGACTGAAGCACCAGATCCGTAAAGCTTGTTGTTTTTTTACTGCTTCAATCTGGGATTAAACAGACATCCTCATCTCTCACAGCCAGGGAACATGCAGACAAGGCAGCGAGTTTCAGAGCCTGGAAATACCCATTATCCTCCAGCTACTGTGCTTCCCTCATCTGTTCTTCAGAGAAGTAGAAGGGGAAAGACAGCCCGATCTCATTTCTAATCTTTTTTATGTCTGCCACATTCTGTAACCCCTTAGCACTTAGGAGCACAAAGGCCAACTGGAATCCATTATCAGGGTGAAAACTCAATGACAGGAGATCAAACCAGGTACTTCTAAAGAAGTCTAGAAATACAGTTACGGATATCTAGTTTCCTCCCTTTTACTGGCTCCCTCTCCCAAATCTTGACATCTAGCAAAGTGGGCACCTGAAAACCTAACGCTCACTCTACTGCATATTCAAACAACTACAGTAACGAAGGAAGAGGAGACCTAACTTCTCCTCCCTCTTCCCTTCCCATTAGGAGACTCTGAACAACCAGAGGATTAATGTATCAACATCCCACTTCCTTGTTGTCCAGCTGATTTGTTTGACAGTCGTGTAGAAGACCGATGGTTCCTTTTGTCTCTAATTCCACTACTTTAGCATATGTTCCTTTAAATCCCTGTTTTGATCAAACCGCTTCCTCCCCATGCTCCCAACACAGGAGGGCCTCGACTCTCCAGGATCTAAAAGATCTTGATGACCATTCACCATACATCTTTTTGTGTTTGTGGTGAAGGAGAATTCCTTCTTGTGGAGAGGAGTGGGGAGGTGATCCAATTAGGATATGTGAACCAAATAAAGGGAGTGAATGAAAGGTATCAGGAGAATTTTCAGCCACTTTTCCTAGATGTCTTCAGAACATGCCTATCACCAGATCAGCACTTCCCACAAAGCTTAACGGCTCAACTGCAGCCAGGTTAGACAAGATTCTAGAGTGATTTAATTAAACTAGAGTCAAACTCAGCAGTAGATTAAAAACTCACCTTCTCCAAAGCAGACCTCAAAAGATACAGAAATGGGGACTTCCCTGGTGGCAGAGTGGTTAAGACTCCGTGCTCCCAATGCAGGGGATCCGGGTTCGATTGCTGGTCTGGGAACTAGATCCCACATGTATGCCACAACTAAGAGTTGGCAGGCCACAACTAAGGAGCCCGCCTGCCACAACTAAGGAGCCCACGTGCTGCAACTAAGGCGCCTGTGAGCCACAACTAGACCTGATGCAACCAAATATATATATATATATGTATATATATAAAGATACCGAAATGTAATATGGAGAATCTAGAGCCATTTACTTAAGCCTTGGCTTAGGGATCAGAAATGGAAGGAAGAAAAATTAGGTACAGTCATCAAATTCTGATCTTTGCCTCAAATATCTGATGTTACTACAGCTAACAGCTTCTAACCCCATTCACTGACTTTGTGAACCCTGAAGCTCATGGAGGGGGAACAAGAATTTTCTGGACACTTACAAGGACTGGTTAAGTGACACAACTATTGCAGCTCCTGTGAAGAAGTGTGATTAAAGAACCTTTCTGCCTCTACTGATAAGATTGCTGTTGCCATAATATAGCTCGTACGCTATCTTAGTTTCTCCTCTCTGAAGACCTACTCCTTACTTTTCCCAGGGTTTAAAAATCATGTTAACAATAAGCAAATACAGCATGGCCAGATGCCTTTCGTGGTCAGATGGTTCATTGTTTAAAAGGCTTCAGTTTAAAATCCAAAAGATTGTTAACAGATGCAGTTTCTGGCTCAAGACTGGGAAAAACCTCACTTAAACAAAAGAGCATGTTGTGATTGGAACTAAAAAGGGAATTACCTTTAAAGATAAGAACCACAAACATTTCCTATTTGAAAATACCCCCAGCCCCACCAACAGAACATTTTTTTGGACCTTTCGTAAAAGTTGAAAAAATTGACAGTGGATGGCGGCATAGGACGAACCACGGCTGACCAACTGGCTCAGTCATTTTTACAGATTTGTTTGGACTTTCAAGGCTGCGACATCCATCTCCTGCTCTCCCCCGGATTACTCAATTAGGCAAAATTCCAATTAATTTCTTTCCAATTCTTTTAGCCCCAGAAATACTTTTGCAGTTTTCATTTTGGCTCTGGAAATGGGTTTTCAACCAGAGGACTCAGATAGAGCCGTTTGAGAAATGAACACAGAACTTGATAAGCAGATAGCCACTGCTGGGACTCAAGTCTCTACTGGATGGAAAAGAGCCACTTGGCCAAGGAAGGCCTGGCCCCATCTTCAGTTCCCAGCCCCGTTTGTCTCCACAACTGCTGTGCACTTTTACACAGAAAGCCTGCTTTTCACCAACTCTGTTTCTGTTGGCGTTTGTGGGCCCTTACTCTATGGCTTCACTATGTGTGAGAACATCTCCGATGCCTTGGGTTCTAATCTTGAAAGATGGAAAGTCTGAAGGAGCCATAGGGGTGTAGCTTTCCCTCGCCTCGGCCTGAGAAATAGATGTGGTCAGGCTTGCTGGTGACATGTCTGATTTGAAAAGGTTACTCAAGAGATGGTTCAAGGAAAACAATCTGTTCTCAGCGTTAAGGACGGCCACCACGGGTTTCCTTCGGAGAATGGGCAACCTGTCCTGAAGGAGATCACCTTCTCGGAAGAGAGACAAACATCGCGCCCTTTTCGTGCTGAGGGTTGTGTGTTCTCTTATTCATTGTGCCATTTCCCGATTTATTACGGGGCCCCAAAAGGTCAGTTTCAGACCAAAGGCACAGCATAGTTTTAACAGTCTGAGAAGCTCTAATCAAGAAAATCCTTAGTCAAGCCATTTTAATGTGAGGCAGATCTATAAACCCATGGGATTCGCCAAAGAGTTAAGATGGCTTTCCCACTCAGCCACACCACTGCTAAGTCATAAAAGGAATCCAAGCTGCTGGAGATGAAGCTAGCAGGAGAACTGCATTTCCAAAGATCTGTGCAAACCGGCCAGGTACTCGTAGGAAGAGCCCATCCGTCAGGAAATGGGAATTTGAGGCCAGTGGCCACAACCATATCCATCCTCCTACAAAAAGCCAACCCGCCACGCACACAGGAGACAAGGTTTGCAAGGGGATTTGATAGGCCTGGAAATTGAAAAATGAGCAGCAGCTGTGAGCCTGAGGTCATTACTATCCTCCAGGGTTTGCCTTTTCTAATCTAAGGGCCAGTAGTTTCCATGATTAACTTTCAATTGCCGTCAAGGGTGTAATAAAATCTGGGAAAGAAGAAAACTTTCCCTTCAGTAAGCTGCTCCCATTTTCCTGCCCTTTCCTTTCCTCTAGTGCATATTCTCAATCCCCGCTTCATGTTGTTTCCTAATTTTGAGAAAAAAATCTGCGCTCGGATGAGCCAAAATAGACAATGTCCTGTGTGTATTCAGGCACTTAAGGACTTTTCTTTCTCAGTTCTAGGGGCCAGGTCTTGAAGACAGCTGCAGGGGAAGTTCTCTTGTTTTCAAGACCATACACTACCATCACTTTCAGAACACGACGTGACACATTTTTATTTTCATTTTAAAATTATTTCATTTTAAAATCTGTTTCCTGAGCCACTGACCATCAGTTCCACAGAAGAGAGGTTTTCTAGGTGGTAAGATGTGCACAGAGAGAAAGAGGAGAAGAGGATATACTCTTTCACAAACACATCTTACTGGTTACCACGGGGTTAGGAACCCTTAATGCTCCAACTGATCTGATCTGATAATGGCTCAGAAATCATCTTGAAAGGCTACAGCTGGACACGTCTCTCAGCAAAGGCCCGGGGAACCAAACCCCACACATGGTTTTATCAATGTGGAAAATTAAATGTGCTTTAGATTGTTTGAGAGTCCAGTATAACACTCATGACAATTCAGTGGTTCATTCATCCTACCTTTGCTTCCAAGGATCAGATGCTGGCGTTACAAAGGTTATAAAACCTGGCGGGAAAGGGGCACAGGCAGGCTCACTGCTGGAGAGATGCTCCCGGGAGGGGGGCATGCCAATTACACAAGGCGGCAAAGGGTGGGGGGCAGCCATGGGGGTAAATGGAGGTCCCCAAATGCATCCTAGTCCCCTACGAAAAGGTTTCCCTGGCTGACACCGTGTTTTGACAAGATACTGGATTGTTATATTTTGTTCCTGTTTCCCTGCTTCCAGAGGTTAGTAATTGAGTGCCCACTCCTGTTGGAGAGGTAACATTTTTCTTAGGTGCTAGCCCTGCCTTTCCCACTTCCCCGTCTTGATTTAAGTCTCTCCTAGAACAGAAGGAAAAGTGGCAAAAGGTGGCCATGAACAGCACTGGTTCCAAAAATGGGTGAGAGAACAGTCTAAGAATTTGCCACAGGGGTTTAAAAGATGGCAGAGTGAGCATTACTGAAGGAGATACAGTCCATAGGGTGATGCCTAGTGCTAGGCTAGGGAATAGTTCGGTTTTTTTGCTGCTCCCGATACCCTTTCTCTCCTCCTCCAAAGGTACTAGAACCCCCTGCTTTTATGTGTGGATGACTGCCCAGAATAAGACTGCATTCCTGGCAGGGGAGCGTGGCCACGTAGCTAACAGTGCGATGTGAGGGGAATTTAGGTCTGTAACTCCCGGATGTGGCCCTAGGAGTGGGGGCGTGGGGAGCCTGTGCCTCCCCCTTTCCTCCACCCCTAGTCTGGAATGTGAAATGGCTGGAGAGCCACCCCACAGCACGAGGACGGGCCACACCTTAGAGATGGCGAAATGGAAAGTTGTTAGAAGGGAGTCACAGAGGGCTGTGAAAACCACAATTGTGAAACCACAATTGTGAAACCACAGTGTTAGTTCTCACCTACCTACACACAAACTTTCATGTAAAGGACAAGGGAAAAACACTTCAGTCTTCTGTAAGCTGATGTTATTTTGGGTCTCATTTACACAGCGTTATGAATAATGGTGTGAGGTGCGGGGTGCAATGAAGTGTTGATAAAAACAACATCCAAGGAGCTGGCCCTTTACTGCATGTAGCACCGAGGCCACAACAGGACACATTCAATCTGGTTTTTACCTTATAGAGAGCTGCCTGAATTCTGGTGGTGAAATGGGAGAGCAAAGGGCATCCAAAATGATCATTTTCCAGTTAACCATAATCATAATGAATAGCTTACCTTTTTCTTGCTACAGTATATTTGCCATTTTTTCTCTGCTGGAAGTGCAAACATGGCTTCCCTGTGTTTGTCTGTGAGGTCAAGTTCATCCTGAGAAGAAAAATAATAATAATTATTTCACAGATTAAATGTTATTCCTATAAGGGAAGTTATCGGCATTATCAGGGTGAGAAAACAACACCAACACATATTTAAATGAACTTGGGAAGAACCAAGAAGCTAAGTATAGGTGTATGTTACCAGCACGAAGAAAGCAGGTCCTTGGCCTGGGGCTAGGCACCAAGCACAGTAAGAGGGACAGGCACAGCCCTACATTTACTGAAGGGTAGGGAAAGGGGGCTGAACACAGGCAGAACTGTTCTGGGCCACCTTGTACTGCTGCAGAGGGTCCATCGAGCATTAAAGGCCTTTAAAGCTCCAGAGGGTCCATCGAACATTAAAGGCCTTTAAAACTCCAGAGCTTGGAAGGATTTAATCGTATTGCAGATGAGGGTTTGGTAAGGATGGCTCCACAAACAGTGACTAGCAGGATGGGCCCTGAGGGACATGATGAGAGGGGTGGAGGAACAGAACCAAAGGCTGGGATATGGTAATGGATTGGAGTGTTTGCGGGGGACACTGACCAGCTTAGCTGAAGCACTGGGTTTATGCAAAGAATCATCAGGTGAAAGGTTTGAGAGGTAAGGAGTGACTTGTTGGTGGAAAATCTTAAATGCCAGATTAAGGAGCTTATTTTCTTGACCAAGAAGAGCCACTGAAGGTTCTGAGCAAGGGAGTGACATCTGCATCCCCATAAGCATCACCAAAAGCATCATCAATATTTATTAAGTACTTTAAGTGTCAAGCCTTGTGCAGGCATTTTCTCATTTAAGCTCTCACAACAACCCTAAGAATTCCACTCATGATTACATCCTCGTTGTAGTAATAATACCTGTTGTAATACAGCTGGGGGAAATTATGGCAGAAGGTTGGGTAAGTAAACGCCTCAAAGACCACACACCTGGTAAATGATGGGGCTGAGGTTTCGGCCTGGAGCCACCCGACTCCAGAGCCCAGACTCAGCCTCTCAGGTCAGGGTCTGGAACATTAATATTATAGTGGTGTGCAGCTTAGATTGGACACTAACAGAAAGCAATTTATGAGCATCCATAACTAATGAACAACAATGGGATAATGACTGTAAAGTGCATAGAGAATAGTTCTTGGCATTTGATAACTCAATCCATGGTCAACATTATTATTGGTATTGAGCGTCTGGTACATTTTTATCCCTATAGGGAAAGTTAAATCTAGTTAAGGGCAGCAGATTGATGGGTGTGAGACATATTTTAAATTGCTATAAATTAAGGCACAATAATGAGGTTCAAATATCTGAGGCGTATAATGCCTTTGGGGTGTATCTGCAGCTCTGCCACTCGTGAACAACGGCCTCCCATCTTATACCCCTACCTTCACTGGGTCATCAAGTCCTATCATTTCTTCCTTGAAAAATCTCACAGTTTTTCCCTTTGTTTTGTTTCCAATGAAACTACCCAAACTTATGCCCTAATCACCTCTCCTTTGGCTCTGGCACCAGCCTTCCCACAGTTCCGCCTTGCCCTTTCCACCCTTCCCACAGCATGGCCACAGATACATTACAGCAGCGGTTCTCAGACTTGAGTGAGCAACAGAATCACCTGGAAGGCTCCTTCCATCACTGATCGCCTAGCGTTGAGGACTGAGCAGGGGGGAGCAAGTGCAAAATGTCATTAGTTCCACACTGCCTGCAAAATTAATTATATATCCCTCAGCCTGTCTTTTGAGGTCTTCTATTTATAACCCCAACTTAATTTACCAGGCTTCCTTCTGGTTATCCCCTTATGCCCTATCCTGTTAACACCTGCACCTCCAGAGCCTAGCCACGCAAGGTCTGACACATGCTGGCTGCCAGGGGAAATTCTTCATCTCATTAAGCCTCTGCTTCCTCACCTCCAGGATGGGCGTGTCATTTCTCTGGCAGGGCTGGATGAAGATTTGCAACATCAACTCAGCAGGCAGCAATGCCTGGCACAGGCAGGGGCAACCTTACTGCAGTTAGTTCTCTCATCCTTTAAATACAAATCAGGGGCTATTTTCTTTTAAGAGCAAGGTCAACAGTTAAGTCATTAAAACACACACCCACACACTATTACACCCTAACCACAAGAAATTAGTTAAGAATTTCAACAATGGAAAACCAGGGAAGGAATGAAAAATATTTACAGAAAATTGCATTATAAGGGAACATGTTAAAAATGTTAAAATTTTGGTGTGCAACCATTATATATGTGAACTAATTATTTTTCTTCCTTTCTTCCTTTTTTAATTTCCTGTAAGTTACACCTGCTCTCACGTATTAATGAATGGGGGGAAAATGGTGACATAAATCACTTCCCAACAATTAGGGTTTTCTGGGAGCAGGGGTCAGGTCAGTTATTCAAAGAGCTTGATGATACGGTGCTTAATCTGGGGGAAAGGATTGTGACTTGTGAGAGAGAACAGTGCTATTAATACTGCTTCCTTTACTACACTTCAGCACTGTGTTTTTCCCCACTGAACAGAGGTGCGAAGAAATGTGTAAATCCTAAAAACCTAGAAACTCACGGCAAAGAGGATTAATATTACCATATTTTGCTATTAGAGACCTTCTGCTTCTGCTGAGACACAGAAATGACCAAGCTTGAATTGAGAGGACTCAGTTGAACTAGGACTTAAGGGCAGATGGCTCCAGGCAAGGAGAGAATTTCCATAAAATAAAAAAATTAAAAACTGCTATAGGTCCTCTGGATATAATTTGGGATTATAGTAAGAAAATGGGAAGGAATACACAGGTAGTGATAATAGTAATAGCTAACAATTTTTGAGCACTTTCTGTGCGCTTAATAGTAGCGTTTTATATGGATTAATCTAGTTTTTTCCTCACAATAATCCTATAAAGTGGGTAATATTACCCCACTTTCCAGGAAGCTGAATCAGAGAGATTAAACAGCCTGCTCAAGGTAACAAGCTAGTAAATGGTGGAGGAGGAACTTGAGGCTAGACTGTCTGGGTCCAGAGCCATGTGCTTAACCACTAGCCTATTATTCTATCAATCATTCAACAGGTGGGTAGAGCCATGACACTGATGCTAATAGGAAAATGCATCCATGAGCTGCACTCATGGCCTGCTGGGCCTGCTGACTGTCTGTTCGCACGAAGAGGAGGATTTTGTTGTCAGACATCCCTGAGTTCCAGGTCTGGCTCTTACGGATTATGTAACCTTCAACAGGTGACTTAACCTCTGAACTTCAATTTCTTCACCTCAAACATGAGAATAATATATATCTGATAGCCTTCTCTCAAGCAACCAAATTCATGCAACCAAAACATTTTTTGAGTGTCTACTAAATGTTAGGCATTGTAGATGCAGGGGGTAGAAAGGTATCACAGAGCTCATGTGCTCGAGGCGGCAGAAGGGGAATCAAATAATCACACAGTCCGAGGGACGGTCACACGGAGCTGAGCTGTGAGAACCCACTTACTGTGGGGAGAGGTGGGGCGGTGAAGGCTGTGAGTGGACTGAAGGTAGACCTGAGAAATGAATAGGAATTAAATAGGTAAAAAGCACTGCAGACAGTGAATGAACAGCAACCTTGCAGGCCACTGTGAGCTTTGGTCTTTATCTTGAGAGCAATCAGAGGTCACTGGTAGATCTGAGCAAGGAGAGTGACACAGATTAAATAATAATTGGGAGTGCCTAGGCACAATGCCCAGAGTGTAATGAGACCCCCATCTCTCCATTCCAAAAGTATCTCTGCTCTGACTCATTCCGTTTTAATAATATGGCTGAAACAAGCATGCAAGATTCTAAGAGACTATCACACAGCCTTAGAGATCAATCAACACCTACTCGATGTCCTACCCATTCCAGGACCGTGTCCAGACATTACAAAGGATGCAAAGATGAATAACAGACCTGGATCTCATGGAATTCAGGTTCTAGTTAGGAAGACAAGAGGACAGAAGGCTTCGACAGCTCCTCTCCTTAGGATAAAGTCCAAATTCCTTAGCTGGTAGGTAGGGCCCTTCATGGTATGGCCTTTGCTGACTTGCCCTTGCTGCCCAGGCTGTCACCTCCCCCCCCTCCCCTCCCCTCCCCCACCACCAGCACCTTTCAGCACGTGGGATCACAAGTTGCCCATTTTTGAATCTTTTGCACATGCTGTTCCCTTTTCCCAGAGAGCCCTTCCCACCATGTCTAAGAATCAATCCTGTTTATCTAAGCTTTTTCAAGGGATCTGCTAATCCCCCCAGGAACTCTACCCTGACTTTCCTGGGGTGGGCAGCCCCTCTCTGCTCTCCTAACCTTATGGCATTTATCACATTGCTGCAGTTATGTGATCAGCATGTATGACTCCCTTTCTAGACTCATCCCCAGGGGGCAGGAATGAAATTTGTTCTGTTCATTTTCGCATTAATTGCCAGTCCCCAAAACAATATCTGACGCAGCTGGATTGCAAAGAAAAAAGTAAGGTTAGGGAAGGTGGGGCAGCTGGGAAGGAGGGAGAGGGGATTACTGTGGGACATAGTGAAGATCAATGAGTTTCGAAGATTAAAACCCATTCTTTTCTCTTTTTTGCAGTAAGATGTACGTACAGTAAATGTACACTCCTAAGTATACAGTTTTCAAGTTTGGCAAAGCTTTACACTGAAGTGGTTTTTGCACTTTATGCGTCTGAAACTGCTTGTGCCATTGTACAACTGCTTGTCCCACCGGCAATATATGGCAGTTCCAGTTACTCCACATTCGCACAAACATTTGGTGCTGCATCTTTCTAATTTTAGCCATCCTAGTTTATGTGGTGTCTAAATGCAGTTTTAATTTGCATTTTCCTGATGACAACTGATGCTGAATATACCTTTTCACAAGTTCACATGCCGTTCATATGCATTCTTTTATGAGGTATCTACTCAAATCTTTTGCTCATTTCTGAGTTGTCTGTCTTACTGTTGCAAAACATGTCCTTTGTCAGAGGTATGTACTGAGAGTATTTTGTCTCACCTGTGTCTTTTCATTTTGTTAACAGTCTATTTTGATCACTAAGTGTTTTTTTATAAAATATAACTTATTATTTCTTTTAGAGTTAGTGCTTTTTGTCTTCTGCAAGAAATCTTTGCAAGTTGCAGATCAAAAAAAATATTCTATGGTTTCTTATGGAAGCTGCTAGCTTTAGTTTTACCTTCTGTGTTTGAAGCTACACCCCATCTCACAGACACCACTCTTGGGGTCATTCTCTGGTTACAAAATGGATGGATTGCTTTTGCCTTCTTTCTTTTCCAGATACTTGCACTCATTTAGATACACTGCTGGGCAAGTTGGGGAATGGAAGCACAATTAATGCAAGGAGGAAAAATAACAGAGTACAAACTAATTTGAAATCATCTCACACATTAGTTTCTTCAAAGCTATGAAATTACTTCAATGTAATATTACAAAAGAATTTTTCATTTTGATAATTAACTCAAATACTGAAAGAGGCAATCATGGAAAACAAAACAATTAGGATCACTGTACCTCAGATAGTATCTCTTTACATGAATTTTTTAAGGAAAAAAAGTCAATCTATAGAGACAGAAAGAAGATCAGTGGTTGCCTGGGGCCACAGGCAGGAGCAGAGACAGACTGCAAATGGACACAAGAGGAGATGAGGTGATGGAACTGTTCTAGAACTGGATTGTGGTGATGGTTGCAAAACTGTATAAATTTAGAAAAATGCACTGAACCATACACTTACAATGGGTCCATTCTACGGCTTGTAAATTATATCTCAATAAAGTTCTAAAAAAAAAAAAAAAAATCAAGCCTGGTTGTTGGAGCCCCAGGAAAACAAAGAATTCAGAGTAGAGAAAATAGAGCCTTGTGTACACAGTAAGGAAAGAAAATTCTGGTTGAACATTAGATAAACCGAGGAATTGCTTTAGAAGAGAAACTGATTGAAAACAAATGTATGAAGAGGAGGGAAAGGGAAAAAGCAGAGCTCTTTAGTGTAAGTAGTTCAACTTGGGAAATGGGACAACTTCAGATACAATTATTGTTTGAAACCATGATCACTTCCATGAAATATTCCTGTCCTTTTCTTGGAAATTACATAGATTCTATTAGTATGCATTCCACGTAGGCCAAGAGATAGGCAATGTTTCCCCCAATGTCCCTTAACATTAAATTAGGTGATAGGTTAATATTAATGATTGAAGTCCTGAAGAACATTTTCAGTGTTTTTTGTTTTTCCGGAGTGGTGGACTAGAGAAGACTATTGGCTCCTCTGCGGGTCAATAGCCAAGTTTTTCACTAAGATTAACAAACAAATGTAGTTATTAGCCCAACCTCCATCCCAGTTGCTTTTAGATCACCTTACTTTTACTTTTTACCTCTCACCTTACTTTTTTTTTTTTTCTTTTTGCAATCCAGCTATGTCAGATATTGTTTTGGGGATTGGCAATTAATGCAAAGATGAATAGCATAAATTTAGTTCCTGCTACTATACCTAAGACTGGGATGGCCTAGCTCCTTTCATCGGCCAAAGAATTTTTTTTTTCATATTATTCTTTCTTGGACAGAGTTTTAAAAGTTAAAGGAAAATGATTTAGCAAATGAAAGAAAAAGAAACATCAGCACCAAGCATCACTCCTCTCCACAGAAAGCTCAAGTTTCTTAAAAACTGAAAGCAACGAATAAAACCCTAAAGGCTTTTCTTCTTGGGGAAGATATCAATTATGTTTTTCATAACTTTATAAAATATTTCATATAGTTATAATATCTTGGAGAAAAGGTAATAATTAGACATTTTTTTATTAAGAAGAAAAAACTCTGAAGGAAGCCCAGCTGCAGGAACTAAAATTCTAGGTTTCATCCCTAACAAAGCATATTATCAAGCCCCACTTCTAAAAGATTCTGTACAAAGAAACCCCACCAGTCCTACACTCTAGAGTAAGCAGGCAGCTCTATAGAGAAATCTATTTAAATCAGAAAACAATTGGCACAGTACAAATCTAAGGAAATGGATTGATTTGCTAAATAAAGCAAGGGAAGGAATTTTGAGATAATATACAATAAGGGTCTTGAATGAGTTGAAAAGCTCTTGTCAGAGATGTGAGCTAAACTGAAATATGGGATTATTTATAACACCTTCAGTCCAATATTTAATATTTATTCTTTGAAAATCTACCACGTCAATAGATTTCAGTAAGCCAACAACAAGTGAGTTTCCAGCTAACAAAAGAAATCTCTAATAAAGGAACTCAGGATTTCTATTTCTAATGAGTTAAGCTAACTCTATATTCACACAGAAGTAGGAAGACATATGATGAACGCTGGGAGAAATGGAGATTAAAAAAATGAGGAGAAGGCTTCCCTGGTGGCGCAGTGGTTGAGTGTTCGCCTGCCGATGCAGGGGGCACGGGTTCGTGCCCCGGTCCGGGAAGATCCCACATGCCGCGGAGCGGCTGCTCCCGGGAGCCATGGCCGCAGAGCCTGCGCGTCCGGAGCCTGTGCTCCGCAACGAGAGAGGCCACAACAGTGAGAGG
>NW_020175662.1:910671-985069 GCF_003031525.2 Neophocaena asiaeorientalis asiaeorientalis
AAAAAAAAAAAAAAAAGAGGAGAGGGAGAAGCTAAGACAGGTCCTTGGGGTCACCCTGCCAATCAACTCATTGTTTTGTATGTGTTTCTGTTTTGGGTTGTTTGGGTTTCTTGTTTTGGCTTGCTTTGTTTGGTTTTGGTTTTGGTTTTTAAACAGTCCCTGACAAGGTAATCATCCATCTGACTCACTGTATAGAGCTCACAGAATTTTCAACATTTTATTATTCACACAAGGCTAACTTTTCTCCTTCAAATTAAATACACCAGGTATTTACCCACAGCAAATGGGCCCAAGTCACCCATCCTAACCCCACCCACCAAAGGTTTCCCACATGCCCAGCAAGCAGCAGCCCCCTGGGGTTCACCTCACATACACCCAACACCAGCAGTGCCTTCCCTGGATTTAGCCCTCTCCCTCGTCCACCCTCGCCTCCCATCCCACAACTCAACACCACCAGATATAAGTCAAACCCTCTCAGAGGGACGAGTGAACAGGCCTGAAGTCACATGACACGGTGAGAAGTACCACATCACGGGGAAAAGGCCAGACAAGGCCGTGGAGGGCTGAAGGGTGACACTGTGGCAACAAAAAGATTACCCTTTTATAAACGGATGGAGAAAAGGTATTATTCAGCTGTACTAAATCATTAAATTTATGAACATCCAGCCTTACCACAGCAAATGACCTTCGCATCAAGGAGTCATGAATTGACATCACAGCTCTTAAAATTTAACCACGATGACCCTGAGAACAGTATTTTATTTTCAAAGAAGTGGTTTGGAAACCTGAAAGTTAGATACGACTTTTGTTTGTTTAAACAGAGGTGCATTCAGTGAATTATTACCTATTCCTAACCAGTCAGGAAAGACATAAATGGAAAACAACGGAGAGTGTTAAGTCCCAAAAGGGATGTGTACACACAGAGAACAAACCTTGAAGGTTTTCAGCCTGTACGATTTCTGTCATTACACAAAATACCACAATGTGACTCACCACCACCTACACAACAAGGTTCTCTGTGTCTGATAGAAGTGTTTTCATTCGATATATTAAAAAAAAAGAAGTGAGAAATCCCACAAGCAAAGGGTGACTAATAGAAATAATTTTTAGTACCTCACTATCCATGGTTAATTGTTTTATACTATTTCCTTTCCTACTTTTAATAGTAGGCAATGCAAACTATCCAGTTTGCTAGATGAAGTCTGCTGCTAAACCTGTAGCCTTCTTATTTGGCTTCCTTGTGTTATTTCAACTAGAAACTCATTAGAGTAACTTTAATTTTTAATTAGTCTGCATCACCAGCAGCTTTCCAGTAATCTAAAATAAATAACTCTGTTCTAAACATACGTTAAAATCATCTCCCAATACCCATCCAGCCACCCAAATTTCCAATTTTTATATTTATAATCTAATACAACTTCTGTTGACAAGGCTTAATTGAGAGAATTTCTAAGCAGTGTTTTCCTAAGTGAATGGAGGGACTTTGTCTCCTGAGACACAGAATCAGCTTATAGAGTGACAGATGAGAGAGGCACCCTAAGGCCCCGTGGACAACTGTGAAGCCAAGTTCCATACACGTCCCCCTCCCTCAGTGACACCAGCACAGCTATCGCCCAGCCCCTCCCCACCAGCTCAGCATGTCCTCCAGAGACTTGTTGGGCAGCTCAGCTGACACTTTTAAGTTTTAATTGGGTCAAAAGATATCTAGCACAATGAGTCTCTTCCCACACTGCAGCTATTTATTTATTTTACCATGTAATATAAGGTAGAGAGACTGTTCAGGACAGAAAATATTTCTTAGACATTATCACCCTTAGCCTTGTAATCTACTATCCTTCATGCCAGCCACTCTGGTGCTCACACAGTAACTGACAACCAAATGAAGATGAGTAAACAGAATGACAATGGGTGGGTAGGGATGTAGGAAGAGTGCAGCAATCAGCCCAAATCTATCACGACTACTTCAAGAATAATTCAAAATAGGAACCCAATTGCTGGATGATTCAGCCGTCATTAATTCCTGCACACACACATGCATACATTCACTCAAATACATCCTGAGCATCTCATGTGCAATCCTTCAGTAGTAAGTTACTCATCCAGCATCTCATGTGCAATCCTTCAGTAGTAAGTTACTCATCCAGTAAGTTACACAAGCATTTACTGAGCATTGATTCTGGGCCAGGTACTGCTCTGGGGATCCTGAGAGTGAAAAAGCCAGATAGGATGCCTGTACCATTCTGCTCTCTGAATGCAAAGAGGCATGTCCACAGTGGATTTAACATAATGAGTGTCCATATGTGAATAAACTCAAACCAATTGTTTAAAAGATGGCAAAGGACTTGCTTTTTCTTCTATATCTGAGAAATACCCATCTTTTCTGAAAACAACCCATGCATATATTCTAAGTGAGCTTCCAGTCATTTGGTTCAGTTTAGTTCTTAAATATTATATTGTGTAATGAAATAAACATCTAGCAGCTGTAGGATGTTTCCAGTAGATTCATTTAAAATTGGACAAGAGGGGGGAAATTCCTTTTTTAGGAATCTCGTTTTTAAAAATATGTATTATATATATTACATATATATATTTTTTTTCCTTCATCCATGAGCCAGAAAATCATAACTAAAAGATGTAGCTGGTACTGAGCTCCTACAACACGAATCAAGAAACAGTTTGAAATTCCAGAGGAATTCTAGGAATTGAAGGTAGAGGATAGGGGATTCCAATCACAGCAGCTAAAAAAAGAGTTGAGGACAGTTTACAACTGAAATACACGATCCATGTATTGGGCATTCACCTCCCGCAGGCCATGTGACATATGTTTTGTGAGAGGCAAGTGGTGTTTAAGTGATTCTCAGTGCATCAATAGATATTCTCAAGTGCAGTTATTTGTACAAACTAGCCATTACTGAAACACATTTTCAAAATTACACTTGAAAGCTTACCTAAACCACACTACTTATGGAGATCAAATTATCCTCCCAGTCTTTAAAACCTATATTGGTTTGTATGGGGACACGTAAAGAGTTGGCAAGTAGCGCAGTTTGCTGACTTTGTGTAACTCGCACATGGTAGCCTGAGGATTAAGTTAAACAATCAGATTTTAAGTTGTAGCCAAAAGCTAAGTAGATACATACCGCTCAGCGTCTCTTTAGGACTCCTAATAATGAAAATCATCAAGGCCAAGGGGACTCATAACCATTTTCTCAATAACATTATCAGTTCAGAGATGGTTTTACAGTATTTGTATTAAAATAAATAAATAAATAAATAAAGGTTTCATGTTTCTTTCCTCCATCTCTCCCCGCGTCCCCACCCCCATTTCAGTCCCTAATCTAAATTAAGAAGCACCCAGAAATAAAGGGACTGATGACAAACTATCTAACATGAAGTAAAAAATGTAAATGGAGAAAAGGACATTTGGAATGGTCTTGATGAGATAAGATATAAATTTAGGACTAGAAGGAGTAAAATGGTTTTGTGGTTTTACCTTAAGCGTTCCTGGATTTGTTTTTGTGAATCAGAAGATTGAAGAAAACTTTGAAAACCATCTTGACCATCTTACTGTCTCTAAGCAGACAGGACCTCAACCAGTACAAAGAAGTGTATACTGTCCATTGGGATGAAGATCTACTGCCAATCCTACTTGATTCCTGGATTTATTACAAAGTTCTGTTCAAAAGTACAATAGATAAAAGCAAGCGAAACCACCTATATCCACATCCCCTGTATGGCAGATCATCAGGTGTTCTCAGGGCCTAAATAATTTGTTTATAAAGTTCTGGGTTTAGGATTGTTTTGGTGTCACCTTTAAATTGACTGTATATTGGCAGTAGTTCACATCTACCCCATAGGAATTTTAGCACTGAACACATTTAAGCCCATATCTACACTCCCACTTCCCTTTGTGATGTATTACATGTTTTCATACTGTTCCAAACATTTTTCTATGAACCCATCAAGTTGATTTATCCAAAAATGCAACAGTGTCAAGGGAATATCTACTCAGTATTTTTTTTCTTCTCTGTCAACTAACTATGTGCTTTAGATAAACAGGATTTTCTCTTTTGACTTTTATAGGTTTGTCAATTGAAAAAACAAAATTAACCTCATGGAAATTGAACAATTTTGATATCAATTCCTTCATTAGACTACGATTTTTGGCTTCCAGACAACTGAACATTTTGAGACTATTCTAGATATATCTTTGAAGTCTTTATACAGTCTGATTTCCTCTGCTTAATTACCAAGCAATCCTTTACACTCCAATTAAGAACAACAGATTAAAAATATGACTTCTTACAAGCAGTTTTTTGGTTCTTCTATCAGGTTAATATCAAATGTTCCTGCTACCCAATTTTTTCATCTTTCTTGGAGAAAAGGAACTGAATAGCTCCTGCAAGAAACTTTCTATTCTTATTCATGGTCTTCGTATAAAAGGCAAGTTTTAAAAATAAACAGATAAAAAGTGTTGAAACTTTTCATCACTTCTGGTGATAATGGAAAAATTTTATTATTAAAGAGCGCTTAAAATAGCCCTAGTAATAAAAGAAATTATGTTGATAGCCTGAGAAGATTGGTACCAATTCACATGGCTAGTAAAAGAACAAAATCTGAACACTAGTAAATCATAAGACTTACTTTGATTCCTGTAGCTCTTTTCATACCAAAGTGACTTCAGAACATAATGAAAAATGAAGAGATTACTGATGTAGGTTCCCAAGGGAATTCATCTGGCACAGCTTACCTTGACTGTGAATTCATCTAACTCTGATACATCAACTAAATCCTCTCATTCCTACTTTCTTCATTTCTCAAAGTCTATTCTGGTTACTAATGTTGAGAGTGTCCTCAGGACTTAATAACAATAAAACCGACCCATACTAAGTTATTATATTTATGAACATACAAATCTTCTCATTATCCACCATCACTATCTTCCCCATTGAGACGTCAACTTTTGTTGACAGTCCTCAATTGCATAAAAGGTGATCATTAATAAATTTCTCAATAAGTTTCTTTAAAATAATTTATGTTTCCTGGAAGGCACAGCACTATATAACAAATTATCCCAGAACATTAGACCCATTGGCCAAATAAATGGTAGACTAAACACTGAATTTGAAAGAAGGCAGATTAATCAGGAAACACTGTAAATGGAAATGGTAACATTGCAGGCTTAGGAAAACTTGGGTCCACACTGCCTGTTATTCCCAACTAGCTATAAATTCACAGTGATGTACTATATTCGAAAGGAAAGTTTTCCTCTGGTCAGTCTGTGAAACTGATTCCAAGTACCATTCTAAAATAATGATCATACTTGTCATAAACCTGGTTTTGCACCTAAAACCTCACCCAGGAAAAGCAGTTGTACATTCTGATGTTTCACAAGGCAAGAGAACTGAGGGAACCTGTGAGGAGATACCAGTTCCAATATGGCTGTTCCTGTGAAATATTCTGCAGGATACCCTTAGCCCATCAACTCTTGGCATATTCAGGAGTCTATGTATTTGGATAGAAAATTGGAAGGGAGCTCTTAGTAAATTCTCTTTCCTTTCCATTTCAAAATTAAAGTAGGCAGAGGA
The DNA here is from genome assembly GCF_003031525.2 of Neophocaena asiaeorientalis asiaeorientalis. Lineage (NCBI taxonomy): Eukaryota > Metazoa > Chordata > Mammalia > Artiodactyla > Phocoenidae > Neophocaena > Neophocaena asiaeorientalis. Next base: position 916,260 of record NW_020175662.1, read on the forward strand.
GGTAAGCATTGAAACAAGGCATCTCACCTCAACAACTGGACTCAACGGAAAACATACTCAGAATCTACCCAAGGAGACATGACACTTTTTGCTAAAACTTACTGATACCTCAGTAAGAGATGTCAGTAAGAGACTGCAATGAGCAAGGGTTATTTTTGTAAATATAACCAGACAGCAAAATATTTTTACGTACTTTGGTATATTTAGTTCATTGAGAAAACCTGTAAGAAAGCAGAGGTACTGTCCTTTGGTTCAAATAAGAATCTGAGATATATAATTAAATCAACACAACCATCCCCACCCCCTTTTCCTGGCTCTCAGAACCCCAATCCACTCAGGCTCCTATTTCACACTCCATCCACACTGAACTTTCAGTTCCTTGAGCTTTCCACATTTTCTCTCTCACCTCCCAATCCCATACATGCTGTTTTCACTGTCTGTAACACTCTTTTCTCTCCTTTTCGCCTGGATAATTCCTTCTAGTTTTTCATGTCTTACATTAAATATCACTTCCTCCAGGAAGGCTTCCAAGATCCTTCCACACTAGGTACCTGTGAGGCTTGGGGGTAGGTGTGAGTAAGCAGCATCCTCCTTCCCCAACAAGAATGGAATTAAATGACAGCTAGGTTAAGAAATCAAGCAAATGGAGATCAAAATACCTTCATTTTCACTCCGGAAAGCTGGGTTAGAGAACCCAACTTTCATCTGTAGACAAGTGGGCTTGCTGAGATTTCAGTGCTGAATTAGACACTTAGCCACCCGTCATGGAGACAGCTGGACAATTGCAAACTCCCCAAGGGGGTTCAAACCTATGAAATTTATAGCACCAAGGGTCACAGAATGTCTGCTTTCTGAAGGCAGGTTGATTTGCAGAGAATTAGAGAAAGGGAGAGAGACTAAGCTATGCATATTCCAAAGAGGAGTTGGAAGAGAAGCTGAGAATATTACTTCCCAGCAAGAGAGCTAAGAGTGATGGAAATAGAACTTGGGAATCAACTCTCACCTTGTGAAAAAAAGAGGGGAATAAAGGTTCTTCCCCACGAAAACGTACTGCTGGAGCGGCCCCTCTCACAGCCCTCAGTCACAGTGGATAAGAGTGCCTGTTTTGTTGCCTGTTTCCCCTGCTAGACCTTCCGCCCCACAAAGTCATTAAGGACCAGCTGCCTCAGGGCCTGGCACAGAGCAGGCACTTAACACACACACATACATCAAAAGAATCGATCTGTCAATTAATAACACACTCTTCTGTTTTTCCCCAAGGAAATCTTCCACTGCTAACGTTAAGATGGAAGAAGTTACTTGAACAAGGACAGTGCACAGAGCTATCATCCCCAGCACTCTTCAAATATGTTGGTGGGGATAATCTAAGACCTAAAAACTGTGTAGAAAAGACAAGACTTCAGCTGAATCTTATTTTCCGGGAAAAATGCTGAATCTCAGATTGGTTACATTCTTTTTTTTTTTTTTTTTTTGACCAGGGAAGCCCTGGTTACATTCTTGATTTGTGGCTGAGGCAAAGGACAAAGCAGAAGTGGAGAGGGGAGGAGGAGGAGGTAATACAGAAAAAGGATTGATGCTCAAAGGCATAAAATATATGCAGACATCATAATAATGCTCAATATTTTATTTTTAAATATTCCAAATTATTTAAAAATTGTTGGCAAGAAGACTTTATTTCTATTTGGCAACTCTCTCTCTCTCTCTCTCTCTCACACACACACACACCACATTCCCAACTTACACATCCTCAGTTCTCCAGGAGGTACAGAACCGTTTTAAAAGCAGTTGGTCGACCGGTAGGGAGTGGAAACTAACAAGAGTTGGCAAAGATGTGAAAAATTGGAACTCTCATACACTGCTGGTGGAAATGTAAGATGGTGCAGTGCAGCCACTTTGGAAAACAGTCTGGAAGTTCCTCAAAAGTTATATACAGTGTTATATATGACCCAGAAATCCCACTCTCAGGTATATACCCATGAGAACTGAAACTATATTTCCACATGACAAAACTTGTGTATGAACATTTAGAGCAGCAAAACTCATAATAGCTAAAGACTGGCAACAACCCAACTGTCCATCAGCAATGAGTGGATAAACAAAATGTGGTGTGTCCATACAACGGAATTTATTCAACAATAACAAGAAATGAAGTACTGATACATACTACAACTTGGAAAAACCTTGAAAAGATTACACTAACTGAAAGGAGGCAGTTACAAAGGACCACATATTATGATTCCATTTATATGAAATGAGCAGAATAGGCAAACTCACAAAAACAGAGACTAGATTAGTGGCTGCCTGGGGATGATAGGGTTGAGGAGAGGTGGCAAGTGGTGGCTAATGGGTAAGGGAGTTGCTTTTGGGGGTGATGAAAATGTTCTAAAATGTATTGTAGTGATGGGGGCACTACTCTGTGAATGTACCAAAAACCAGTGAATTGTACACTTTACACAGGTGAATTATAGGGTATGTGAATTGTACCTCTACAAAGCTGTTACTGAAAACAAAGCGGGGGGTGGGGGGTGGTATGGGGCAGAGTGTGGGTCTGGGACCTCCAGAAATCACTACATCCTGCGGTTGGACTGCTCCGGACTGCCCCACCTGTGGTAGGGAGACTGTTAGAGTATGAGGCACTGCTCAGGGCTCCCATTCTTTAAAGATTCACACGGCTGACCTCTCACCCACGCCTGCTTTATTTATGAGATTTATGATAAGGGTGCAGTAAGTAATTCTGAAAGCAACCTATTTGGTAACCCTTTAAAATACATCAAAATGAGCGACTCATCAGAAGAGACAAAGGAAACTAGTTTATAACAACCGGCTCTGATGAGATGCTTTCCACCAGATAGAGGCAGAATGGTCTGCAAGTTAGGACCCACACTGGCATGCTCACAGCAGGCAGATCAGCTTTCAAGAAAAGGAAAAGCCTGAGATATTTGCCCGGGGTGTTGTCCAGGTCCAGAAAATACCTGAACTATCTCCTATCCTTCTCGTTGTACTAGGATGTGGGGTATAAAGCACCCATGACTAGGTGCCAGCCTTTTAAAAGAAGCTGTCTTCTTTAATCTTCACACCAACCCTAGCAGAGAGATGGCATTATCCCCATTTTGTAGGTGAGGAAATAAACTCAAATTCCAATAGAAACCATTTCAGAGGAAGTTACCCTAGGTTGCAGCGTGCTCTGACTCCAGAGGCCACGTGGCCTCCCTCTCCTATGCATGGGCACAGGCAGAACTGCTCCGCGACTAGTCAAGAGAACCCAGGGCAGAGGTTCCCAGTGGCTTTGAGCCCACCTCCTGTGTCACAGGACACCCTTGGCAGTTGGATGGATCCGTGGTCTAAGTCCCTGAAGTCAAGAGTAGACAAAAATCTATCCATCACTCACCAGGACAGATACAAACCTCAAGATAATTTGTTTTCCAATGGTTTTGGCTTAAAGTTCTGGTTTGGCATTGGCTTTTTAGCAACTAACAGCTGTAGGCAATTTTCACACAGAATAAAGACATCAATAAGGCAGAGAGTGGAATTTTCTCCTTTATGAATACAGAACAATGAGCTGTCTTCAAGATGTACATGGAGCTGCCACCACAAAGGCTCTGGCTTGGGTCTCATTTTGGGAGGCTGACAGAATACAACTGAAAGGACAATGGAGGTGGATGCTTTGAGTGGTACTCGCTCTGCCCACCAGCTCCACCACTGAGGAGGCCTTCATTTCTCAGCAATATCTGTCTCCTTAGGTTGACTTTTGGCTTTAAAATACTTTAACTGGGCAATAACACCAAGCACCTCAGTGCACCATTACTGCCTTTCTTGATAGCCATCCTGATACGTGATTCACTGCCCATCCCTGTGAAAGGACTGTGTCCTCCACCCATCCCAATGACCTCAGGCTTGGCCATGTGACTTGTGGTGCCAGTCTCTACAGAAGGATGATATGTCCTTACCCTGTGTGATTTGCATTGGCCAAAGAAATGTGGGCTGAAGTGACACGTGTCATTTCCAAGCATAAGCTTAGAGCCTGCTAGCAGTTCACCATGTCTCTCTTTCCTATTGCATCAGACCTGGGTCTTGGTCTTGAGCAGAATATGGCACAGAGCAGAAGCACAGCTGACTCACACTGGACATGCAGCATCAGCAAGAGATAAGCCTCTGCTGTTGTAACCACTAAGATTTTGCTATCACAGGAAAAACTAGCTGCAGATGACCGAGACGGCCACGAACACTGATGCCCTCCACTTCTCTTCTCACTTTCTATCCCTCCTCACAACTCACCTCCTCCAGAAAGCCTTCCCTGACCACCCTCCTCATCATTGTGTCCTACACCCCAAAACACATTTACACAGAGGTGTGTGTGCTTCTTCCTTTGGTGGCATTATACCTCTTGTTATACTACTGAAACTGTCAGCTCTTTGGGAGCAGGTTCTAGTTTTCCGTTTTGAATCTCCTCGCTAGCATCTAGAACAGAGTTCTGCATGCAGTGGGAATGGGAGAGGGTAGAGAGAGATGCCTGAAACACTGAAAATATTCAACGTCATCAAGTGTAAACATGCTGCCAGGAGTCATCTCTTTTCCCCACCGATTTTGGTTGGTCATCAGCCCATTAATCCACTGAGGAGGCCAGAACTCCAACATCAGCTTCATAGTACTCTCTCTTCTTGGCTTATCTCGTAAGAGAAGCTTATGGGTGAATCCTGGTCCATCAAAGCTGGAGTGACAATCAGTTCAGTTATTAGCCCTTGAGGGCATGACACAGCCTACGTTACTTTTTTGACCTAAGATTCATGTAAAATGATAGCAGTGTCTAGTATCTGTTGAACAATATAAATGGTCTGATTAGAACTAACTCCGATACAAAATGCCAGTGGTGATCAAGGGAGGATAGAGTCCTCATGTAACGTCTATTGAACCCCTAAGAAGGGGCAGGCTTTGGGCCATTCCCACTCTGCATTATTCTCATTTAAACATTACATCAAACCTAGGAGAAGGTGGGTTTTTTTTTTTTTTCTTCTGCTTTCCGGAATGTAGGCTCGGAAAAGTCATATGCTTTTTCCATACTGATACAGATAAATAAAGTCAGAGCAGTAATTTGAACCAAGGTCTTCCTAATGCCCGTGCCAGTGCCCTTAACAGTACCATAATATCCTCCGGAACACAGAATGGAAAGAAACACTACTTCACAGGTGCTTCAGAAACTTGAAGAGAGCACCTACATCTCTTGATGAATGGGTCCTACACTAGATACATCCCTCACTTCAGTATAGTGGATTCTAAAATACGATAGTATCTATAAAAAGCTTCCCACAACAGTTATTATTGCAGTCCTATCATTAGGCTAAATAATTATACTCTACTTAAGTAATAATGTCTTTCATCCAAGGATCAAGGACGGGAGGGATAGTATGACTAATTTTTTAAAAGACACTATTACTACAAACTGGGAGTGGCGGGAAGCATGGGGTAATCCCAGCAGGTGTGAAGCAGATGAAGGAAATATGTGTGCACACAAGCAGCTCAGGTTGGGATGGGGAGGAACTAGAAAGGGCAATTTAGGAAGCAGTCGTGCCACATATCTGAAGACCTAAAGGTCTAAATCCCTCCACTTAAAGCACCAGCAAAGCCCTCTGATGTAGTGATGCTACCTTTTCTTTCTCCTTCTCCACAGGCTCAGTGCTGACAGTTGGGGGTTGCAGATCGAAGGGATGGATGGGGGCCATTTCACTGAAGAAAGGCAAGCCTGTGTCTAACCAAACTGTCCACATCCTCTCCCCTCCCTCCTGGATAGCCCCGACTACCCCTGGGATGGAAGTCTGAGACTCACCACAAGTTCACTGAACATGACGTCCAGCTCCTCCACAGGGGGCATGGGTAATGCTGGCTCCATGGTCTGAAGCGCAAAGTTGCTATCATTTCGCAGCCGATACGTGATTTCTGGGTGATCATTATTTCGGAAACAGCAGAAGATGAATGAAATCCCCCGTCCACCTCTCTTCCTCGGGGCCATAGCTGAATTCTGTTCTATTTCTTGACCGATTAAACTCTGCGAAAAGAGGACATGACATGTTAAGAATACAAAAATGGATAAGATTTATATAGTTTTCAAGTCAGACCAATTCAAGAAAGAGCCCGGTGAGCCAGAGGCAATGTCAGTGGAGCCAACATCTGGAGGCAACGTCTGCAGGGCATAGGGGACAACGTGGGCAGAGAGCACATGCCCGTCTAGGCACTTGTTCAGTGTTTCCTATGACCCACTGCTGAGCAAGCAGTAACACTCCAGCCACCTCACGCCATGGCATATGCTCCAATCCCATTGGGCTCCGGGCCGTTCTCTGCACATCGTGTGCTCTTTCTTGCCAACCCATATTGTTCTTGTTACTCCCCTGCAAGAATGACCTTCTCTTCCTTGCCACCTAGAGGATCTCTTACTTATCCTCTAGGGTTCGATTGCATTTTCTCCTTTACTTTCCCCAAGCAGAATTAATAATATATATGCTAAGACATATCTATCCATTCCAGCTCATGTCACAGTCGAAGTTCCTTAGGAATGTGTCTTCCTATTAGGCTGGCAGAACTCAAAGCAGGGGGAAGGGGCTGTGTATCAAGCAACTTGGTGGCCCTAGTGCCCCGCACAGCACCAGGAAGTCAGAAGACACTCAGTTAATGTTAATTGTGTTGAATAAATTCATAACAAAGGAGGAGTGACTTAACACAAGCTAGAAGGGTCTGAGATTTTCAAACAGAAAAGATCAAATGAATTCACTGATAGAGAGATGTTTAAATAAATGATAGTATATTCATATAATGGAACATTACACACTCACTAAAAAGAACGAGGCATCTGTGCATGTAGATATGGAAAAATGTTCAAGATACTATGTGATATGTATACTATACACTACAGGATTACATGTTTTAAAGCATTTATGAATATACGTCAGGAAGTGTTATCAGCAGTAACCTCCAAAAAGAGGGGATGGGAGAACTACTCCTTTTCACTTTATACCCTTTTGAATTTGAATTTTTACTATAAAAATACATTTTTAATGACTGCATAGTTTTTTTTAAGTTACAACTGCATGTATTGTCTTAGAAAAATTTCTAAGTTATACTGTCAAGTGAAAAAAGCAACTCAAAGAATAATGTGTATAACATGTGCCATAATGTCTTTTAAAAACAATCTCATACAAAAACCTAAATAATTTCCATGGGACTGCATAGCAAAAGGCCTAGAAAGATACACAGCAATTTCCTAACTCTGAGAGAGGGAGGGGTTGGGGAAAAGGCAAGAAAGGAAACACATTTTTTATTTTATATATATTTTATGATGAGAGTATATTCCTGTATAACTTCTCTAGATTGTCAATTTTTAAAAAGAGATGAGATTGAAAGGAAAAAGAAAGGTGGATTATGAATTGGCCCTTGGTGAGCTGGAAGGGCAGAGGAGGAGAGCCACACCTGTGCCAGGAAGATGGTAGGAACAAGGGCGTGAATTCCAGGGAGGAGCCAGGGGGAGTCAGCGTAGAGAGGAGGGCTGGTGTTGAGAAGCTGCAACCCAGGCTGAGGAGTCTGGATTTATCCCACAGAAACTGGCAGTCACACTTAAAAGCCTCCCCTACACTTCTCTCTTTAAAAAAAAAAAAAATTAGAGAAAGCAGATGTGGTTGGGTCTTGACTACTCATTCTTTAGAGCTGTGGGCACATGACTTTGATGGAGAAGCTACAGTGACCGCTGAGCACCACGAGAGTGCACAACAGATGATCAGACAATATATTAATGTCCCCGTCCTGACAAACACAGCACGTGCTGAGACACAGGGCTAACACTACAGCAGGCACTTCCTGAGACAGAAGAGAAAACCTGAGGCGGAGGCAGAGGCCCGCAATTATCCTCGAACTGATTTCTATGGGCGAATCCATAGAAACAGGGTCAGAGCTGTGTCACCCCCCAGGATGAATTTAAAACCAATGGGTAGGGCTTCCCTGGTAGTGCAGTGGTTAAGAATCTGCCTGCCAATGCAGGGGACAGGGGTTCGAGCCCTGGTCCGGGAAGATCCCACATGCTGCGGAGCAACTAAGCCCGTGTGCCACGACTACTGAGCCTGCACTCTAGAGCCCACGTGCCACAGCTCCTGAGCCCACGTGCCACAACTACTGAAGCCCACGCACCTAGAGCCTGTGCTCCGCAACAAGAGAAGCCACTGCAATGAGAAGCCCGCGCACCGCAACGAAGAGTAGCCTCCACTCTCTGCAACTAGAGAAAGCCTGCACGCAGCGACGAAGACCCAATGCAGCCATAAATTAAATAAATAAATTTATTAAAAAACAAAACAATGGGTAAAGCTGTAAGGAGACATAAGGAAGAATTTTCTAATGTCTATGATTGGGATAGGATGCAGGTGAGGAGTCCCTGGCTCCATTGTCTTCAGACTGAAGTTAGCTGTTAGAAATGCCTAAGCTGTGTAAGGTACCCCAACTCTTAGATGCGAGACGGGAGACAGATTAGAGATTTTCAGCAAGTGTTGACTTGAGCTTCTCACTCCAGCTTCAATTCCAGCAGCTCTGCTTTTATACTTTTTTGGATATTGATATATTAGGCATCGATCTTATTTTATAAAAACGTCCTGAGGCTACTCACTGCAATTATAAGAACATGCAAAGGCCAGGCAACAGCCTCCAAGGGCATCACAATCTGGCTCCTGCCTGCCTCCCCACCTCACCCTGTAGCTTTCTTCGTATGGGTCACTGCACTTCAACTACACTGGCCATGCTGGGTCCTGCCTCAGGGCCTTTGCATCAGCCATGTCCTTGACTGGCATGTTCTGGCCACATCTGTGCACGCTGGTTCTTTTCATCATTAAGGTCTCAGCACGAATTTCACTTTCTCAGAAAGCCATCCCCAACCACTGTATCTACCCCAGTCCTGTTCCATGATTCAGTCACTCTCTATCCCTTTACCCTGTTTGAAGTTCTTCAGGGCAAGTACCACTATTTCAAATTATCCACTGTGATTATTTCATGGGGGCAGGGGCCCCGCATATATTGCTCATTGCTGTGCCCCTAGGACATGACAGTACATGGGACACATGTACATGGGATACTCACATATTTAACAGCAGACTTTTACATAAAGTCTCATTTAAACAAAGGACTTTACTTCAAAAACAATTTTAGACTATGGGGCATGGGGATGAAAGTCAAGGGGTCTTTAAGCTTTATCCGTACGATTTAAATTTTTAAAGAACAATGTATCCATACATCATTTATGCATTTAAAAATAGAAGTATACACACAGAAGAGAGACCAGAAGCAAGTGTGTCAACATTTAACAATGGTTAATTCTGCATAGTGAGGAAATGGATGTCTTCGTTGAACTTTGTCCTTAAGTTTTTTATAAGTAAAATCCAACTTATGGACTTTCAGCATCTCTTCCAAATCAGAGAATCCAATTCCAAAATCTGTCACCAGTTTCTTGATTGTATAATGATGCAAACTCGGGTAAAAATTCTCATAAACAGCTATGTTTTGCAAACACTCCTAGAGACAAGCTCTCCACTCACTTTAAGGGATAGTGGCCTCCGAAAGCCAGCAACTGGAAGTCCTGAGTTGGGAAGGGAGAAAAGAGGTTAAGAGCAAGGTATCGGTCATGGAGCCCTCTGTGATGACCTAACTGACTCTGGGATAAAGACTTAGCCGAGATACCAATATCCCATTCTGTTGAAGCATACATCTCCTGACCTAAGGAGTACTTATGCAAGGTCATATGAGACATATGCAGTACCTAGGATTCCTTCGGTAAATGTGTATTAATATCTACTATATGCCAGGCGTGATAGTAGATACCTAAGGATACAGAAAGGAGTGGGTCACTAGGAGCTTATAATCTGGGGGGAGAGAGTAGTGCACCAAATGATTATTACAAAAGTAATAATGACATGTTATACAGTTAAGTGCTATGTAATCAAGCAGGAACTATGTAGGGAAGAATCTGGTCCCTGATGCTTGTGTGGAATTTTGACAGATGTTAGAAAGCAGGGCACTTAGGCAGAGGGACGAGTGCAAACAAAGGCATGAGCTGGGAAGGGGCAAGTACACGGGGAGTGAGGGGTGGTACGGTACAGGTGGTGCTGTATAACATCTTCCCATAGCTGAGCCCTGGAGGGTCCCATCTCCCTACTTAAAACCTACCAGTGGTTCCCCAACACCATTCTAAATTGGCTTTCAGTGTGCTATCAAATCCAATTCCAACCCACTGTTTCTGTCTTTTCTATTTCCTTAAAAGTATCCTACACTCAGCCAACAGACCGTTTTCCATGTCCCATAAATATCTTGCACTCCCATCGTCTTCCATCCAGGTGGTCCACTCATTTCTTCTGCCCTTATCTTTGTCAACAGTGTCCCCACCCTGACAGTACCAGTCCTGAGAGTACTCAATGCAGTAAGCCTCATCTGCTGGTGGTAGATGAAATTTGGTTCAATATTTCTGAAGGGCAATTTATTAAGGCCTTAAAATAGTCACAATTTTGACCTAGAATTTCAACTTCTGGAAATATATTCCATGGATATATTCAGAGACACTATCAAAGGTGTTTTTATAAAATTTTTCAAAGCTATAAGATCTTTGAAACAAGGGGATTCAAGAACAAAGCTGTAAGAACAAATAAACAAGGGCATAAAATAGGTGTTAGTAATAGAGAACTATATGAAAAAGGTAAATAAATTATGGTACAACTAGATGATAGACCACCATGCAATCCTTTGAAAAAGAATATTTAATACAAGGATATATCGTACAGCACAGGGAATATAGCCAGTATTTTATAAAAACTATAAATGGAATATAATCTGCAAAAATTTTGAATCACTATGTTATACACCTGAAACTAATATAATATGGTAAATCAACTATAACTTAATAAAAAAATTAAAAAGAATATTTAATGACATGCAAATACTTATGATATATGAAATAAACAATAGGTGTACAATGTCCCATTTATGTATGAAAAAAATGTATATATTGATACATGGGCAGAAAAGAAGGACAAGAGAAATACACTAAAATGTAAGCAGCATTTAGCTCATGTCAGCTGTACGGATTACTTTTAAAAAACCCCAGAACTCTTGTACTTTCCAAGTTGTTCTCACAATACTACTTTCACAATTAATAAAACGAGATAAGATTTTTAAAAAACACTTTATATGATTATTTGTTTCTGTGACAGAGGAGGGGGAAATGTGTACGCAGAACTGTTCCTATCAAAAACTTCTAAGTTATGGTGATCTACACACCAGCTTCTCAAACTGTGGTGAAGGACGGTTTTCCCACCAATCTGTTACAAACATATTTTTGTAAAATACAGTACAAATATCTCAGTAATGTCAAATTGCTATAAGGCTTTCTCTAAGTGTACAATTCTTGCACTTTGTTAACCAGCAGGTAGGCAGCAATGGCACTGATGTACAACAGGAGATGGGAGATAAGACTTATCTCATTAAACTATAACTGTTCATGTTTGTCTCCGGTGTGTGTCCTCAGGGCAGGAACCACCTCCCACTCAAGTGTCCCACATACCCTACCACTGCTGGTCCGTCAACTGAAGAGAGACTGTTCAGAGGCTACTGTCAAGGTCCGACTGCACGCGCATGTGTGCAGAAGGGGGCAGGGGAGGCAGTGTTCAGGCTGCTCGGAGATGAGGTCAAGGAAACAAAACAGGCGAAGAAGGCCAGCTCATGGAGGGTCCATGCTCAGCCTTCAAGTTCATTGGCAGACAGTCTTGCTAACCTACCCACCCATCTGAACATGATCTGGGCCTGTTAGCGTTTTGAGACCCTCTACAATGCACAGTCAACAGGTACGGTAATCTGTGGTCTGGGTCTTTCTTCCCCCATTGAAGAGTCAACTCCATAGGGAAAAGTGCCCACGGCACGTGTTGCACAGTGCCTCACACATATAGGAGGGTAATCAATGTATTTGAGAAACTAATAAAGAGAGTAATTACTTTACTTTTACAAGTTGTTTTGCTTAAACACAAGTTATACTACGTTCTGGCGGTATAGAAGAGGGGAGCAGAGGAGACGTTAAGATCTAAGAAAAATCAGTCCAAAGCATTTTACAAGTCTTAAAAATATGCCAACAGTTCTATAAACAGAAGAATACTAAGGGGTCTTGGCTAATTTCTAAGATGGGTAATGAGATATAGGGCCTATTACATTTAAGGACCTAATTGACATCATTTTAATATGGACAAATATTGCCTTTGATAGGTGATTTGTGTTTAAAAGCCTCAGTAAATCCCAAAGACCAAGTTTTTTTCTGGCTCCTCCGTGGAACCCCAAATACAAGGTCCTCCACTAAGCCCATCCTTAAACTGTAGATGACGGCAGAACTTTGAGATTTCCAACAAGCAACCGTTTTTAATGCACTTGCTTGGAGCTCCACTGTTCAGAGCCTAGTTTCCTGGATATAGACCAAAACAGGAAGCAAAAGTAATCATCTCACTTGACCCCTTAGTGGCAGTAGGCACTTCTGGCCGGCTCTCTTAACTGCTCTAGCACTTCACTAACGAGTGATCCCAACAACTGCCTGTGTACAAGATTCTAGAAGCACATTCACACCCATCACTTCTTTCCATCATCCCCATTTGACAATCTCATTGACAAAATGAGATTTAAGAGGAGACTTGGCAGGGAGTGGGGCAATTAGGAAGAGTAATTTGCGAGAGACTTGATTTGCTGGTGAAGGCAAAGAGATATTTATTCTGAACAGCCTAATTGTTGGGAGTGGGGTTTGCAGAGGTCAGAGAACCTGCTTGCTTAGTGCAGCCTCCTCTCATCTCTCATGTGAATGACTACAACAGCTTAACTCCTCTTCCTGACCCCAGTCTAGGGGTTGACAAAGCTTTTCTGAAAAGGGCCAGATAGTGAATATCTCAGGCTTTGTAGGCCATTAAGCCTCTATCACAACTGCTCAAACCTGCCACAACATGAAAGCAGCCACAGACATCTGTGAACAGGGGTGTGTGCCTGTGTGCCAATAAAACTTTATTTGTGGACACTAAAATTGAATTTTATATAACTTTCTCATGTCACAAATATTTATTTTAAACCATTTAAAAATGTGGAAATCATTCTTAGCTCATGGAACATACAAGAATAGGTGGTGTGCCCACGTGGGCCCGTGGGCTGAAGGCTGCCAACAGCTGCCCTAGTCCATCACATTTATCCATTTAATTCATTGCGTCCAATGTTTATCAAGTATCAATCAGGTGCCAAACACTGTGCTAGGTACTAAAGAAAAAAGGCTGAAAATAAGAGAATATGTCTTTAGGGAGCTTATTTGATTTGAAGAAAGCAGGTAAAAGAATCAAGTAAACTATAACATAATTACTGATTTTAGTTAGTGTTACAGGGGATGCAAGAAGAAAATGCTGGTGATGGTGCTGGTGGGAGGGGACAGCTACTTTAGATAGTGGGATCTGAGAGGGGGCATTTAAAGTGAAGACTGATGCATAAATGGGACGAGCTCTGCAGAGTGTCAGGGAAGAGGACTCCAGGCAGCAGGAGTCTGTGCAGCAGCCCGGGGCAGGTGGGGACCTCGGCACATTTGACTAGTGGGGCGGGAGCATAGCGAGTAATGGGAGTGTTGTTAAGAGAGATGAGGTTGTAGGGGGCAGGGGCCCAGACCCCAGGGCCTTGTACACCGGAGTGAGGAATCTGGGATTTATTCTCAGCACGTCATAAATCCGACTGTGTCACTGGGCTCTGCAGTGTCTCCTGGATATGGTCCAACTTCCCAGCCTGGACCAAATAAAGACCCTCCTTTATTTTCTACCCTCTTCTCCCACACCTTAACTGCTGTGCACCCCTGTGCCCGCCCCATACACACATGCCCGCAGCAGTAGTTGCACCTCTGAGCCCATCCCTCTGCAGTCCCCTCAGCCTAGGTGCTCCTTTCCATCTTTACCTGACTATCTTCCACTTACCAGTCAAGACCACACTCCAATACTGCTGCTTTTATGACCCTTCAATGTCCCAGAGATGGTCACACATTTCTTTTCACACCCCCAGCACCATATACATAGTTGAGTCTTTTTTTGGTTTGGGTTTTTTTTAAATTCATGTCTGTTTCCCCCACTAAACTATGAGATCCTAAAGGCGGGGACCAAGTTTCATTCAGTGCCTGGCACACAGTATATTTGCAATAAATGTCTGTTGAATGCAAAAGCACAAATGCCTAAGTGAACAGATGGTCTCATCTCTGAACTTCAGGGTGGTGTGACTCGGTGTTCTTCCCACAGTTGCCTATAGATCTGTTTTTCACAACTGCCAAAACATTTGAAGGCAATCAGATTGCCAAGTGCTCTTTAGCCACTTGTCAAGATTTCTGATGCTGACAGTAGCCTCACAAACAGACTTCATCCTGGGGGTATCTGCAGCTTCCTTACAGTGAGATATTTCTCTCTGGCCGAACTGGCTGGTACTTGGTTTTTCCACCCATCCTCAAGTAAACTCCATTGGAAACAAATCCGCTGATAGAATCTTTTCGACATTTTCCCCCCTCCTTACATTCAGTGAACACTTCGCCCAAGATGTATTCACTTACTCAGCTATCATACCGGAGCCTCCATAGGCCAGACTCAGTGCTAGGTGCTAGAGAAATAGGTGAAGAAAACTCACAGATTAGGGAGCCACACCTAGTGGGGACATTTAGGGAGCAGTGAAGCTGGTCCTTTTGGCCACTGAAGAGGAAATGTGTAGTTACTGAAACCAGCAGCCGATGTTTCCACATCTTGGCCCCCTTTTCAATCAGATCGGCCTGAGGGAAAGGACTAATTCCACCAGGACAGCTGGGCCCTCAACCAGAACACATCTTCTCATCTCAGCTTCTGGCCCTGCTGCAGAGGGGAGAAGGAAGGTGCTTCTGGGACACCCAAACTGCAATCCACCTATAGCATTACAGATGACTATTGCCATGCCATGCACAAGGAAGCAATTAAAAAGCCGCTTAAGATTCTGGAGCAGGTGCATTTTGCTTAGCAAAGAATCAGAAATGTAATCCATCTGTGGCCTAGCTCGAAGTCAGAGTCATTTGTACTGCTCTTTCTCTTTACCAAAACAAACAAGAGTCTCAATGTGATAACAGTCAAAAAATGAGGACCAAATTTGCGGGAATGTTGTTTACGATTATGATGAGTAAAAAAAAAAAAAAAAAAGTCCACAAGAAAACCCCCTTTAATACTTTTCCTTTGATAATGCCAAGTCACAACACATACATAATATGGAAAGTTTGCTTTACACATGAGCAGTACCTAACATATGGGGGAAAATGGAAGATCGTGTTGACAAAACAGATTTGCACTGATACGTACATCAGTCTCGCTGGCTCATCAGGGACTTATGGCACACATTTATAAGATGGCTGAGGGATATACTCACTGGCTAAGTTACCAAGGTCTTCCTCTAACCAAAGTGGTTACAGGGGAAACAAAAGCTTACATGATGAAGGACGGGAAAGAAGGAGACGGTGGTCCCTTCCTGCTACCAACTTGGTTAAACAGTTGAGAATTTCTGCATGGACACACGAAACGCAGTGGGCACTGTGTATGTCGAGCTCCACGTCTATTATTTTAATCAAGATAGTATTTTGCATTTAATTCTCCAGTTATCATTTTACCACTAAAATATTGTCATTGTTTATTATAAATGGTCTCTGGAATTTCTGAAACAATGTCACAGACATAAAAAGAGGGGCAAGAAAAAAAATTATGTCACAAGTGCAATTTTAAAGAGAAAGGTTAAGAGAACCCTCAGTTTTAATTAGCGAACCTATTGTTTTCAGAGCTGCAGTTTACCTCGCATTTTGCAGAGGGCTCTGACATACGACTTGGGTTTCAACATGTTAATGTTAACCCAAATTCTCTTATCAAGAAGAATGTGAAAGGAAAAAATTGCTTTGCTTCTTTCCTTGGCCATCTCTCTCCCATCTCACATTCCTCATGTCTGGTTTCATTTCAAGAACACCAGATGCCAAATACTATTTGGAGCTTTAAAAAATGATGGGTTGCAGTCTAAAGGCTGTAGGAGAAACGTCTGAAACGGAATGTGTTTTCCCCGTAAGTTTCAACATCCTCTCCATCAGGAAACGGAAAGGGCGTTTCTCAGTGAGTCCAGTGGAGGGACAGCCCTTCCCACACGCTTGGTCCCAAAAGGATGTTCTAATAGGGCACTTCTTGGAGTGGCTCCTGGAAATTCACCCAGCAGTCAATCCTCTCAACCCAGTGACTTTTCTGAGACAAGAGGAAAACAATGAGGGCATCCCACCATGGACGGGGATACCAAAATCCAAACATTCAAATAAGCCTCTGCCACCCTGAAAACACTTCCTGCTCCACTGTGTAAGCAGCACAGCAAAAGCAAAGCACACTCCCTCCTCTGGGTCTGCCTGCATCACTGTGGGGGAGGGGGGGGGGCACGCAAAGTGGAAGCCAGAACCAGTCCCCTTCCTTCCCTACTTCCTCCCGAGATAAGGGAGGAAGGAACCCAAATGAAGTGCATGTACACCCTCAAGCCAGACCAAGCCTCAACCAGCACATAATCAACAGTCTTGTTCCAGGCCCAAGCCATGGACTCCTGCCAGAGAATAGCCCCTCCTCACATAAAGAGCAAAGGAGGGGACGTCCAGGTCTCTACCCTGAAAAGCTGGCAACGACTATTCTGTCATGACTCAATACTTTAACCGTGGGTTTAGGGCATAAATCCCTAAAGCCAATATAACACAGATCTCGAGTTAGGAAGTTTGTGCTGTTCACGTGACAGAAACCAGTCTGGAAGCCAGGACATCTAGTCTAGATCATCTGGGAGAAGAGCCAAACCAAGTGTCACTGGAGCTCCCCACCAAACAACGCGCAACCTTGCCAGAAGGCCTGTTACTAGTCTGTGAGGGAAGTCAATAAACGAATTTAAGCCCACGCTGAAAGAAATGCAAATCATTTTCCCCCTTTGAGTTTTCTACCTCCCTGACTCTAAGGGACCCACTCAGAGTCCTTAAAGACAAATTGAGACAAACCCCCTATAACTGGGGGTTATACAAACATAAGAAGCTACCACTCAAATGGCCAGCTTTGTCACACTGGAAGCTCTCACTCTTCCAAGAGGCCAAGTTTTGTTCTTCAACGAATATGTAAAAGAATGCAACTTTCCTGAATCACCTAATAGCCCTTTTCAGAAAGGGTACACTGCCACCAATCTACAAGCTACAATCACCTGTAGTCTATATGCTCTGGTCCTCTGGTGATCGGACTGAAACAAGCCCTAAAGGTCAGAGTCTTCACCACTTCAGGTCAACGTGCTGCGTCTTAAAAGGTCTCCCCACCGAAATGACCACACTTGAGGCACTTAAGGTTTCAGACCTTCCCAAACAAGCGGCCAACCCTCTGGTGCCATCCACAGAGAATATGCAAATGACATTAAAAAGACACTGTCTAAAAAGAAACATAGTATTAGGCATTTTTTGGAACCTCCTAACTGAAATGATTCTGGCAAATTCTGAGAGAAAAGAGGGTGAGCAGATAAATACAGTTGACCCTTGAACAACAAGGGGGTTAAGGGCACTGATCCTCCACACAGTAGAAAATCTGAGTGTAATTTACAGTTGGCCCACTGCATACTCGGTTCCTCCCGTATCCACGGTTCTGCAAACGGGGATTCGACCAAGTGCGGATCATGTGGTGCTATAGTATTTACCGTTGAGGAAACTCCAGGTACAAGTGGACCTTCACAGTTCAAACCCGTGTTGTTCGAGGGTCAACTGTACTTGGTTTAAACAACTATGTTTTCCAAATCTTCAAGTAAAATTTAGTGTGATTTAGAAAAGACAAACTGGGGGGCACTCTAAGCCGAGGACTCACGACGCATCCTCCCAGTAATATTATCAGCAGAGGACCAGAGCATATAGACTACAGGTGATGGCTGATGTCCTAAAATGTACAAGTGCTCTTTTCTTACCTCCCCAGTGAGGCCATAAGACGTGGTCCCCTGGAAACGTGAGTACTGCTGCTGACCCTCACAGCCCCAAACCAGACGCTGTTCAATCTTACTCCTTCTCAGATAGTATAATTACATTTTATCAAGGCCAAGTAGGTATAATTTCTATTTCTACACAAGCCTCCATGGAAAATAACGTCTCCGTCTCCTGGTATCGTAGGGAAACTACAGGTCTCTGGACTGAAAATAAAGAAATAAAAACTTGCTTAGAGGGTTTATATGTTTTCATGTTTACTGAATGCAAATTTTAAAACTCACTGATTACCTTCGTCTTTTCATGTTCTTCTAACTACTTTTATGCCAAGATTACTTTATTACAATTGCAACAGGAGAAAACAAAATAAAATACCACGTAGAACAAAAGTTCTTGGTTAAAATCAGCCTCACTCTCTGATAACTGTTAAGAAACTCCCATCTTTTTCATGGCAAATGTAGCTTTTCAGTTAGGGAAAAACGGATGAGCAGATATAATATGACAGGCAGCCGTGGAGTCGTGACCTGGGTTCAAATACCAGCTCAAACACTTTTTTTTGGTGAGTGACTTTAAAAAAGACTTCAGCATCCCGAAGTCCTCTATAAGTGTTTGATACATTTTAAGTGGACGTTACAAAGGGAAGTGAGAACTACATAAAAAAGTTGGAAGGGGGATTTATATTTGTTAGCTACTGTTTGGTGGAAATATGTTAACCAGATTCCTTTCCCTGACATTCCTGTGTGTATCAGCAGAACAAATTCCTGGAATGAGGCTGGTTTAATCTCTATAGGGCAGTTGTCACCACTAAATCAAGGGCTCTGCAGGTTAGTCAGCTTATCTGCAAATTGTGGGAAATTCTCTGAGGGTTTTGGGGCAGTGTGGAAAAGGCATTAAAAAAGAAACTTAGCCTTCCTGTATATTTTGAAGCACTCAACAGGTTTAATATTTCGATCCAACCACTTACACGAAAACTACCAGAGCACACCCACTGCAACGACACTGACATTTGCAACACTGACCTGATTCCCCTTCACATTTTCCTCAGTGATCTCATCTATTTATTATTCTCCTTTCGATATCTGAAGGCATCTTGTCTGCCCAGGAAAGTAATTGTGAATTGGTCACCAAGGTAGAAAACCTACTGCAAGGTTTTACCAACTGGCTTTCCCAGTTTTGCCTCAGAAAGAGCAGTCTGAACAAGTGTGAACACAGCCATGGTTTGCCATTGGAGATGTGAAAAATGTTTATGGAAAGCTAAGTACATGGTGATCCTGGGTTCCAAATTACAGAGTGGTGAGCTGTTTGCTAGATAGATGCCTAGTCTCTCTACACCCCTGCTGCTCTGAGGGGCTCATCTGGGGCAAGGCCAGCACCACACCTATGCTCAGGCTGTTCCTAATGAGTCCTGCTCAAGAGGCGGAGAGAGCAGCCACCCAGAAACAACTAGGACCAGACGATGGAGTCACATTATGAAAGCTGAAACTCCCTTCGGAAGAGGCACCCTACCCTTCATAAAAATTCTACCTATAAATTTTACATAATAATTTTTCAAGAGAGGCTTATGGAAAGATGATAGTAAAAGCTTCCGTTGAAGGCAAGTTCAGCTGTAGAAAGAAGGCAGTAAAGAGGCACTCTGGCCTCCACCTGTTCAGGACTCATGTGGCTCTGGGAGCTGCTGCTTTTATTTTTTTTTTATTTTTTTTTATTTTTTGCGGTACGCAGGCCTCTCACCACCGCGGCCTCTCCCGTTGCGGAGCACAGGCTCCGGACGCGCAGGCCCAGCGGCCATGGCTCACGGGCCCAGCCGCTCCGCGGCACGTGGGACCCTCCCAGGCCGGGGCACGAACCCGCGTCCCCTGCATCGGCAGGCGGACCCCCAACCACTGCGCCACCAGGGAAGCCCGAGCTGCTGCTTTTAAATCAGAACCACCCAGCCCTGCAAGAGATGCACATTCCTCTAATAATTAGAAGTGAAGCCAGGACTGTCCTGTCAGCCTATGAAACTAATTTCCAAAGACACAGTACTAAAAACACCTAGAGAAATAAAGCTTTGACGTGAGATTTCCCCAATCTCCCTTCATGCTGGAAACCTCCATAAGCACTCAGATGTACAACCCTCCAAAATCTGAACAAAGTTTTTTATAACCGGGGTGGGAACAAGGCAGGCGAGGCAGAAGACCAGTTTAAAAAAAAAAAAAAAGGCAGCAAAAAACCCTCTGCCCCACAATGGGCCATCTAATAACCAGTGGATGGGAATCAATTGTATCGCAACCTGGCAGTATCTATTGTTGCTTACAATGCACTGGCCCATTGACCCACATCTAAGAATTCCTAGATTCCATATCTAGGAATTAACCTACCAACATACTTACACATGAGCACAGAGATATATTAACAAGAATGTGAACTACAACGTTGTAATAGAAAGAAAACAGGACTTATTATTTGTAATAGAGAATATCTAAGTGTTCTTCAAAACGGGAATCTTTTAAAAACTGTTGGGGCACCCATAGTGTAAAACACTGGTTCTCATACTCTGATAACCAGGCTTTACATCACACCAATCATATAAGACTCACTAGTACTGAGGGCCCAGGCTTGGGTAATTTTCCAGATTCCACAGGTGATTCCAATGTGCAGGCACGTTTGAGAACTAGTGCTATAGAATCCTATGCCTGGTTTCAAAGAATGTGCTAGGTCCATGGATACTGATAGGGAAAGATCTAACACATTCAGAGTGGAAAAAGAAAAGAAAAAAAGAAATCAAGTTGCATAATACATATCTATCACCATTTATGTTAAAACTCAAACAAAACCGTATTTGTAGCTACACACAAGTACACACACACGCACACACGCTTACACCCCTATATGTGTGAATGCATAGAAATGCTTCCAGAATTGGAAGTATTAACTGTAAAGTCGCTAAAGTATTTAGCCAAATGCTTGGCACATGGAAGATTCTCAATAAATGGTGGCTATTACTTCCATGTGTGTCCCAAGTTTGGGGGAGCCTATTGGAATAGTTTCACGTAGATGATGAACTCTCATAAGTGCGTGACGCAGATGCAAGTTTTCTACTGAAACTAGAAATTTTGCAAGACTTCTCAATAAAACTCCATCAAAACTCTAAGTATATACCTGAATAACTCGTTAATCATACTGATTCTTTTATTTAAAATTACAGCTTGCTTTCTTCATACTTGAATCCCACGCCCCACCAAAATGACCCATTTCAAAGTTGTTGTACGTCAGCCAACAAATCTAAAAACTTCAATTGTAATGCTAGACACAACCTTAATGAACATATAGAGGAAGAATATTCCCAAGGCTGCAGGTACCAGCTATAGGGATAACATGACAAACTTTAAAAGAACGTTTTGTTGTTACAAATTCTGCATGTTGCAAGAGGCAATTATTGGAGAATTTCTGGTTCACTAAAGCCATTATGTTGGAAGTTCTTCAGATGGCCACAGGGCTGCTTAGATGAGACGCTGGGCAGTTCTATTATTTTTTCCTTTTATTTGGCTCTGTTTCAATTATACTTCTATTGTGGATCAGAAATCATAAGGGCATCACAAATATAACCAGAACAGGAGATTTCAGGATGCTCTTACATGAAGAAAATTTAGTACTTGGTATGTGTTTAAGATGCAATCAAATATACTTTAAAATTGTGGGGTTTTCTTGTTGTTTTTTTTTTTTTTTTTTTTTTTTTTTTTGCGGTATGCGGGCCTCTCACTGTTGCAACCCCTCCCGTTGCGGGACACAGGCTCCGGACGCGCAGACTCAGCGGCCATGGCTCACAGGCCCAGCCGCTCTGCGGCATGTGGGATCTTCCCGGACCGGGGCACGAACCCGTGTCCCCTGCATCGGCAGGTGGACTCTCAACCACTGCGCCACCAGGGAAGCCCTAAAATTGTGTTTTTATAAAGGTAAATTCAGTCCAATTTTCAAAATTCTTCTCTACCTTTAGGTACTTTGAAAAAAGGTATGCATAATCCATATTTACTTGGATGCCGAATGTTTGGCTACAACAACTTTAAAGTTGTTTTCCAGCAATTTTCTCTCAAGTACATGTTCCTGAGGTTTCATCTTTAAAAGGTGAAATGTTTGGGGTCCTCCTTATCAATCAATAAAAATGTAATCACACTGCTTGTAGAAACCAAATGAAAACATGGTGATTGTATGAATTTATGAGGCAAGAGACGGTCTTTCCAGGACCACATTAAGATTTTATCAAGGAATTTTATGAAATTGAGGTCTGAATGCTGACAACAGTCCTATGTGACAAGATGCTAATTATTTCCTGGCCATACGTCCCCAAAATTTATGCCATTGAAACCTGATTCCTTCAAATATCACTAAATATTCATTGCAAACAGCTGGGAAGAAAATCAATGATTCTAAGAACGGCAAAATGATCACCAGTATACTGTCCCAACGAAACAAAGTTACCATTACTTTGGAAGCCAATGCCTATTGTAAATGGAAGAGTAAAATGGATTTTTCTGAGATTGTTAGGAGACACTAGAACATAAGCATGCACGGCTCACAGACAATGATGACAGGGTCTGAACAAATCAGCATCAATGGGACATGCCTATCAAGCTTTGGGAAAATATGGAAGACACCAGAAACTTATCTGTTAATAAGCTCCTCTGGAAATTGAGTTCCAAGTCACTTCCAGAAATCCCAGCTGGCCTGCGGAGAACTGGATAATGACGCCATTTCTGGGCGCTCAGAACTCATACAAAAGTAGAGCCTTGAAGAAGTACAAAGATGAAGCGCGTGCTCTCAAGAAAACAGAGTGTTTTTCTTTTACTACGCACTTCAAAACTGCCTAACCTGTACACGATCAAAGCAATGAAGAGACCTTGAGGATGGGGGAAAAGGTAAAGTTGTGAGAGCTAAGTGGGCACACACCAAGGACGAAAGAGCACATGTGTTGAGTGGGTGAATTGATAAACATATATCACCTCTTTTCATTAAACAAAGCTAACAGTCAACCCAAATAGAAACTACCAGCAGCTACAAAATAAAGAGTGTGTTTTCTCACTGGTGATTTCTCTCCATGTGACAAGTATCCTTGGGAAGTTATTCACATAGCCTTATAAACATTTCTGAAACTGCAGGAGCCAAACAAATAGTGAGGAAGGATACTTACTAAATTTTCATCATTAATTACTATACATGGATTACCATACTCTTGATTAAAGCCAGGCCAAAAAAAATGTCCTTTCACCATCATCAAAATGAAAGTGTGAAGAAAGCTGATACTATCCAATATGCCCACTCCACCCAACTCTGTAATTTTCTATATAATTGGGTGAGAGCAGTAATTGCCTTATTGGGTAATTCAAGAAGACTAAAGAGACTGCCTGTCTTGCAAAATCTGTTCTAAATGAGATAAGAAAAGCTCTGTTTTAAATTGTTACTTTGACTTACTTACCACACATGGAGTAGTTGGACTAGGGTTAATATTTGGACTCCATATCCTGAGGAATATTGCTAAACAGCCAAAAGATATCATGTGGCTAAATATGGGAAGCTATCAATACAAGACTGGTTAAATGATTCAGGGTACTTCTGTGTAATGAAATACCATACAGCCATTAAAAAGAATGAGCCAGCGGGGCTCCCCTGGTGGCGCAGTGGTTGAGAGTTCACCTGCCGATGCAGGGGACACGGGTTTGTGCCCCGATCCGGGAGGATCCCACATGCCGCGGAGCAGCTGGGCCCGTGAGCCGTGGCCGCTGAGCCCACGCGTCCGGAGCCTGCGCTCTGCAACCGGAAAGGCCGCAACAGTGAGAGGCCCGCGTACCGCAAAAAAAAAAAAAAAAAAAAAAAAAAAAAAGAATGAGCCATCTTTTCTGATGTTCAGAGGTCTAAAGTATATTAAATAAAAAGTCCAATTTGCATAGTAGCCATGGTACACCATAAACGTAAGAAGGATATACTTATTTAAATATGCAGAGAAATCGTTGAGCTTGTGACAAAATAGCAGATACAAAAGCCCAGGAAGAGTGGCTCCTTCTGGAGAATAAAACGGAGATTGGAGAAGGAAGGGATCTTGCTTGCATTTAGTTCCCTCTATTGTATTTTTTTTTTAAGTATGGGCTTGGACTACATTTTTTTGCCTTAACTATCAAGCCGTTTCTGAAAGTTTTAGCAATATTTGTTTGTAAACTCGTCTTTTTAAAAATTAAATAACTCTCTGTTATCAATCTTCTTTAACATGCCAGGCGCTTTCAATTCCCTTTACATCCATTCATTATCTTGGTTAATCAAAGAGATAAGCCATGAGTCCTTAAGTGTCTCTTTTCGTCCTTTTGGGACTGCAGCCCACTGTCAATGAATATCTATGCTCTGGCTCTGGTTCACAGAATGCTTTCATTTCTGCACTTTTCCATTTCACCACACCCACCCCTACAATTGTTAGTTCTCAAAATGAAAACAATCTGTTCAACTGTAAAACACCAATATGAGCAATGACTTTTTTCCTTTAAACTTATAATTAATTTAGAATGGTGGGGGGAGTGAAGGGGAAACTACCAAAGACAAGGCTGTATATCACTGCAGTTGCATCTAATCACCATAGCAACAGAATGCATAGCTGTTCACTTTCACCAAAATTGTACAATTCAGAATCTTCTTAAACCCACTATATTTTTTGCTACAGAAGTAAATATTGCTACCTTTATCTTTAGAACATATACTCTCCAGAAGTCAGGTCCAGGAACATTACATAAGAAACTAGAAGTGTCTAATTAAGGAATTTTTTGTTAGGTATTTATTGGCAAATTTGATCCAAAAGGAAAGAATTTGCTTAGTAATCCAAAACCCTACCTCCTAAAGCTCAGTTCTAAAGCTATTGAAAGAGCAGTACAGTGTATCCTGTTACATTCATGGCTTCTAACCAACCTTAAATAAGCAGGCGAATACAGTAATGGAAAGAATAAATTACAAAAGGGCACCCATGGAAGCATAACAGCCGATCCCTAAAAGATGAAGGCAAACATTGGTAACTATTTTTTAAAGAAGGATGAGAAAATTAATGCCAAAACAAGAGGCATTTAATATAACATTAAAAGAGACCTCAAATTAGTCCAGAAAGTTAGGCTTTGCATTTCAAAGGATCATTCAATCCACTTGAAGACATGACAGAAAAATGCTTAACCCTTACTTATTCATGATGGCTACACACAAACCATCACCTTTCCCCTGCACCCCACGTCTCTTTTTTTTCTCCTAAAATCAGCGTTTACCTTACAGGTATCACTCTCCATTCCATGAAAGTAATCAACCAAGACTGCCTGTTTTTGTTAGATCTCCCTCCTATTCATCAGCAGTAACCAGAGCCGTGGTCAGCGTTCTTGCTAAGCTGGCTACTGGCTCCTCCGTGGTTACTCCCCCTCCACCGTCCCACCTCACTGGGTAATGGCAAGTGTAAGGTAACAGGCAGCTCCTTTGTGGAAAAACATGCTGGCTAACAACCGTACTTGCTCATACTGGAAAAGCCACCAGCACAGAGATGCCCACAGATAATCAACCTACACACACACACACACACACACACACACACACACACCCACACCCACACACACGTCAAACTGGTTTTTCCACATAGGCAATTCACAGGTAGTCAAGGACCACCCCTCCCCACACAGGTACACACCAATCCCCAATTCACAATTCTGCGTGTGTGATCATTTTTATTCATTCATTCATGGACCTAGGGTGTGCCCACTCCCCTGTTCTGCATTGGGATACAAGCATGAACAAAGCAGATGTGCACCTTGCCCTTGCAGAGCTGGTTCACAGGCACACCTGAGCCCTGGCTGCTCAAGCCATTGCAACATTCCAGACCCTGGCTCAGAGAAGACAGATGGTGAGTGAGTGGAGGGAGTGGCCAATTTGTCAGCCCATCTTCGAGAGGCAAGAACAAATATCTTGCCTGCTTCAAATAGCAATTCGTTTTTACTAGTAACTTCCATGTCCCCTGGAATATGGAGCACCCAGGAGAGGAAGGAAAAGGAAGCAGAGGGTGATGTATGTGTTCTGGAGAAACAGGGGATGTAGAGTTACCCCTGAGAGGCTAACATTCGGAACTTCAAACAAGACACTGGACTCCCATTTCTGTCCATGAAGGATTAACTGCTATGGGAATTGCACTACAGGTAACTACAAAGATGGACAAAATACATGAAACTGAGAGAAGGAAATTCCAGGTGAGGTGAGCCCTACTGTCTCCCCACCTTACTCCAGGCAGTAGTGCAAGAAGAGGAAACCCAAGCCAAGTTCAGGGGTCTTGCTGAGCTGCAGAGTCAGAGATAAAGTTCAGGGAGGCTGAGGAAATCTGCAGAGGGGTCCCCTCAAATCTTTAGCTGAGTACTGCTTTGCACATGGACCTAGGATCCACACAGGGCTGGGAATGACATGCATTCCCACCAGCCTGATGAGAAAGAGATCAGACTACATAAAACATCAGGGAGAGTCTCCAAAAGGGTCCTAGACTCAGGCTGCTCTGGAAAAAGCTTAAAAGCAACCTCAAAAGGATCTCAATGATCCCAAGGAACTTAACTGTGGGCCAGAACAAAGGCCAACGTTCTTTAAAGGAAGTCCTTCAGGCAGAAAGAAATTGATACCAGATAGAAATGTGGATCCACACAGAGCAATGCAGAATGCTGGAAATAGCCAACCTGGGGGTAAACAGAAAACCAGACGCTACCTCAGAGTTTCCCGAGCCACTGACCTGTACGATGTGCTTTTGTAGAAATCCACCGATGACAACAACAGGGTCAGAAGGTCAGGATCAAAGCAGTTCCCAAGTCTACTACTAACTATCCCCCTAACCTCAGTCAGGCTCCTCACGCTGTCCGGGCTACTATTCCCTCAGAATGATACTCTCCCTTGAACTGTCATCACATTATATAATGACTACAAAAGTGCTTTGGAAATTTTGAGGATTCAGCAAATATTTACTGAGTGCTTTCTATGCATGTTTCTAAGCCCTATACGTCTGGGCCTCAGTTTGCTCATCTGAAAAATAAAAATAATAATAGTAGCCAGCCCGCAGGGTTGATGTTCGGATTAAGTAAGTAACTATATGTAAAGTACAAAGAATAATGTCTGGCCATAGTAAGCTCTTATAGATGTATTTTTTAGTATCATTATTATTACTATTATACTACTACTACTGCTACTACTAATCAATGCTACTACCAGGCATACGATGATAAAAAGGACCAATTTGGTTCTTGCCCTCCAAGTTCACATTTGAGCTGTGTCATAAGGAAAACAATGCTCTGGAGATAATTTGTTAAAATTTTGCCTGAGAAAACTGTGAGGATACCTGAGGGAGAAAAAGGATACTAGTCTGAGGGGAGACCTAGCCTTAATCCCAGCTCTGCCCCTTAAGTTGCTCTGTGACCCTGGTTATTTAGCCTGTTGGAGGCTTAGTTCATCCTTAAAGAGGTAGGATGAGAATCTTGAAGATCACTTCCAGTTCTAACATCCGATGAAGTGAACCAGAGGATCCATTTTAGACGCATGTTTTTCCTGTCTTCTGAGCAATTTAATCCTCAGAGTGTCAAATCCCCACATAGAAAACAATTAATTTTGAGGAAGGGAAGTTTATGATTTAAGAAAGCTGGAAGAAATAAGCTCTAGATCTAGGATTAATATAAACGTCTACACATAAAGAACCCAAATCAAGAACCAAGACTACCTGATTTATCCCTCTAAAAATGGGAAGACGTGCAATAGCCCCACTGTTTCCACCCATTGCTGGGTGAGCCGTTGTTTTGATCTTATAATTGGAGGAAGTAGGGAACTCTTCCTTCTGGTTCCAATTTTTGAATTGTCTCCAATAAAACAGAGAAGTCTCTCTTCTGTCTATGATTCTATAACTGAGAAGAAACATGGTCGTACACTGTAGAAGTTCCTTATGCCTGAGAAACAAGAAGAAATCCGTAAACAGCTAGCTTCTTCTACCCACTGTTTATACCAGCATGCACCACAATTGGTAAGCTATCAACTACAAACATAAAAGCTCCTACAAAATTAACTGGTTCTAAACCTTACAAAGCACAGATAATTTTAGCAAAGTCTCAGAAATCAATGTCGTCCTTTTTGGTAAATGTCATACAAGATAAAGGTTCCACTGGAAGCAATAGGAAATGACAGAACCCTAAGAGAACGAATCTATGGCTGATCTTCCAAGAATAGTTGTGAAAGGACCTTCCTTAAAGTTTTCCTAACATTTTGCAGACGACAAGCCAGAGATTTTGCAGAGTCTTTAAAGTAAAACACCCCTATTAACTTTACTGGAGAGAACATGTTGTGCAACAGTAAAAAATTTTCTTTGTTCATATACACAAAATGCTGTACATGATTTCAGGCAGGAACCAGATCCCCTGTAGCTCACCACATGGGCCTCAGCCCAAGAACTCTAGTTTAAAGTAACACACAACCAAAACACACTGAAGGAGTCCTTAAAGCACATGCGCGTGCGTGCACACACAGGTACAGAGTAAAATTTGAGTACATTTTGCCTGTCTTTGGGACATCTACTCGATCACTACCCCTAATGGGCATGTCTCTAACCTAGCTGTCTACCCCGCACATCTTTGGGAACTGCTGCATCTCCTTCTCATATGATTCTAATGGAGTAATCCACCAAGTGGGCCTGCCTCTCCATCTGTAGAGGTGGGCACATGGCACTATCTTGGTCAGTCAAGGCACTCCACCCCCTGGACTGAGTGACTGATCTAGGATGGGCACATAACACAAAGAAGACCAGAGGTTTTTATGTGGATGGATGCTGCAGATGAGGGGGTTGCTCTCTTTTTCCTGGAATCACGAGATATAAGGACCATTTACCCCTGGAATTTACAATAGCTGCTTTTTCCACCATGTGTTGGAAACTGTCCAAGAATGAAGCCAGCATAGACAAAAGCAGAAATGAGAGATGGGACAAGGCGGCTAGGGAGACAGGGAGGCTTTCATGACATCATTTAACTACTAGATCCAGCTGAGCTTCAACTCAAATATCCTTTGAACTTCACATTGCATGATTCAATGAAGGTTCCCCCCGCCCTTAGGCCATTGTAACTGGGATTTCTGTCCCTAAACAATGCAAAGAACACTGATTCATGCTCCACTTGACTAAATGAGATGGAAACAGCCACTTACTGAGTGCCTCCCAAGTGTCAGAGATCATGTGGGACATCAATGTGTATCATTTCAGCTCATTTTTATAGTCATGTTGGGAAGCAGGTATCACAGTTTTATAATAAAGAAAGATACGAACAGCATCCATAGAACTAGGAGATGTCAGCCAGGGTTTAAACCCTGCCTGTCTCACGTCAAAGCCCATTCTCTTTCTACATACCACACCCCTCAAACCATAAACTCTTTCAAGCTACTATTATTATTTTCCAAGAATCAACCTAATAGCCAATCTAACAATCAAGCCACAAATCCAAACACAAATGTCTCGTTTTAGAGAAGGCTCTAAAGATTTTGCTGCTCACAAATCAGTATGACTAATGTTAACACCTCTTTTCTCAAAGGATTTCTATTTTGGAAACAAATTTTACAAGGCTGACTTTCCAGGAATCTTAAATAAGCCCATGGGGGACTTGCTCCTTGAAGCTGGGAAGTTAACAGAAGTTTTGGTATATACAGTGCTAAAAAGACAGAGTTACTAGAATGTAAAAGTCATCATCATTGCTAGACAGGGAGCATTCAGAAATCACCACCAGTCTTCCTCTTTCTCAAAGACAGGCCACAATCCAAGATTTTAGACATTCATCTCTAACTCTGTTCCCAGCAGTAGAGTTTGAGAGAGAAGCTGTGTGGCAGAGAAGGAATATAACAAGGGCAGGGAGGGAAAAAAAGCATACAACAAGGCAAAATTGAAGAAAAGTGTCAAGAATCTGGAAAGTCTACCATTGAGCCTGCAAAAGAAAGTGTCACAGGGAAAGGTATCAAACCCATTGGGGGCGATGAGAAAGAGACTGGAGAAACTGGAAAAGGCAAGAGGTGGTGAGTAAAATTTAGTGTTCTGCACTGGGCATATAATTCATTAGTTATCTCTCTCTCATTGTTCTACCTAGAAAAAGAACTAGCAAGGCAATAAGGAGACTGTTTAACTAATTGGGTATTACCATCCTTTTTGCAGGACTTGGGTGTAACAGGTAGAATTTGAGGACCCTATAGCCAACTGATTTAATTATAGGTTGGATTACTTATTTCATAGAATCACAAAAAATCTAAGTGTTAAAACCATAGGGTGTAACCCTCCTTTATAATATGTAAGAGTATAGTCCCTTCGTAAATTAATTTATGGTTTTCTAAGTACTGGTGTATGTGCTGTATCATTTGATTTTCCCAACAAATTTTTCCTGAGAGAGGAAGATATTGTCTTTATTTCTACTTCACAGATGAGAAACTTCTTTGAGCACTAACGTGACCTCCACAAGGTCAAAATACTCCGAAGCAACAAAGCAGGGACTTGAATTCAGGCCTCCTTTTCCCAGTATTCTGCACTGCCATCCTGCCCATCCTAGAATCATCTCATAAAGTAGCCTGAGGCTCTTTCACGAAAAGGCTCGGATGGAAGAAACATCATATAAATTATGTGTGAAATAGATGATTACTATGTGTCACCAACACATTCGATGTTTTAGAGGCTAATACATTATACTTCCGGGAGGTGTCTAGATCAGCAAAAATTATACAAATGTAGATATTCCAGTGTTTTATTGGGTCAACTGCAGCTTTACTCCCTCTTCCATTAAGCAGCTATTTGTCAGGGGTTATACGTGAAGGATTAGGAATACAAAATTGACCACGCCATCCTCTGTGCCTTTTAGAAGTCAAGTAGATAAAAGGGAGAGGCTGCCCTGCAGATGTGCGATGAGAACACAGGGGAAGGAAAAACTATACCCATGACTGTCTCGATAGGGTGGGAGACAGTGAGAGAAATCACATTTGGTTCCAGTCATTCAGGAGCTTACAGTCTAACAGAGACTGATGAACACAGCAAAACACACAGCACTAGATATAAATGCCACAAAAGAGGTATTAAGTACTATAGGGATTCAGAGGACATAAACTGCACTTCCAAATTATGATGACCTCAGAAATGTTTGAAACAGATGAAATATGAATGGGCCTTCAGAAAACTGTTACATCTTAGCAGAACAGAAGGAAGGGGCTACAAACACCAGCTGCCTGCTCCCTGTAGAGAGACATCCTGAGAAACTCTGGGTTCCATATGGGTCTGTCACAGCCATCTAGCTGAGGACAGGGGTCCTGCTGGACCCCTCTGAGCTTTCTCTCAGTCACAAGGTCATAAAGGCATCTCATAAAACAGACAGACAAAACTGATAAAAGACAACCAAGACACTCACCTTACTAGGACCTGAGCCATTATGTTAAAAATATGAATTATTTGTACTTCCAATATTTCTCTCTAAATAGCCTTCGTGTCCACGGATGGAAAGATCACAACGTAAAGAATATCCTACTGCAAAATTGTCAGTTATATCCTCACAAATCATTCCAAACAGATCCATTTCGTTTTAAAGGAGAAGCAAGTTGTGAATGTATCACCTAAAAGCATGCTAATAGCTTCAAAGGGATATATGGGCTTCACTAATTTTCCCAGTTCCAGCAAAACTGGAGCTAGCATATGTGCTCAACTAAAAATCACCCCAGATTATAAAAGAAGCTTGAGAGATCATCTTCATTTTACAGATACTGAGGCTCTGGGAGATTAAAAGACTTCCTCAAGGCCACACACTAATTTAAGACACAGCAATTAAGTAAGACTCAAGGAGTGATTCTAAATGGATTCTTGATTACCAGACAGCCTGACCTAGCAAATGAATCTCAAAATCCTGTATGACTGTGTTTTTTACCAAAATTAAAAACAAACTAACAAACAAACAAAAAACTTGTATGAATGTTTCTGGTTTATAATGATAATGTTTTAAATATTGTTTGAAATTTTATCAAGATTTGTACACTCTACTTAGTAGAATAAGTCAACTTTGATTACATTCTTTTAAACACTTTTAGTCAAAGAAAACTAGAAACCAGCTCCATGGGCAAATTATGTGGCCATATCACTTGTGAATCTGTGAGCCTTCACATAACTGAATGAGCCAGTTCAGAGGCACTTCCCACTGACCAGCTGGTTCCTGCCTTGGGGAGCAGTGTGGGAAGGAGGGAGAAACTCCAGGGACTAACAGTCTCCTCAGCTTCTAGGAGCGCTCAGCCATGTGGTAGTGTCTTATTAGAGACAACAGGGCCTGTGTCAATCCTCGTACAAAACGTTTTATAGAGTCAAGTTTTCTAAAGTATGCTTGATGGCATTTAGGTATCCTTGAGTTTATTCCACCTTCAGAAGAAAAGTACATCAAGTGCTCCTTAATTTCCGATCAATCCATTTCCTAAATTTGCTGCATTGGCCTCAACTAAATCCTATATTGGCTTAAGTGAGCCAGAGGTGGTCAAAATAAACTTTTTCAACTTCTAATTCTTATAAATATTTCTCATGGTATTTCCACCGCAATGCTGGATCAGTAGTTAACTTTTCTGTCACAACACTCTCTAATGTGCATTCCACCACATGTATATGGGATATCTCTCTTTTGGAATGTTCCTATCATGCTACAGATAATTTTCACTACACGTTCCCTTCTAACGTAACAGGAATAGATATTCACACTTTCCTAGTTATAAACCAGCTGAACTGAACCTCTGATTAAGACAGCTATTCTTCAAATCCCACACTCTTTCACATACATTCCAGAATGTGTAGATTAAAACTGATGGACCCTACATGAGGGATGGACCCAGAGGTCAAATGTGGCACCCCTCCCCTCCCCAACAGTTTTTGTAAAGTTTTATTGGATCACAGCGACACCCATGTCTACAGACTGGCTGTGGCTGCTTCCTGAGTAGTTGCCAGGGAGGCATTTTGGGCCCCCAAACCTAGAACATTTACTAACACCTTACAGAAAAAGTTTGCTGACCTCTGGTATATACTAATCACATGAAACAAAAGAATTTGGGGGAGGTTTTCAAAAACACTTGTATTAAAAATAACTTCATTCATTTAATAAGCATATACTGAGCACCTTTGGAGACCGTTCTAGGTGCTCGAGACCCATCAATGAACCAGAAAGATGTGGCCCTCATCTTCATGGAGATCATATTCTATTGCGAGGAGACAAACATAAGTACTCTAATTTCAGATATAGATAAAACAGGATATTTAGAGAGTGGCCAAGGATTCTGAAGAGGCAGTGATTCTTTAGAAGATGCAAAGTCATGAAGATGACAGCTGAGAATATGCCTTTGGAACTGATATTTGAATGATGAGAAGAAGCCAGCCATGCAAAATCTAAAGATAGACTGTCCCAGGCAGGGAGAACAGCAAAGGCTGGAGGGGAGGAAATGCGAAGCCACTTGACAAACAGAAAGGTGGCTGATGTGCCTGCAGCACGATGGACAAGAGGAAGAGGCACAAGGCGAGGACAAAGGGCTCAGCAGGGACCAGACTTTGTGTGATGAGTAATGAGCAGTCATGATTATAAGAAATTTCCATCTTCAGGTCCTTAGCTACGAAAAAACACGACTAGATAGAAAACTAATCATAGTGAAAGCATTGCTTTGGCAATTCCGTTTTGCCGCAACTTCTTTCTTTCGATCTGCTGAAAATTACCTGAAGCTTCAAATGCCTAGAAGCTCAAGAAAGAACACTTTGTTAGAGAGTTTCTGCTAAGGAAATGATTACCCACTCCCTGCAAAAAAACTGACTGCCTTCCTCCTTGTAAAGACCATTTTATGTCATTTCAAATGGGACTTTTTTTTTTAAGAAAGGGAATTTCCCACTATTAAGCATAATTAAGCCTATTTTCCTAAGTCTACCAGGCTGTTCATTGGAAGAAGTGAGTTCTGCTTCCTCATCACCTCTGCATACCAGCTGTGCACATGTCCCAAGAGAAATCTTTCAAAGCAGTTAGCTGGTTTGGACAAAATGCAGTATTCCTCGAAAGCCTGTAAAGATGTACCATATGGCTTGGTCTACCACCTCCAAACTAAATGGAGGGCTGTTTCAAGGGTACAGAGCTTCAATATGTTGGTGAACAGCTACCAAATCAGTCTCCTTTGTCAATGCCCTTTTCCCTCCAATTTTTCAGACAATTTACAAATCTGAAAAGACAACTTTCTACTTTTAGATCCAAGAATAAAAGAAATCAAGAGCATTCAGAAGAAAGGCCAAGTCAGAGGTGCTCTGATAAAACCATGACTCTGAGTGAACAATGTAAATTTATGAAGAATGAGTAGTTATGAAATATTCTAGCGATATGACATTCAACTGGCTTTCCTAAGACGTGACAATGCACAGATCTGCAGCACAGATCTGCAGAACAAGCTTCCTTCATGCTGAACGCTGTGAGGTGACAGGTATGGATGTTCATGAGCACAGCTGAACAGGCTACGGAAGAACAATGGGAAAAAGTATGCAGGAGAGTGAACCTTCCAGAAGCACTGCTGGAGAAAAGCCAGTGCACGACTTCCCAAAGGAATTAACTTGCAAACAGTTTCCTCCCCTGTAAAGTGGAGATAAAACAATACTAACCCTCAGGCTGGGGGAGACTTTACCAAGTGCTCAATAAATAGTATATTTATCAAATGAGCCAATTACTTCCCATGCCTTACCTCAATGAACCCTCATTAAGCCCGGACGTTGGTACTACTGTGCCACACTTACAACTGATTAAAAACAAAGGCTCAGAAGGGTCACATAAGTTGCCCAAAGATACTCAGCCAGTACATGGGAGCGCCTCGATTCAAAGCTGGCTGGCTCCAAAGTCGGTGCTCTTAAACACAAGTTGCATATTGGTGGTTCATTCAAACACTTTCGTAGACCCACTCAGTGTTGACTAATCATATAGTAGCAGCTAGTGTTTGTTAAGCACTTAACTACCATATACAGGTCAGGCACTGAGTTCTTCTAATGGACTTTCTCATCAAGTTCTAACCATAAGCCTATAACGAGGTTTTTATTATTGGCATTGTTTTTCAGTGAGGATCTGGGGCTCAAGGATTAAGTATAACTGTCCAAGGTCACACAGCTAATAAATGGCACAGCTGAGATTTGAACCCTGGCTATCTGGCTCCAGAGCCAAACTCTTAATCATTAGACCAAACAGCCTCCTTAAAAAATAATGTTTTCAGGGGGCTTCCCTGGTGGCGCAGTGGTTGAGAGTCCGCCTGCCGATGCAGGGGACACGGGTTCGTGCCCCAGTCTGGGAAGATCCCACATGCCATGGAGCGGCTGGGCCCGTGAGCCATGGCCGCTGAGCCTGCGCATCTGGAGCCTGTGCTCCTCAACGGGAGAGGCCGCAACAGTGAGAGGCCCACGTACCGCAAAAAAAAAAAAAAGTTTTTAAATGTAGTTTGGGGCTTCCCTCGTGGCGCAGGTGTTAAGAATCCGCCTGCCAATGCTGGGGACACGGGTTCGAGCCCTGGTCAGGGAAAATCCCACATGCTGTGGAGCAACTAAGCTCGTGCGCCACAACTACTGAGCTTGCGCTCTAGAGCCCGAGAGCCACAACTACTGAAGCCTGCACGCCTAGAGCCCGTGCTCTGCAACAAGAGAAGCCACCGCAATGAGAAGCCCGCGCACCACAACGAAGAGTAGCCCCCACTCGCCACCACCAGAGAAAAGCTCGCGCCCAGCAACGAAGACCCAATGCAGCCAAAAATTAAATAAATTTATTTTAAAAACTGTGGTTTTATTAATTGTCAAAGAGTTGGGCATTCTATTAACACAGGGCTTTCATTCCCAAGCAGCAGCAATTTGAGGCACAAGTTTGCCAAGGTCCCACCACTCCCTACTCTTTCTCCAACACCAAGACCAGGAGTCAGTTGCCGTTTTTCATCATTATCACTTGCACTTAATTGGGAGGATGGTAAAATAATTCCTGCACTTGCATTTCTATCAAAAATGGGAAAACAGACGACAGTGTGCCACATGTCTGAAGAAAAATGGGAGACGAGTGGAAATGAATATTCTTGTGTGTTTAATATGCAAAATGAATAACTGCTTTCCTTCCCATGCTGAGTTACATTACCCACCTGCTCAAACATTTGAATTTAATCCGTTTTAACCTCTACATCTCTGTAAGCAGCAGAAGACATGCTGACAGCAAGTATACAGCTGTTCAACAGAGAAAACTTTTAATTCTGACAACAGGATGACGAGAGGAGTCCCACGTGCCATGGAACAATGTTTCTTAAATTCAAATGGTCAATTTAATTAATATCTTTTTTGTTTTTTAAGTGTTTAATTTGCTTGGATAGCAAGAAACCCAGGCCGAGGAAGAGGCCCGATGGTATCCTGTGGAACACTACTGCCTCCCTGGGTAAGGGGACCCCTGTTTTTAAGAAAACGCCTCTAAGTGTCCCTGTCCACCACACCACCACCATCAACATTGCCCTGCTTGCTCAGCTGCAATGTTTGCTTCCAGTTACACCAGTCTCTGTGCTACCCTAGTCATACTTCCAGTTGGCAAAGGCTCCGTGAGTCAAGCTCCACTATGGCCACCTGTGGGGACCTATTTGTAAGGAAACTGCAAAAGGCTCACCCAGATACCCATTGTTTCATAGAGAAACAATGGACTTGTCATGTGGTTTGCTTCATCTGCATCACAGCTGAAATTCCAGTTGGAAGGGAAAGAGAGCTAATGACAGGCCTTGAATTTAAAATCAACTAAGGTTTACACCGGCAAGTTGACAGCGCTATCACTGTTCCATTATTTCAAACATTCTACTCTTAAAACGGGTTTTGTGGGGAGAAATTTATTTGGCATTCATTGCAACCCAGTGAACTATTTATAGGCAGGAAAATAGCCCTGGCCACCCATCAGGATGGAAACACCATCTAGAGCCATGGCTTCCCTGAAGAGCCTCTGACAGCTTGCTAAGAACAGAAGCCGACCCACAGGGTGGGGGAAGCCTCATTCCTTTGAATTTCAACTAAGAAGTATATCAAGCAGGTTTTATACAACCTATTTACTTTTACCAAGTCGTTAGAACTTAGGACTACACTGTTGACCACCTGTTACACAGTACATGAATGGAGAAATATTTCAATTGTATTTACTTCAAAATTGGGAGCAGAATGAATATACAAAGGGCCAGGACAAATTACAAGTAAATCTGGGTCTTCCTTTTAATCTTATTTGTATATTTTAAATCTTGGTTTTATCCCTCTTTAAGAACCATGTGAAGTGGATTTCTAAATCAAACTCAACCAAAAAAACAAACACTAAGTGATATACTGGTGTCAGGAAGATCTCCTCCAAACGTAATGGAAACCAAACTACAAAAAGCATCCCCTGCTCAGTGAAAACCAGGAGTGTCTTTGGCAAACATGCTAAATCAATACCTTCCACTGATGTGTAACGTTGTGCAAAATGACACACACAGAGGAAACACCCACAGAGGACATCTTCCAAATCAGCCCACTAAACTAAGCTTATTAGTTTCAATACTTGCTGGCTAATCAGAGCTACAAATATATATTCAGTCAAATCCTCATAAAAAAGGAATTCACTAGACTGCTTCTCTAACATTTTCTAAATATATAACTTAAAAAAAAATCAATTGAAAATTAAGGTGTTTGAGAACTCAGGGGGGAGAAAAATGGAGAGCATTTGTTCTACCAAGGGAGGGTCACTGGAGAAATAAATTACTTGAAACCAGAGGCAAATCTGAAACAAGTAACCTTTTGATCTGCAACACTTGGGGGAAGCGTGGAAGGAAGAGGTAGGCAAGGAAGACACACAGCTTATTCAGATTACAGACTGACGTGTACAGTGCGTGCTGGCTTCCAGGTGGTTCTGGGCAAACAGAAGAATAAGGAAAAGCCATCAGGCACAGTACACATAAATATGACCCCGGCCCTGGGGAAAAAAATTTGAGTAATGAAGCCCAAATATAGGAGTGCAATCTAAAAATAACCCTTCTGCTTCTACAGCGTTATTTCCCTTTTAGCATCCGTTCAAAATGTGTGGGAAGACAAAACAGTTTGAGTTAAGTGAATTTCCAGATATCATCAAATCAAGTGATGCTCTAAACCATTTTCAACCAACAGTAAAAATGCAATTTCTCCTTCCTTTAGTTTTCTCTTCCAAGTTGGGGGAAAGGGAGGGGGACAAAGAACGATGCTGGGCAAGAATGTCATTTCTAAATTCTATGAGAGGCTGATATTATCTCTAGGTAAAATATCTTAATATCCAGCTTATGTCATGGGAAACCATTAGCTCCTTGGAATTGTGTCAGTGAGAACCACTGTAATTATTTTTTTTTCCATAAAGAATGATGAATAGAGGATGACAGAATGTCGACACTGTAATTACATTTTCCTATCATGCCACAAATTTTAAAGATTTCAGTATCACTGGTAGGGTGTTTTCCGTCCCTTAAGATTAAAAAAAGAAAGAAGAATATGGTAAGAAAGGCCAAAATATGCTGTAATTCCAGCACTTCTTCAAAAAATATTTAAAGGGTATCTACTAGAACCAGGTTCTATGCTCCGTGCTGCCCCCAGTTGAGGTAACAGCCTTACTTCTTTTCTCCCCACTATATAAAATTATATAACTACAATGGTAAAGCAAAAAAGAAAAAAAAAATTAGGGAGTACCAAAGGATCCCACTGCACTATATAAGAGTGCCTGCCTTTGGAGAGGTAAGGACCACCCATTCCATAGTCCTGGGTGTGCACTGCGGTGCCCAGCAGTGAAGATCCTTCCCTCTTTAATCTTTCTCAACTTCTACTTCTCTTGTTAAGAAAAGGGGAACGGAGGTTTAACCCAGGCTGACAGATACATGGAGTGAACATGTTAAGTTGGACCCTAATTTCAGAGAACTGAGAACCTGCTGAAATCTACTGTTACTTTTGCCTGTCTAGCACACCGATTTGACAGGGAATGACCCACCCTTGCTCCTTAACACTCTTGGTGTCTCGTCCCCACCCCTCCAATCCTGCCAAAAATGTGCCAGTGCTGAGCAAAGACCTAAAATAGGACAAGTAGACTTTCTCCCTGGAATTCTAAATCTCCAGAGCCACCTGTGCTTTCCAGCTTTCATTAGGGCTACCCCATATTCTTCTGGCAAATTCTTTTTTTTTTTTTTTTGGCTTAAGTTTCATTTCTTTTGCTTGCAATCAAAATAATTCTGATGCATCAACTAAAAGAAAAAGAACAAAGAAATAGCCACTTTGGTGCTACTTGGTGCCTCCTCTATGATCTTACAGAGGTGCAAACCAAGTCAGCCCAGAGAACAGCACACAAGGAAGTAGACATCAGTTCAATCCCCCCTCTACTTAGTTGAATGTTCCAGGGAATAGTCTACCACCAAATAAAAATGTCCTGCACTCCATTCTCAAACTACTTGAAAATAATAAGAGGTACCAAGTTGATCTTTCAAACGCAAAAAAAAAAAAAAATCATCCTCAGGCAACAAAAATATATTTTGGCATATATTCCATTAGATTCCTTGCAGCTGTTCTTAGCTGCCCCAATGTCATAAGGCTTGAGTTTCTTGACACATAAATAAGACGGTTCAATGAGTATAAATATCAATGCACAGATACACATGAGTAATGTATTACTCTTTTAGTAACAAGGTCTTACATTTTATAGTACTGTGCAAAATGATTCCATGTACTCTTTCTCCTTTGATCTTCACAAGCCCCCTCTAAGTAGACAGGGAAGCCAGGCATCATAATACTCATTTTATCAAAAGGGAAATTAGAGCAAAACTCCCCAGACTCAGAGCTAGTAGTGGCAAAGCCGACCCAAGGATAGGCTCAGATCAAGATGTCTGCTCAACACACCCAGCATTCTACTGCATCCAGAATCCTAGAGCTGTATTCTATTTAGTTCCAGGGGTCCTCACTGCCTAATGGAATAAATGGGGCTATACAAATCTGTGGAATAAGGTGCAGGGAGGAAGCAAAGGCAAAGAACGGAGCCCGAGTCCTATTTTGTGTTAGAGGAAAAAACATTGTTTCATCACTGTTGCCTCACTAACCACATTCATTTTTTGGCTTCATCAAGAGAGCTATTAATTATCACTAACAGAGTCATAGTAAGTATTGTTGGAAGCAAGAATGAGTGTGGTTCAAGAGGAAACCATGTAATAAACTAGTTCATCGTTCAAAACTAGGCAAGCTTATTTTCAATAGAGAACATTCAATTTTAGCACCTTTAAATGTTAACAAAAATTAAAACAAAGAAAAAACCACATTGAGCACGTCTGCTCTAGAGTTATTCAATCAGCCAATTATAGTTTAAGTACTACAGGTTAAGTACTTCAGGTTAAATATAGGTGATAAAGTAAAATATATTGTTTTTGCCTTTCAAGAGCTTATGATTTAGTTATGTTCCATAACATTCAAAGGAGAGAGACACCGATTCTCTGACTTCCATGAATCTCTTCCTCAGATCATTCTATCTCCTGCCAGAAGCTTCTGGTAAAACAAAATCTCAGGAGGAGAGGCCTTGAAACTTTGGTCAAATGCTTAAAATCAAGAAATTACGTGAAGACAATACTTTTCCTTGTGGTTCAGTGATTGACAATGGAAGCCATTCTGGAAAATCCATAGCAGGAACCACTCTTGGGTCCAAACACAATCTATGGCTAACACCCAGACAAGGTAAGTGTACACATTTGGAGCAAGATGTTAGACCATAGTTAAGAATGAATAAAGGCATGGCTAAATGCAGTACCACAGTCCCTGAGGCAAAGGAGTGGGCACCAAAGGAATACTAGAAAGGCAGGATCCTGAGAACAAGAAGCCCGAGTAAGGACAGGATGAATCAGAATGCATTACAGCCAAGTTCATGGTCAAACCAAACCTTATATGTTTATATGTTCACAAACACATAAAAGACATTGGCACTAAGTCTTAGGTAGATCTAAGATCCAGTTCTGGCAAGCAGAAATTCCAATTTCCTAGACTTTAGTCTGAGTTTTACTCTTGGAGGAAAGAGTATTATATAATAGTCTGCATACAAACTTACTGTGGACTGAAAAGAAGCCAACAGCCAACCTTCTGTGACAATGGATATGTTCTATCTCTGCAATGTCCAACAGAGTAGTCACTAGCCACATGTGGCTAACGAGGGTCTGAAATGTGGCTACTGTAACTGTGTTCTTTTTAATGTTGGCATTTGGTAGCAATGGTGCCCAAATCAAAATTATAACTAAATTCCTCTCCAAACTTAGGCCAAGTGTGTAATGCTGAAGAGGAACTTAACACACTCCACTACCACCCCTATCACCAGCCTATCTTCAGAAACTTTGTAGGTGAGGTTGTGGGCGTTTGGTGTTTTGTTTTGTTTTGTTTTCGGTTGTTTTTGCTTTTAAATGATCTTTTCTGCAGGCTGGAAAAACTTACTCCATAGCACTTAGCCAGCTCGTGGCATAAGCCCCTGGGGAGACCGCCGGCATGCTGTGGGAGCATCCTGGTCCTTGTTCTATGCTGTCTTCTGGGACAAGTTCTTTCAGTTCTTCTTACAGAAGTGGCTTTACATTTTCTCCTTTGTGAAGGATCACTCATTCTCTGTTCTTTTGTTATGTTTCACACCTGCTTATCAATAGCCACATACAGCTGGTCACTACTTTACTGGACAGCACAGGACATGTTTATTTAGAAGAATCGGATCTCAGACTTCCACTCATAACTACAGTTATAAGCCACACTGATACAGTCAGGAGGCCATCAAAGGTGAAAACGTCACAAAGAGATGAAAGGACGATGTTCTGTGGATAAGCTGTAATGCAGATAAATCCACTCGCACTACTGAAGATGAAGGTAGCTGTATGAAGAGCTATGGTGACTGATGGTTGATCAATCCCTACTGCCTTAGAAATCGGTCAAACACATTCCCAGGGAGCTGGTCCTGAGGCCTGGCATGTCACACGGGCTGCCTCTCTGGGTCCATTGTGGTCAGTAACAAATAAAGCACATATACAGATTAGGAAGAGCCAGTTTTCCACCCCCTACCTGCATGAGGCAGCCTTTTTTTAGACACTTCTCTTTCTCCCAAGACCAAGTCAAACACAATGTCAGATGAACTAATGTATATCAAAGATCTGTTTTAAAAAAATTTTAACTGCTGGAAACTCCTATCTGGGGGAGTTTGGGAAGGCATTAGAAACTCTGAATCCAGTCAAAGCATTGGCTGGGCCAAAAACAAGTCAAAACAATATATATGTATTGTATATAAACTCAATTTTTAATAGCTCCAATTGAAGTCATTAAGCCAGATACATTAATTACTACAGAAATTACACAATGGGCTAGCCAACAGAAAATACATCGACTGTTACTCTAACATTAAAGTGTTCTAATGCTTCATGGAGATGTGAAATTGACCCCTGAAATGGACGTACTTAAAAAAATTTTTTTGCCTAATCTATGACATATAGGCTTAATAAAATGGGTAGACATTTGCATGGTTGTAGTAGATAGACAGCTGTCCAAAAACCA
The DNA here is from genome assembly GCF_003031525.2 of Neophocaena asiaeorientalis asiaeorientalis. Taxonomy (NCBI): domain Eukaryota; kingdom Metazoa; phylum Chordata; class Mammalia; order Artiodactyla; family Phocoenidae; genus Neophocaena; species Neophocaena asiaeorientalis. The sequence goes on from NW_020175662.1 coordinate 958,865, forward strand.
CATATCCACACTTACACATATACATTCATACCCCCAACATCATTTTAATGGAAGCAAGATATTGATTTGACAGAGGTAATATAGGATGTTGGGAGAATGTGCCTGAGATGGACAGTTTTTAATGGAGAGGAGAAAGGAACATGGGGTCCTCTCCTGATTTGGGCAAGGCATTTCAGGGAAGGACTCTGGGAAGTCAAAGGAGGTATGGCTCGAGAGTGCTCAAGGAGGAGACAGGCCTGGAGAGGCCCTAGGGACAAACACTCACCTTCTAGACACTACCTGTGTGTCGTGAGCCCCACCCAAAAGGAGAGTGACAGAGGCGCACAATGAGTGTGTTCATGAAAATCTGTAGGGAATCTACCCTTGCAACTATCATTCATAAAGTTCTGCTCTGTGGGGCTTCCCTGGTGGCACAGTGGTTGAGAGTCCACCTGCCGATGCAGGGGACACTGGTTCGAAAAAAAAAAAAAAAAAAAAAGTTCTGCTCTGCAAGAAGATAAACGGCAGGGGAGGGGGGTAGCCATTATTTGTCCCAGCCTGGGGCCCCCCTCTAGCTTCTAGCTTTGCAGTTACTTGAATTAAAAAAAAATATAACCTTCTCTGGAAAAAAAAAAAAAGGGGGGAACCTGAGAAAGGTGGTCATAAGAGGCGAGTCTTTGTTACAGTTTGGTTTCAGCAGCCAAAATTGCTTACTGCCAATATACGACCAAAAGTAACCAAGATAGTGGGAGTTCGCAGATCTACATACCAGAACTAAGAAACGACATTTCTTGTTGTTCCCTTCCCTGCCTACTCCCGAAGTCGGCCAGACAGGGCAAAGGAGCTGGGATCTTGTCTTTGGCTGGTGTCCTGGGCCATTTTCAAGATCTCTGGACTTGCCTGCTCACTGACCTGGTGGAGTATGAAAGGCCTTGTTACCCTTAGCTCGGACAGGGCAAATGCAAACACCACTGCCTGGTGCAGGCCTGTAACAACTGAGAGGCTGCGGCCTGCAGAAATCCCGGTTCGGGGTAGGCCTGCCAACAGCCCGAGCCAGCTGACCAGCATCCAGTCATCGCTTCTTTTCCAAATACCAACTCAAGAAACCTTGATTCAGTCCTTGTGTTACACGCGGTGGAGAACAGCACAGAGGAAGCACCAAGAGAATGATTTTAGAGAAACTAGTCTGGGCATAGACCAAGTACATGTTCCCATGGAATTGTTAATAACTCAGGGGTCCTTTATGTTTGTTTGAACCTTCCATGTCTAGCTGAGGAAAAGACGTATTTCTTTTCTCTCTTCAGGGAGAATAAAAGCAGGACAGTAAAATTCCTGGTAATGTCATATCCAGTCAAACAGGAAGGTTTATAGGCTAGGGGCTGAAAGGCTTCCAGAACTACATTCAGCCTATCTGAAAATAATTTATTTCATTTTCATTTGTTTCATTTTCTCCAAAGTTACCATTCAGCTCCCTACTCTTACACCCACCAAGACAAGAGGAAACATTTAGTAAACACAACAAAAACAAAGTGTTTAAGAAACACCTGAGCTGTGGAAAACTGGAACCTTCATTCACTGCTGGTAGGACTATAAAATGGCACAGCCCCTTTGGAAAACATTCTGGCAGTTCCTCAAAATGTTAAATAAGCATAGAGTCTCCGTATGACCTAGCAATTTCATATTTAGGTATTTACCCAAGAGAACTGAAAACATATGTTCACACAAAAACTTATACATGAATGCTGACAGAAGCATTGTTCATAATAACCACAGAATGGAAATAGCCTAAATGTCCATGAATATACAAATGTGGTGTAGCCATAAAATGGAATATTATTTGGCAATAAAAAAGAATTAAGGCCTGATATATGCTACGACATGGATGAAGTCTTGAAAACATTATACTAAATGAAAGAAGCCAGTCACACAAGACCACATATTTTATGACCCCATTTATATTAAACGTCCAGAAGAGGCCAATCCATAGAGACAGAAAGCAGATTAATGGTTGCCTGGGATGAAGATGGGGATGGGGGAAGGAAAGGTACACAGATGACTGCTAATGCCTATGGAGTTCCTTTCTGGAGAGTTGAAAATGTTCTAGGATTAGATTGTGGTGGTTGTTACACAACTCTGTGGATAAACAATGAACTGTGAAAAAAAACAATTAACTGTACTCTAAAATAGGTGATTTATATATGTGAAATATATCCCAGTAAAGCTGAGGAAAGAAGGAGGGAGGAAGGGAAGGAGGGAAGGAAGGAAAGAAGGAAGGAAGGAAGGACAGAAGGAAGGAAGGAAGGAAGGAAGGAAGGAAGGAAGGAAGGAAGGAAGGAGGCAGGGAGGAAGGGAGGGAAGAAGGAAGGAATGAAAGATACAGATCTGAAGTGAAGTGTCTCACCCAGAATGGTAATTCTTCTCAGGGTATTTTTCTTTTAACTTTTCAATCTTGCCATAACCTTAGACGCATAAGAAATTGGAAACAAAAAAAGAAGAAAGAGAGAAAAGTCCCCTGCTTCCCCCATTGGTAATACCTTACATAACTATGATACATTATCAAACCCAGGAAATTGATACTGACACATTACAGTTAACTAGACTACAGATTTACTCAGATTTCTAGGGATGCCTTTAAGAAACAGTTTCTGGATAATAATCCTTCAGGTTACATTCCTACTCTTTTTACCTGAAACAGCAGTCACTCTAGATGTGATTACAGCAAATTAATCAATAATTCCAGTGACACAGATATGCTTGGTGGACATTTTAACACCTCCGAGATCCGAATTTGCCTTGAGAAGAAAATGAAGTTACGATTAATGAACCATTTCCACCAAAGCACATTAACTTTGTATATACTTTGAGGGCCCTTCAAACTCATCATGTTACTCACCACGCTCTCCCCGACCCCCCACAAGGGAATCTGGTGAGCCTCTAGTGCATTGGTGATGAGCTATGGTAACTAAAGCTCTCATACAGTCTTCCCTTAGGTGGGCAATGAACTTGCAGTAAGCCATCCTAACTTATTCTGAAAGAAATCAGACTTGTTAAAGGGCTGACGGATGAAAGGGAAATATCTCCTGTTAAAAACAACAGATAGGGCTTCCCTGGTGGTGCAGTGGTTAAGAATCCGCCTGCCAATGCAGGAGACACGGGTTCAAGCCCTGGTCAGGGAAGACCCCACATGCCGCGGAGCAACCAAGCCCGTGAGCCACAACTACTGAGCCTGCACTCTACAGCCCGCGTGCCACAACTACTGAAGCCCGTGTGCCTAGAGCCAGTGCTCTGCAACAAGAGAAGCCACCATAATGAGGAGCCCACGCACTGCAATGAAGAGTAGCCCCTGCTCACCGCAACTAGAGAAAAGCCCACATGCAGCAATGAAGACCCAATGCAGCCAAAAATTAATTAATTAATTAATTTAAAAAAATCAGAGCGGAAACCAAAATTAAAAAACAAGAAGACAACAGATATTTTCAGTTTTCCAAAGTAAGACTGTCTGACAGTTTTTTTTTCTTTCCTCCTTTTATTTCCTAATTCTGGACACTTCTACTTTAAGTAAAAAGTGAACTGGTCCAGAGAAAGTCACTTCAGTTTCTCAGCATCAGGCCTGTTAAAACATATGGGAAAGGAGCAGGTTGAAACTGTTGACTGAAGTGAAACGGCTGGCTTTGCCACAGTTACCAGAGAAGCACCTCTGCTCAGGAGATGACCTTCCCAAGGAAGGCAAGGAAGCAAAAGCAGTCTGTCAAGGGTCTGTGGGAGCAGCCAACCCAGATGAATCTGAACGGAAACACTTAACAGCCCACACCCAGGCATCGTGCTGGGATCAACACAGCACCCTCTGCAAACTGTCACCAGACACTTATTCCAGCTATTCTGGATCATCTACAGCCTCAAATGTGTAAGGTAAACTGAGGTAAGCAAGTAAGCAAGTCCTAAAATCACACTGAGCTTTAGAGGGACATTTGGCTTCAGACTAACATCCCAGGCGAAAAAAAAAAAAAGGTAGCCCAGACCAGGTATGTTAAGTATCATATTTGGCTGGTATCTTGAAGGCATGTTGATTTAATAATGATAATAGGTGACCAATGCAGAGAAATGAGCCCCAAGGTTGTCCTCTGATAGACAGCAAAATCTAGGAAAGAGACCAGAGATTCTGCTTAGACAATGGTTAAAATCAGGACAAGGTAAAGCATGCCACAAACACAGCGTGGGGAGAAGGCACCGCACTGCACAGGAAGAAGAGAAAGGAAACTGTCTTCTGCCCAAGCATCACTTGTTACTGTTTTAAAATAAAATTAAGTTAAAAAGAAAAACCTCACCATCCCTCCACCCACCCCAAACAGTAAAAGAAGCCCACACCCAAACAAGACAAATATTTACAAATATGTACACCATATAACCTTTTATTCAAGGGTAGAAATAGATTTGAGTTCCCTGGTATTACAATGTGAACAATTTTTCTTTCCATATAAGTATCTGCTGAACTCAGAGCTGGTGGTGGTATCAGCTTACGTCCTCCACTGTCCCATGAATAGCAGCTCGGGTAAGGGCATGAAGAGTGGCCTGCAAGTTTGCACAATAGTGGTCCTATCTTGACTCCAGTGTTAACTAATAGGGTAACCTCAAAACACTGTGTATAAAATGGGCAGGTAGGATTATCGGTGGTTTTCAATTTTAAAAATCTGTGAAACCCTTTATCTAAATGAAACCTCATGGAGAACCGCAATATATAGAAGAGTTTGAAGTAGACTGGCTGGTTAAAGCTGGAAGGGCTGTGGGACAAGGGGGGCTCCCCTTGAGGCACCTCCTGGAATTGGGACTCCACAGCACCCAGAATGGAAACCACTGATGAGGTCCCTTAAAACAAAAATTCAATCCTACGTAAACTAAAACCAAGAAAAAAAAAAACAAAGTAATATAGAATAATGATTTCTAATACTTGACTCGGTGGCTGGGGATTGGGGATTGGGGATGGGGGAGGGGGTGGGGGAGGGGGGAGGGGGCTGGAAGTATTACAAGAGTCTTTCATTCAGAAGCATATAAATGTTTCATATGTATGTATGCCCACTTCTCCAAATGAATTTATATACTGTGACTAGTAAAACTGAAATTCATTGAAAGTGTTACTGAATTCACAGTCATCTATAATACGGAATCTATAATTTTTTTTAATTAAAAAGGAACCATCACGTTGGGAACCACTGCTAAAAAGGAGGCAACAATATTCCATTTGAATTAAACAATATAAGTAAACTTCCTTAAAAGAAACTTATATATTTTATATTTTAATGACTTTTATATTTTAATGATTCTACTATCCACAATGTCAAACTAGTTAGAATTCCTTGTCTGTTAGCTGTGGCTACTAGAATGTTGCTTTGAGATGGATTCTGAAGCCATGTCCAGGCTGGGTAGGAAAAGAAATGTCACATTAGGTAAGCATTAGATAAACACTGTCTGCCATGACTGTGGAGGGATAGGAGGTAGGGGAAGGGACATGTGTATCTGACATCCAGGGCTGTGTCAGATAATCATCTAGGATGTGATGGTAGTGGAGACCTGAGTTATAACTCTGATTCTGTCATTACACTAAACCTATTACTAGGCAAATTACTCGTTCCAGTAATTTTGCCAGATCTAAAAAGGAGTCATCCTGACTTCTGATGCAGAACTCTTAGGGTCAACTCAGACAGTGAATGTTACACCCCTTTAAAAGCCACTAGAGACAAAACTGTCACAGAACTAATCCAAACCTCACATTTCACACGTGAGGAAATTGAAACCCAAGAAACTGTGGGCCAAAATGACACAGTAGATAGCAGGCTAAAGAATCCACATTTCCCCGCTGGAGAGTTTTCTACAATGAGAGCCATAATATACGGTTTGAAACTTTGACTTAATTACTTGTATTAGTTCTCCTTGGGACAATTGATAATTTAAAGGCTTTCTGTCTGATATTACTTTTAAAAATTCTCACTTCAAAAAAGTTCACGCCTCTCAACTAGATGATTGTACTAAATAAATTATAGCATTATTGCTATAATATGGACATATACTTTGTCACTTTTAAGCCTAGGTATTAAAACTGTTTCTTCAAAAGAACAAGATAAATAATACATTTGAAAATCTCAATAAACACAAACCAAATAACAGTTGAGAATTAATGATGTTATATCTTACAAACCGTCAACGTTTTACCCACTTAGGACAAGTCCCTTTAAAAAATAAAACCTACATAAAGAAAGTTACAAAATGTGAGTCCATCAATCATATAATCCACCCAAAACTTTTTTTTTTAATTATTATTTATTTTTGGCTGTGTTGGGTCTTCGTTTCTGTGCGAGGGCTTTCTCTAGTTGCGGCAAGCGGGGGCCACTCTTCATCGCGATGCGTGGGCCTCTCACTATCGCGGCCTCTATTTTTGCGGAGCACAGGCTCCAGACGCACAGCCTCAGTAGTCGTGGCTCACGGGCCTAATTGCTCCGCGGCATGTGGGATCTTCCCAGACCAGGGTTCGAACCCGTGTCCCCTGCATTGGCAGGCAGATTCTCAACCACTGCGCCACCAGGGAAGCCCCCACCCAAAACTTTTATAAGAAGAATTAACAGGGAATGGCTGAATCAGAAAATGACAGAGCAGTCTTTTATATATATTTTAAACTAAATTTATTTACTTATTTATTTTTATTTTTGGCTGCGTTGAGTCTTTGTTGCTGCACATGGGCTTTCTCTAGTTGCAGCGAGTGGGGGCTACTCTTCGTGGACGTGCACGGGCCTCTTATTGGGTGGCTTCTCTTGTTGCAGAGCATGGGCTCTAGGCGCATGGGCTCTAGTCGCACAAGTTTCAGTAGTTGTAGCACTTGGGCTCAGTAGTTGTGGCTCGTGGGCTCTAGAGCGCAGGCCAGTAGTTGTGGCGCACAGGCTTAGTTGCTCCGCAGCATGTGGGATCTTCCTGGAGCAGGGCTTGAACCCGTGTCCCCTGCATTGGTAGGTGGATTCTTAACCACTGCACCACCACGGAAGCCCTACATTATTAAACATTAACTATTGATAGAAAAGTATGTTTGAATAATTTTAGCCTAGGATTTTATCAGCCACAGAATAAAAGATTTTATAAACTCTATTCTGTTTCATATTAAAGATATTTCACAAGATTTTGCCATTGCAAATCAATAAAACATGATAGAAAATTAAGACAAAACATTTCATAGTCCATTTTACATTAGAGGTGTCATTTGTCCACAGAACGTCCAAGTGAAGTGTCTGATTCTTTACTTAGAAAGGCTTTGGTACTCTCGGAAATTCTGTTCCATCGGTCAATTTGTGATCTGAATGGTGCCTAGGAACTAACTAATGAGCTGGGGAGAAATATCCTTTTCTAGGCTAGGACGTCATGAATTGATGTTTCAAGGAGGAGAATGCAAAAGTGACCTTCTCCCCTAGATCTTGGTCCTTACTCCAGAGAATCCTTTCATAATAACCTCTACACCACTGGGTCAAACCATGTTTCCCAAACACATAGGGACTACCTGCCAACACTTGCCTTACCAGAAAGCTCCATAGAATGTGTTGTGCATTTTGTTCGTTTGTTACTTGAACAAAGATGGACAGCCACAGTGCCTCAAAGCAGAGTTCCAGAAAAAATATGTCAACAGAACCATAATAATTCTGAATAGGTGGTCTTCTCTAAAATGTGCTGGGATGTACTAGGAAACACAGCGTTATATTCTATCACGGGTTACCATAACTATCTAAAATTAGTTTCAAAACACGAACCTCTCTCTCAATGCCTGGAAGAGAATTTTTTTTTTCTGTTTAAATTAAAACAAACCTAAAGTGCTTAAATGTAGGAGAAAAGCCACATTCCCACCATACTGATTTATGATATATCGACATGAAGACAATCAGACTGTGATGAGTACAGCATTATTGTAACATTAGGTGCTGTACAGGCAATGCCTTAAATATTTTAGCTAAGCAGCTGAGTATCTGTTTTGCGACACCATATATAAACAAAAAGAACTGGGTATAACATTTCTTTAATCGCATAAACCATTCTAATGTAAACTTCTGCCTCCCTCCTCATAATATTTGGATTATTTCATTGTTCTACCTCCTATTCTTCCAAACATCTTCAGTCCAATGGAAAAACTACATATCATCTCCCTTGTTCTCTCTGCCTTCAGAAAAGCCTTCTGTATTAGTCTCACTACCAGCAGAAAAACCACTTACAGTAAGAAACCACTGAGCCAAACTCCAGGAACTGCAAATTGGCCACAAAATGGCAGGAGCTGACCTAAGGTTTCCCTTCAGATAATGAGGAAAGGGCTTGTTAACATAATTAATTATGCAAATCTGTAGCCAGAGACAGTTAATCACAGAGAAATACTTCAGGTCACTTTAAAATGCGCCTTGAGATCTCTTAAGTTTTCTGCTAAGGGGTTCCAAGATTATTTATACATGTGTGTAAAGTCCTTGTGGCTTCATATTTGCATTGCTAATTAATCTCTTATGATCTCTTCAAAACACTGGGATTTAAATAGATAAATGGGCAAATAGACCATTTGAGAAAGGAAAAACACAAATGGCCTAGAGAAGTTCTGTTTAACAAATTTTTTAACTACAAATTAAAATACAATATGATAGCATTTGTCAGTTGTTGAATCACAGATAATTGTAAGATAATGATATTCACAGCATAGACATGAAATTAAAGACACTTTAATATCCTGATTCAGCATCAACCTGCAAAACCTTTCTTGAGGACAATTTGGCGGGACTTAATAAAAAACTTTAAAATTATATACCTTTTGACCCATTTATTTCATTTCTAAGAAATATATCCTAAGAAAATAATCTAAAAAAGAAAAAAAAATGTTCATAATAGTTTTTAATGGGAAGACATTAGGAAAATGATTACCCTATACTGTACATAAAATGGAAATAAATGCTGTCATCTAAGAAGTTTATTGAAAGTTTTAATAAACTCATACCCATTAGGATGGCGATTCAAAAAAAAAACAACAGAAAATAAATATTGCAAGGATGTGTACTTTTGTTGGTTTGAATGTAAAATGGTAGAGCTGCTAGGGAAGAGAGTTAGAACTAACATATGATTCAGGCCCTGGGTATATCCCACCTCTGGGTATATATCCAAAAAAATTGAAACATGGTCTCAAAGTGATATTTTCACACCCATGTTCATAGCAGCATTATTAACAATAGCCAAAAGTTGGAAGTAATAAATAAATAAAGTGTTTCAATTCTGATTTCCAATATGATTTGTATATTAAACAAATTTCACTGGAGTCTTCAATATTATTATTAATAGGGTCAAAATGTCCTGAAATGGAAAAGTTTGAGAATGTGCTGGGCCAGACTATTTCACAACTCTGTAGGGGTAGGAATTAACTTGTAAAAAACACACAGTAATGTAATGGCTTTTATCTATAAGGAAGCAAATGGATTTTGTCTGGCAAAGATAAAATTGATTTATGTAAATGTATAAAAGAAAATATTACATTGTATAGCCCTTTAGGATATTAATCAGTTTTGTATCCACTAGCAAATTTATTCCAGCATTTCTGATAGTGGCTGTTTGGATGGACTGATAGATAGACAGACAGACATATATATGCTCTTCAAATTCTCCTTTGAACTAGTCTTGACAGCTTACTGATTCCTTCACTAATTAAAAATTTAAATAAAAATTGTTGACATGTTCATTTTATAATTGTGAGAATCTTACTTTTTAAACTCTTTGAAAATTATTCTTTTAACATTAACTATCTACAAACAGTTTCTGCATTACAGGCCATAAGACTAACCAAACCAGAAAGTTTAATAATTAATAACCTTCTAAAACAGAAAGCACCAGGCCCAGATGGGTTCACTGGTAAATTCTACCAAATATTTAAGGCAAAAATTATACCAATTCTCTACAATCTCTTTCAGAGGATATAAGCAGAGTGAATACTTCCTAACTCTTTTTATGAGACCAGCATTACACTAATAGCAAAACCAAAGATATTTTAAAAAAGATAACTACAGACCAATATTGCTCATGAACATAAATGCAAAAATCCTCAACAAAATATTAGCAGACTGAATACAACATGTATAAAGAATTATACACCAAAAGGAAGTGGTATTTACCCCAGGTAAGCAAATCACAGGATAATATTAACAGATGCAGGAAAAGTATTTGACAAAATTCAACACTCATGCATGATAAAAACTTGCAGTGAACGAGGGATAGGAGAACTTTCTCAACTTGGTAAAAACTATCTACAAAAAAACAGTTTGCAAGATATAAGGTTAATAATAAAAGTAAATTGCTTTCCTGTATACCAAAAATGAATGAGTGGAAAGTGAAATTAAAAACAACACTATTTACATTAGCATCCCAAAAATGAAATACTGAGGTATTCATGTACAAAAAATGTACAAGATCTATATAGGGAAACTACAAAACTGTAGTGAATGAAATGAGAGAAGAATTAAATAAATGGAGAGATACTCCATGTTCATGGATAAGACTCAATATTGTCAAGATGTCAGTTCTTCCCAACTTGCCACACCCATTTGTTTACATATTGTCTGTGGCTGCTTTTCCTACAATGATAGAGTTGAATAGTTGACAGGGTCAGCATGCCTACAAAGCCTAAAGTATTTACTATCTGGCCCTTTACAGAAAAATTTTGTATGCCCCATTCTAAGTTATGCTCTTAATTAAGCTTTTACTTTTCTCAACCAAATACTATATTTCCTCCAATATAAAATTTAAACTAGACAGCCTCTTCTACTTTCCTTCAATGGCAGTCTTATAAAATTGTTCTCTTTAAAACAATATTGTTACATTTTTTTAAATAGAATATTCCAATGGTTAGGATTTAAAATATACATCACCTTCTTTGAGACCAAAGGACTTGTCTTTTGAGAGCCTACAGATATGAAATAACTAGCAAAGTCCTATTAAAGAAAAGCAGTTATTTCATGATCTTCACAATTTAAAAATCTGGTTATTCAATTGAGAAAATGGGAATACGAACATACATATGGATAATTACCTTAAATGTAAATGGACTAAATGCTCCCACCAAAAGACACAGATTGGCTGAATGGATACGAAAACAAGACCCATATATTTGCTGTCTACAAGAGACCCACTTCAGACCTAGAGACACATACAGACTGAAAGTAAGGGGATGGAAAAAGATATTTCATGCAAATGGAAATCAAAAGAAAGCTGGAGTAGCAATTCTCATATCAGACAAAATAGACTTTAAAATAAAGACTATTAGAAGAGACAAAGAAGGACACTACATAATGATCAAGGGATCAATCCAAGGAGAAGATATAACAATTGTAAATATCTATGCACCCAACATAGGAACACCTCAATACATAAGGCAAATACTAACAGCCATAAAAGGGGAAATCGACAGTAACAGATTCACAGTAGGGGACTTTAACACCCCACTTGCACAAATGGACAGATCATCCAAAATGAAAATAAATAAGGAAACACAAGCTTTAAATGATACATTATTTAAAGGACATTCCATCCAAAAATAACAGAATACACATTTTTCTACAACAGAATACACATAAGACGGAAGAGATATGGGAACATATGTATATGTATAACTGTTTCACTTTGTTATAAAGCAGAAACTAACACACCATTGTAAAGCAATTATACTCCAATAAAGATGTAAAAAAAATAAAATAATAAAAAAATAAAAATCTGGTTATTTTCCAAAACTAACACTGAAATACCTTCCTCCTCAAAAAATAATTTTTTTTCCTTTTATGGAAGCTAAAACTCTACTTAACAAAAACACTTAGGCTGAAGGACTAAACAAATCCAAGTATCACCTAATGAATCTGTATATGGTATATTTTTTGTAAGAATTTAAACTGCACTAATTCACTCACTTTAAGTATATAACACTTAGACTGCTCTCAGTAACAGGAATCTGAAAAACCTAACATACTTGCTCTACTCCCAAATATATCTCTAAATATCTATACACACATGTATCTAGTAAACTATATCTACACATTCTGTTTACCAAATAAGCTTTTCTACCTCTAGTGACCAGATTGGTCCACGGCATCAGTTACTTTCATTTTACCTAATTTAAAGGGAAAAGGGGAAACAGAGATATTGTACCATGAGGGCCAGACTGTGAAGGAAATGTTATAGGACAAATAATCCAGTTCTTTTCACAAGTAAGTTGCAAGGAAAAATACTACATGGGATTTAAAGAGGCTTAACGGACATTAAAAAAAAAATTCAGTGTATGAACCTTATTGGAATTCTCAGTTGAACACTTTTTAAAAAATCAACAGTAAATTTGAAAATTGATGAAATGTTTGGTAATTTTAAAGAAATAATTCAGTGCTCACTTTGGCAGCACATATACTAAAATTGGAACGATACAGAGAAGATTAGCATGGCCCCTGTGCAAGAATGACACGCAAGTTCGTGAAGCGTTCCATATTTTTAAATGGCTGTGCATTTTTCTAGGCATCAATTTTAAAGATTATAACTTCACTTTATCACAATCAAACTTTTCAGACATACTTAGAACTATTTGTGGATGTTCTTTTCTGTTTAATTTGTATGTGTTCATTCATGTAGTAATGCTACAATGTTTGAATTGTAGTGGCTTTATAGTAAGTTATATAGCTGCATGCTAATTAACAGATACTCAACTTCTAATAAAATGTATTACTTGTAAAAAAAAGAAATAATACAAATTATTTTAGGTATGATAATAGCATTTCAGTTATGTTTTTAAAGAGAGTCCTGATTTTTTTGGACATAAACTAAATACTAAAATATTTACAGATGAGATTATAAAATGTCTCGAATTTACTTCAAAATAAGCCCAGAGCTGATGGAAAGTAGTTGGCAGTAGAAATGAAAGATTAGTCATGAACTGATAACCGGTGAAACTGTGGGTATATGGAGGATTCTCATATTAGCTATATTAGTCATTCTGTGTTTGTGTGTAGGAACTTTTAATAACAAATTTTTTTTTTAATCTTCATTTTCACTCTACTTGAAAAAAGAAAAGCAGGAATGGAAAGCAATAAATCTGAGGGGGAGGTATCTTAAAAAGACAGAGGGGGTCCTGAAGCATACTTGTGAAGTGTCATCCATTTTGGGATTTTGGATTTTACACCTTAATAATCATCAGTAGTATATTAGCATAATTTCTGTTATCTGGTATGAAAGGCAGAACTTTAAATGATGCCCCATAACCTTTTAAGGGTGAGTGGAACCTATGAATATGATGAGCTATCACTCTTGTGATTATGTTATATTATATGGTCAAAGGGTGGGCCTGACCAAATCTGGTGAGACCTTAAAATCACCCACTTCTCTGGCTGATTGAAGAAGACACCTAGAAGAAATCAAACATCCTAGAAGAAACCAAACATCCTCGTGTGAACTTCCAGTGTAGGCCCATGTGGCATAAAATGTAGGTTGCCCCTAGGAGCTAAAAGCAGTCTCTGGCCAACAGCTAGGAGTATTCAGTCCTATAGTCACAAGGAAATAAATTCTGCCAACAACCAGAGAGCTTGGAGGAATCCTCTGAACCCCAGATGAGAACTGCAGCCTTGGCTGACCCGTGAGTTTTACCCAGGAGACACCCTGAGCAGAGAGCCTAGCCACAGCCTGCCCAGACTTCTGACCTGGTGGTGTTTTAAGCCGCTAAATTTGTGGTAATTCATTATGCAGCAATAAAACTAATATGTCTGGAAAAGCACCTTATACCCAAATAGTACCTCAAAGTCTACCTCTACACAAGTTTATGACCCCAGTGGCACCAAGTGAGTAGCTAAACATTCAGCAACTTAACATTTAATGCAGTATTTCTCAAAGGATCATGAATCCAAATTTGAGAAACCTTGAGCTACATAATCCCTTATAAATGAAATATTCTTTGTCCAACACACACGGTTAGCTTTACAGGCAAGATTATATACCTGAGTGCTTTTTACAGTGTGAAGTCTTCTACAGGAGAAAAATCCTGCAAAATAATCAAATGGAGCAAGTTTAAAGCAAATTGTGACTAAGCCAAACATATCACCAAAACCTTAGCTTATCACATCAGGTATAAAACAGTGCAAAGCTTTCTATCCTTTAATGCCCTAGCTCACAATTAGGAGGTATGAGAAGAATATGAGCCAGATTCCATTACAACAAAATTCCATTATAACAAAGTTTCCCATGGCTCAGGTGGTCCTGAGGAATTATCACAACTACACTTTGTCCATGTTATACATCTATTTATTTAAAGAAAACATTGAGACGTACATGAAGAAAAGAAATAGAAAAGTAAGTCAAAGATATTATCCCCAAGGTCTAAAATTCTGTTTCCAAGGTTTTACTTAGTCTGATTCTTTTCAGCCTTCTTTTTTTGGGGGGGAATAACAGCTTTGTTTCAACATAATTCATACACCATAAAATTCATTCATTTAAAATGCATAGTTTAGGGGGTTTTAGTGTACTTACAAACTGGTAACCATTATAAGTAATTTTAGAACATTTTCATCATCCTTAAAAAAAAAAAAAAACCCGTATTCTGCTTTTTTTTGTTTTTAGCTGTCATTCTTTCTTTAACAACATGTCATGCTAACAAATTTTTCTCTAGTACTAGAAAACACTGGCCATCTGAGACTCAAAATCAGCATTTAGGGGAGAAAAGAGCTGAGGGTAAAAGATTTGATCTGCAGGAATAACAGATATTGGAACAATTGATTTGGGATTGTAGAGCATTGCTTCCTATAAGTGATGCTGGGAACATTCCTTTGAAAACGTGGACATGATCCAAATAAGCAAAACATGAAATTACTTGCAGTGAAAAGCAAAGAATCTTTCACTGGGGAGAGTCTTCACCTATTGCACAATGTAATTTGTTTATTTCAGAAGCTGAAAACAGAGGATAATCTGAGCTTTATTTAGTAAAACAAGAGTTCTATATTCCAAAGGGAAAAATCTGGAATTTAAAACAGCATTCTGATATGCTCACACCCAGTATCAAAACATTCTTCACCTGCCAAGTGAATAAACAAATGATGCTTTAAGGCGTCACTTCCATAGCTTATGAGATAGTCCATAAAATGCTCAATGTAATATTTTCCCCTTAACTTAGTTATTCACTTGCCTCTGATATGCTTGATAGAAATTTGGATCTAATCTGATTATTCTAAGTAAAATCCAAGTAAACGGAGCCATTTTATTGTGTTTCCCACCTTTGGTAGTTATAACGAGACTTTGAAATCCTCCATGATGGCCCATGGCATAGGCCAAGTTAGGAAATTTGCAACAAACAAATCTGCCTCATGTTTATGAAGCCAGAGATGAGTCTGATCGGAAACTCACTCTGAGTGACAAGGCAAGTTTGAGTGCTGCCAAAGCCCAAGTTTTTGAGTCAAGTTTTACAGACATTCTTTTTTGAGGGAGAGAAAAAAAGGGGGACATCAGTCTGCTGCTAATCCTTTTCAGAGTTCTTCCCTCACTGCTGATTTGAGATAAAAAAAAAAAAAAAAAAAAAAAAAGACAGTTTTTTTGTTTTTTTTTTGCGGTACGCGGGCCTCTCACTGCTGTGGCCTCTTCCGCTGCGGAGCCCCGGCTCCGGACGCGCAGGCTCCGCCGCCGTGGCTCACGGGCCCAGCCGCTTCGCGGCATGTGGGATCTTCCCGGACCGGGACACAAACCCGTGTCCCCTGCATTGGCAGGCGGACTCTCAACCACTGCGCCACCAGGGAAGCCCTAAACTGTCATTTTTAAAGGCAAATGCCTTTTTCTTTTTTTTTAAGCATTTTGGTGTTTGATAATAACAACAGAGATGATCTTTTCTTTCCCCAAAGCCTCATCTTCTTTATCCACAGATAACTTTACTGACCTACCAACACAGCCTATGGGCTTCATAGTTGTTTTCCCGCTAGCGCTGGTGGGCTTGTCCTGACCCAGCGTCAGTGTCTCACAGAGTCCCTTGTTATGACCAAGGACATGTCCTTAAACTATGCCTGGCCTCCCAGGCAGTGGTCATGGAAAAATGGAGAAGTGACCCTGAAGAGTCTAATCCACTGACCTTCACTTTGCTCTAACCAACTACCCAAATAAATAAAAACAGCAGGATAGCTTGGTCTCCCAGATGAATTCCAATTTACCCCTAAATATCCAAGCCTGGTCCAATGTTTAAAATTCCCAGGCCATCCAAAATCTGTCACCTGGCTTTCAAATGGGCCCAATTTTGCTCCCCAGGGGACATTTGGCAATGTCTGGAGACATTTTGGTTGTCACAGCTGGGGGAAACTTTGCTACTAGCATCTAGAGGGTACAGGCCCAGGATGCTAATGAATATCATACATGCACAGCACAATCCCCAACAACAAAGAACCATCCCACCTAAAATGCCTAAAATGCTGAGATTGAGAAACCCTGGATTGGGTCATTTGCGAGCCCAGTGCTGGATAAACGTTTGAAGAGACTCTTATTGCAATTTAATTTAGTTTAAAACGGGGATTGAAAACTCAAATGCCTTCAAGGGCCAAGGAGGTAAAGAAATATCACATAAACAAAGTGGCTGTGTATGAGGCACTAGGGTGCTGTGAGGTCAGTGACAAATTAGAGTGTAAATGCTCGATAAAACCATTCCCTTTTTAAAAATAACACTGTGTTGGTCAAATAAAACATGACTGTTGGCTACATCCATCCTGTGTGGCAATGGTGGTAATCAAATTCTGGTTTAAAGAGATGATCAATTTAAAGAGAACTGGATGGTCACGCAAAGACACCATCTAGCCTCATCCCTTACTTATATCCTACGGAATTTCCTAAGCCCCAGGACTGGAGAACGTGACTAGAAGCTGTTTAGTTAAGCAGATTAGAGATCAGATCTTGAGGGTTTAGCTCCAGCCAAGAACAGGGTCTCAGAAACCTTGCGCTAAGAGCAGAGACCAATGTTGGAAATTCTGAAGGGGAAAAAATAGAGTTCCCCCACACTGATCTCCATTATAGGGAAACTCAGTGGACATTACATCAACGTTACACAGCGCCATATAAGTGAGGTCATTATGTTAAGATGAAACCATTCTCATAAAATTTTAGAATTTTCACATTGTTTCACAGATGAGGAAACAGAGGCCCAGGAAAGTTTAAAGGAATGGCCAAGATTACCCAAATCTAAACCTAAAATCAAATGGTGTTTCTTTTTCCTCTGTACAATTGCCAAGCAGCAACCAAAAGGCGAAGGGATTTTATTCAGGGTGTCAAACATTCGTGTCTAAACTCTCAACCAACATAAGTAAGTTATACGTAGATGTTAAACTTACTCAGCATCATCCCCTTTCCCTGACAGAAAAATCATTAATCCATTTGCCCCAAGTCATTGTTTTAGGATCTCTTTTTCATATAACAGAAAAATTTAAAGCAGGTTAAATATTTCCAGCCCTCCTTTCAGATTAAGCTGGAGAGGGGAAAGCCAAGTCAGCAACTGGAGCACAAGGAGAAGGAAGCCCCAATCTGAACATCCCCGTGTGGATGCATACTTTCTGTTGGAGGAATTCCTGACCTGTATAAACAAAGGCAATCCAGAGGGAAACAAATGATAAGATAAGTGAAACCCAATAACTCCCTCTGTCCTCCCTTCCACCTACTTCCCCCAACTTGTTCCATCAGAAAAACAATCTGAGCTTGGGAGAATTAAAATGTAAGCCATCCCCTCTCTGCTGCCACACAGCTCCCTATTCTAAGTCGGAGGTTAAGGGGGAAGACCATTTGTAAGGTCGGTGAGTGTGGCTCCCCTGGTATGGAACCTGGCCACAGGGTACCACGGTCTCCCTTTGCCCACAGACAGGTTCCTGGCAAGGAAGTAGGTCACTGGTCCTTCAGACTCAAATTGCAATCCAAGGAGTATAGTAGGAAAAGGTGGGGTATGGAAGAAAGGTACCTTCCGTCACAGGAAAAGAAAAGAAATTGGGTCAAACTAAAAATTTTATATACTTAAAAAAAATTGTTTTTTTACTCACTTCCTTAGCATAAAATATGAAACAAGGCAGTCTCTTGCCGTGGTTCCTGGAACTGTAGTTGGAAGTGTCACCTACTCATTGAGTGTCAAGCCCTAAATGGGTCACAGAAGTTTTCTAGTCCAATCTAATCTCTATTCTTGATTTTAAAAATACAAAAATATAATAACATGCCTTTCATTTAACCTTCTGAGGACATAATGAAGTCTTAGCTATCAGCTTCAATTCCAGCAAGATTCATTCCACACCCTCTCTGACTTTTACTCTGAATGACCATTGAGTGCTGAGGAGGGAGCGGTGTGTGGGGAGGAGAACCTCTAATGCAAACTAGATTGCCACACACAAACAGAATGGGAAACAAACAGAAATGTTATTGTTGTTTCTTTTGCCACCATCATCCTAACTCAAATAGCCACCGCTAACATGGGGTAACTGTGGCAGCATTTTTTTTTTAATTCCTAAATCATTTACCTTGGCCAAAACCATGACATTTTCTATATTCAAAATTTCACCAACTTTCAAGAGTAGAGAATGCAGCAAGGACCTTTAAATGGTTTGATTTGTCCATTTCATTTCCTTTAACGTTTTACAATAAGTTTCGTAGTAAATTCTCAGGATTTAGAAGGGTCCTTAGCCTAACCCTCTTGTCACAGAACTGTAGTTTCTAACTTAATTCGTGTCTAGACATTTCACTGCTCAGTTTTACCAAATCTCTATGAATGAAATACAAATTTAAGCCTAGACACATGTGAATGATGTTGGGCACGATCCTTCACTCTTCTTCCAGGGTGCAAATCTGCAGAATTTTATGGGAGAAGAGTGAAGCCCAGAATGGGCACCAAAACACACACTAATGACTGTGGTCACACCCCCAAGAAAGGGAAGGAAAAGACCAAGGCTATGTTTTAGGAAGCTGCCCCTAGTCCTGACCCACACTCTTCACAGGAGGACACCTGTCAGAAGCATAAACATAGTTCCTAGGCAAACTGCTGGTGAAGCCCTACCTCTAACTTATGGGGTCTGAAAAAACTAAGACCCTCATCAGTTCATTTTATAATATGGCACCATCTTTTGCCCTTAGTGATGATGGCTATGCACTGATATATCCACAGGGTCTATCCTCCACTGTCTATTGTCCTTTGTGACCAAGAGCATGATGAGTTAAAAAAAAAAAAAAAAAAGAGTTACTAGAATTACAGGTGCAGTTGGTGCCTCCAAGACAAGGCAAAGCTAACCCATGCCCTTGACCTGGTTTGTACGTCACTAACAAACTGAGCTTAGCCAATAAGCCAGAATATAAGAACTCATCTCAAAAAACAAAAGATGGGCATCTGTATTGCCCAGACAATGCCCAAAGATCAGATCTAGGCTATCTACACTTGGAAGTCTAAATTCAGACAGTCCATCAGATGGGCAATGTTTGCCAATCGTACAGAAGGTATTTTTTTCAGAAATGAAGAGGACAAAGACCAGTTTAATGCGTGTCCCTAATTGTGTGCCTGGCAGAAGTACAAGGAACCTTCAACTCCGATCCTGGTGCAATTTATAGAACAGAATGAGCTCAGGTTATTACTAAAGGTGAATGACATACTTAGGAAATGTAACAAGACGAATTTTAAAAAGCTTCTGAAACTAATGTCTGTTAAATGAATATTATGTTTGAGCAGCCTAAGGGCTAACAAGTCTTTTGTTTTCATTTTCCTTTCCTGGCAATATGCTGTTAGGGCATAACTTTCCTATTATTTCTCTAAATGACACAGTTTGTGTTTTATTCAATTGTCTTCATTAAATATTGTCAAAGTGGCACAATATCCAGTGTTAAGCCAAAAGTAAAAGATCTATTGTGAGTCAGGAAATCACACCAACTACACTGGAAATTGAACTTGCTTGCCTAGTTTTCCACATTTAATTCACAATAGTGGCTATGGTTTAAAAGAACTGCAATTGTAGATTTGCTCCACTGTAAAAGTAAGTCTCTCTTCTAAGGTGAGGGGGGAAAAAGCTTATTTTAATGTGTAAGGATACCCAGTATTAGATTACGTGTTTGACTACTACTCAAGTTTTCATTTTCTTTTCAAAAGAGCTTTCACAATTTATGTTAAAAGACAACAGGGAGTTGGGAAGCTAAGAAGTTACGGGAGTCTTAACTCTCAAGACAGGCTTCTGTGGCCCTGTTCTGGGTGAGAAGGGCTTTCTTCAGATAAGGGATTCAACCTACTGAAAAGTTATCTCAGTTAACAAGAGGGTCTAATGCTGGACAAACTCCACATAGATTCAGAGATGGCATTTAAGAGCATTTCCTTTTTCGAATAATTTGCCCATCATTCACAAAGCAAAAGGGAGGGAGTTCAAAAATTCTTAACATTCAAATAAACAAATGCAACATTTTAAATCTCATACAACATTTTCTGTTCCAGAAAATCAGACTCTAAGAAACCATTAAGTGAAAAAGCAGTTTTACTCTTAATCAACCCAGCACTTGTTGACCTAGCATTGTTTCAGAATCAAGAGACACAAAGGAAGTTGTGATTCCCCCAACTCAATGGAGAGAAAAGAATAACATATAGGAAAACCAGAGGCAAGGCAATAGTGGGGGGGGTGTAAAGAACTGGAAGCCTGGGTCCCTAACAGGGTCTGCCAGTTACCAGCTGTGTGACCTGAGCTCGGTGAGTTCCTTAAGTTCTTCATGCCTCAGTTTCCTCAGCTGTAACATAGTGATAACAGTACCTACCTCATGCAGCTGTGGAGGAGTCTATAGTTAAGCTCATGTAAAGTATTAGGAAAGGCCTGACCCAAGTTTAGCACCTCACATCCCTTGATGGTTCGTATCACATTAGGTATGAGTGTTTGTTTGCGTGGTCAGGCTGAGGGCGCTAAGGAGCAAGGAGCTGGGCGTGGTGGCGAAAGCGGAGGGACAGGCAGGGAAGGCTTCCCAGAAGCTATGGCACTCAAGCTGGATCTGAGAGCACAAGGAGAATTCAGATGCTCAGAAGAGTGTTCATTCCAGATGAGGGGAGCCATTACTGCAGAAAGTCACAGATAGGAGTAAAAACCAGGTGTGCTTAAACATCAGCAGGGAAAATAAGCTCACCAAGGCTGAGGGTATATTTGGTAACCTCAGATTAATGGATTAATGGGCAGGGGAGGGGGGGTGCTCAGGCTCTGTGTGCTTGTTGCTATGCTCCTAGGACTTAACATTTAAATCACTTTTAGATATGTGTACTATGAATGCAAACTCACTCTGAAATGCTCATTTCTCTGTTTTTGGAACAGTGGAAAGGATGCCAGAAAATACAAAGGTAAATGTTTTTTTTTTGCTGTGGAAATAGTCTGCTCAAGTGGAATGTAGGTCACCAAAATCAACTTGCATCTCATCGTCATCTGTCCCTCTTTCAGTGGAGGCAATAAGTGGTAGCCTGAAGGAAGGGGGAGGAGCGGCACTTCAGAGCCATCCTTCAATTCCAATCTCTATCAGCCACTCAGCCACTCCAAGCACAATCCTCAACAGAGGTATCCTAGGACAGCCCCAGCCTGCCCCCCCCGACCCAGCCCTGCCAATCTACAGAAAAAGCCCTACTTACCAAGTTCTGAAATATTACCTGTGCTAGCAGTTGCCTCTAAACCAAGCTCTCAGGGAAACCACTATCATCTGATGCGGTAAGTGTTTAAGATATACATTCACTTAAAAGATTCCTTCCATTACCAAGTTAGAAATTATGGTGCCAAAAGAAGTGACAGTAGTCCACATTCCTTGTCCAAAGAAGAAAAATCACAAAACAGAAGAATTTTCATTTTGACTGGTGCCCCCTCTAAAGATTCAACTAGTTTGCTAACCTAAGTTGGCAAAGTTGCTTTGTTTCCTGAAATGTAAGGATAGACTTAACACTTGGAAATACCAGGAGCATGACACGAAGCCAGGGAGGGCCCCACAGAAGTCACAGGCTCTGGGATTATTTCCTGAGCCAAACACCTAAGGCTCTCAGTGGTACCAAACTTTGTTGGAAAAGCTTGTTTCTCCTGATCCAACAGCTGTAAGTTTTTAAGTAATTTAACAGAAGACCTCAAGATTCTCAAGCCAAAGCCACTCTTTATACTATCCCCCAAATATTTACAAAGTGAAACACTTTCAGTCTTAACTATGTTTTGTTTGTAAACACCTTATTTGTTCTGATGACCACAGTATCAACACTAAAAGCAGCCTTTTAAACAAAGTAGCTCAAATAAAACCACACGCAGACACACAAATTCTTAACACCCAGAGGCATGTCCACAAAGCAAGAAAGCCAGGGTTCAAATTCCTTGGCACCTTTTCACTGAGCTCCTGTAAGCACCACCCAAGGACATGACCCACTGCACCCTCTTTACTATCACACCTCCTCACTAATTTACACTTCGGAAAACCCACAGAATGCAACTTACTGGATGATAACTGAATGCTACAAATATTGGAGAAATGTCTTTTACCCTGTTCCCCTCTCACATCAGCCAGCCTGAACAACTTACCCCTGTTTATAGAACAACCCCACCCCAAATGAGAGAGCTATTGCCCACTCTTCTACCCACATGGTGCCTCTGGGGCCACTGGCAGCCTGGCAAAAGTCTCTAGGTATCTTTGCCTTGGTCTCTCTCCCTGTTCCCCTGTCATTTACCTCCTGGGAAAGTTATCTGGGCCAAGGACAGTACAACAGAGAGAAATCTAGAAATGTCTGGTTTGGGGTAATAAGAATTGTATAAAGAATTAATTATAGGGGGAAAAAGTCTCTGTGAGTGAATACATTCCAAAAGCAAATAGTTACAATTTGACTATTTCAAACACATGGAAGGCCGTTTATACCACGTCACATGCTACACAGGAGTTTTGATTTATGCTGAGATGAAACTGCTTGACAGAAAACTAAGAGGAATATTACAACTGATGACAAAACTATCAGTGGAAAGAATATAGATCCTGGATCTCCAATCATGGTTCTACTAGTCAGTAGTGATTCAACAAATATTTATAAAATACCTACCAATGGCCAAACACTGCTTTAAATGCTGGATAGACAGAGATAGACAAGACAAAGGCTGCCCTCAAAGACCTTCACGGAGTGGGAAAAACCCACACACATTGGAATCATTATCAGAATTATAGGGAGTCAGAAGTAAGGAGATAACTGAAGGAGATTTCAGTCAGTGCTAACTTCTATGACAAAAATTGTGAGTGAAATTTCTGATCCTGTTTCCTCGTGGGGATGTAACCACCTACTTAAAACAAGATGATGAATGTCAACTGCCTGGCACACAGCAACCCCAAGCATTTACCTGCACATGAATGTACACGCATAGATGCTAGCAGATATACACCTTCCCCCCTTAACTGCAATGTCTGTGATAATCCACTTTGGTATGAAATGAAAGCAGAAGGTAGGCAAAATGTCTGCATAATTCAATTACTCTTAATGCAATTAAATTACAAATAACTGCATTCAACAAGAATCTATAAAAAGTCAAAATCTAAACAATTCTACAATAAAAGGATAAAAAGGAGTCCAGATACTGGGATAATAGTAGTAGTAGAACTAATATTATAAATACTAATACAGCTGCCTTGCCCACTTTGAGGGATTACCATGAAAAGTCGGGCTATTTTGCCATACAAGTAAGGCTCAGAGATATTAGCCCGATGTCACAGTGTCAGAAGCTGGGCTTAAACTCTCATCTTCAGATTTCTTTGAGAAAAATAAAAGACAATGAACAACTCCTTCTTAGAGTCACAAGATTTTATACCGAAAATCAACTTTAGGAAAACTGCTGTGCCCCTCTTCCCACATCACCAACGACTGAGGTCCCCAGAGGCAGAGGGTTCACCGCAGAATGGGGAACCCAGTAATGACAGAGCGAGAGCAGGACCCAGGCTTCCTAGATCCCAACCCTCTCAAGGATCTGCATCCTCTAGACGGGTCTTTAGATTTCATGAGAACCACAAGGGATAGCCGTGACCTCCAGAATTCAATTTCAGTTATTACTTGTCCCTAAAAACTTCCAGTGAATTGCACCTAGGGCAAATTGAGGACCTTTACTGGTGGCCAGGAAGCTCTCTTCACACATAACAGAGGAGAACTCCCTCCTGGAGAAAGCTGCCTACAGCACTATAATATACGTTATTAGGAAAACGTATGTTTTCATTTTCTTGAAATGAGAGATCAGCCTGAAAGGAGAAAGATCTTTTGATTGTAATTTTCAGAGTTTGCCTCAGTGCAAAGGCTCTTAACAGCTTTTTCTGGGGAGGGAGGTGGAGAGACCAGGTATGGGGACGCGACAGGGAAGGGGGTCCAAAAATTGTGTCCAAGCTATTTACAAGAGAATGGAGAGAGCCCGGGGCTGTGAAACCGGTGACTAGGAGAGCACAGCTGGGCCCAGGGAGAGCATCTAACCACACCTACTGGCCACGCCCTCCCAGCTGCCCGCAGAGCCACACTGAATTGAAACAGCAGTGGGAGCAGTTAAGATTCCGACGGCAGGAGTCGCCATGGCAACGGGATTCATCTCGCAGGCAAACCCCACTTCAATTCACTAGGTCCTTCTCGAGTCTCAAGAAACTACCAACTCAAGAGGAGCAAAACGGTCACGGGTGGCATTTACTCTTGATGCTCTCCTGCGGGTGAAGATGGGAGGCGGGGTGGGGAACGGGGGTTGAAGTGTATTCTATTCCTGGGTCCCCTAAAATATTTTATGGGCGCAAGAGACAGAACACTCCAATCGCAGGCTGCGATTAACTTGAGAACAGAGCCTTTAGCAAGGGTTTGATGAACAAGTAAGAGAAAGGATAAGAGTGCTAGGGAAAGGAAATCCAGAGGACTTTATAGGGTTCTCGGGCGCCGCGCACGTCTCCAAGCGGATCACAAGCAGTTGGATTTTCACCACCAGCTGAGAAAAGCGATTACCCAGCTCTCCTGCCCCGCTGCGAGTCGTATCGCTAGATAATTCGACACTCCCCACCGCTTTACCACGTCCCAGCCCAGCGCTCCGAGCAGACGCTTTGTCCCAGCTCAGGTGTTCTTCGTCGAGGGAGCCATCAGTGCAATGGGCACCAAGATGCGCCCTACCCAGAGGGACGGGAGGCGGGAGCGCTCTTTGGCGCCTCGAACCCGGTCCGCAGGCTGCTTAGCCGCCCCTCGCTGCTGTCCGCCAACACCCCTCACTCCTTCCGCAAGGCGGCTTTCCCTCCTCTTTCTGGTTTGAGACCTTTAGCTTCCAACTTTGCCTAAATTACAGTCACCCCATCCCTTTCGAATGAGTCTTGAGGTGAGGGTGCCCGGGATGGTGGGGGTTCTGCTGGGACGCGAACGAGTAAACGAGTCCCTCCTCTTCGGTCTACACCTCCGAGTCTACCAAGCCTGCCTCGGGATTGTCCCTCCCGGAGCCTCCCGGACCAGCAGCTCCCGACAGCAGCAGTGCCCTCAGCACTCAGCCAAGGCCACGACCCACAGCGCCCCAGCCCCGGGGTGTCAGCAGCAAGGCGGCGAGTGGTACCCTGCCGGCTCTCTTGGCATCCGAGCACCTCAGAAAGAAAGGGAGGCACCCCCGTCCCCGGGGGCGCCTTTCCCCGGTCTCGCCTTGCTTTGCACCGCGCTTGCAGCCATTTTCCCAAACCCTGCTTGGCAGCCGGGAACTGTCTAGGTCTTGTTCCCACCCAGACTCAACCTGAAGGACGGGTTTAATATTTACCTACTGGCCCCGGAGCTCCGGGGAGGCAGCGGGAGGGCGCGCCGCTAACCCAGCACCGGGCCCGAAGAAGCACGCCCACCCCCGCGCCACCTCCTGGTGCCACTTAATGAAGGAGTGCGGCGGGCGACGCGGAACGTCCCCCTTACCTGAGCAGCCCCCGCATGCTGAAAAGGCGGCTCTGCGCTCCGGGTACAATGGGATCCGGTTAAACAGTTTCCTTCACAGCCGCTCGTAGGTTACCAACTCGCAGGTGACATCACCCTCTCCTCGCCTGATAGGATACAATGCGGCGCTCACTGCGCATGTACTCCCGGGCAGGACCCGCATACTCCTGGGAGTTGTAGTTCACATTCCACAAGCAGAGCCTGGGTAGCTACGCTACTGAGGGTATTGAAACTACACTTCCCGACGCATTCCTGGGCCTCTTCGTCCCCGCCCCAGCCCCGCCCCCACCGCGACC
>NW_020175662.1:985119-1155996 GCF_003031525.2 Neophocaena asiaeorientalis asiaeorientalis
GAGCTGCGGACTCAGCGGGCGGGCGTGGGGGCAAGCACCCTTCGGTCATGCCCTTTGACTTGACCTCCACTCGGTCCCATGCGGGCTCTGAGGGACCAGAGGGGTCCGGGGCTAGTGTGCACCAGCCAGGCAGCTCTGACCAACCGGGCTCTGCTGGCCCCAGCTGGAAAGAGAAGATGAAGCCTTTCACTGCCTTCCCTACACGTAGCAACTAATTAATAGGATGCATTGGTTTTATGGGTTAAATACGGTCCTGGAATTCCCCCACGTCCCGGAGGATGAGGGACGCCGACTCCGAAGGAGAGGAATCCCCCTTTGCCCCACTTGGTCCAAATTACCCTTCTGTCTTCTCTTTCCTTCTCCCATTTAATGGAGTCAGGGTGACCAACCAGAACTCGGAGAATAGCTTAGTCGGCTGAGCTGACCGAATAACGGAGGGTGTCACTAATAAAAATGCAGTGTAACAGACTAGATAGTTGCCTCAACCCTCCGTCCGGGATCCAGCTGCTGCTGCAGAGATAATACTATCGCGCAGCCATGCTTTTGTTCTTCCCTGCAGCAGACTTCCCGCTCTCATGGCTCTCAACTCCCAGGAAGACAACATCCTTGCCTAAAGTTTTAATAAATGACGTATATGTATACATGTACTTTTCAATCCACAACACTCTCCTCTCAATTTACATACTTCACTCTCACTCAAGTTTTTTAAATGACCTAAACCAAAAAACACTGTGCTGTTCAAGAAGGGCTGTTATAGTAATACACCTAAATGTTTAAAGGTAAGCAAAAGGTGTGTAGCAGAATTCTGAACCTTCAGGAAAATTTTATTTTTAATATGTAAAAATTTTGCGTGGCACTTTTCATTAGTCAATGAGTACCAAATATTATGAAAAATTAACATTGAGAGCAAATCTCTAGGTGTCTTTTTAAACGAAAAAAAAATCAATACATCTAGTTATTTCAGTTGTAAAGGTAGAGTAAATTATAATGGCATTCGAGGTTTTAATCACATATAAGGATCAGTTCACACCCCCGTTTCCACTAGCAAAATCTTAGAAGACTACATCTTGTGAAAAGAAAGTTCACAATTAAAATTTCAAACAACTCTCCACCTAATTGTTGGTGACAGTCTTCTTATGACTCTTATTTTCTCACGTGTTTGTGCAACAATAACTTGGGTTCAAGAGAAAAATATTCATGGAACTAGAGGATCTCAGGGGAGAGGGAAATGCTTTGTTTTGCTGAGAGAGGGATTGTAGTACTGAATTCTGCTTTTCTTTTGTCAAACCAATTCCGTATAGCCCAAACATATTTTTCTCTACTGAAGATAACTTTGAATGTTGCTCTCCTCTTCTGAGCCATTCTGTCCATTCCAAATATTGTCTTAAATGGAACCTAGACAATACAAATGTTCCACTGGCCAACAGATCAAGAGTACAATCAGTGATATTCTAGCTAATGGGTAGTCTTAATGTATTGCAGTTCACTGTGAGAAAATATTCAGAAAGAAACTTGACCTGGGATGATTCTAAAAGCTCTCCCAGTTTTGTAACTGTGTAAAGCTTTTAGATGGAAATATAATCAGTGAGCTCGAAATTTATTGAGTCAAATTGGATGTGGAGATTCTTTATAAGGCAGGACTTAGCCCTACAGATAAAATTATATGACAATATTGAGGTACACTCTGAGGAGTAACCCTATAGGATAAATCACCCTACAGCAAGTTCTCTTGGGTCTTCTGTAATGAAGGAGAGGATGAAACCTGCCTGAAGAAGAAATTCCATTCTCTATAGCAATTAATATTATAGGGATGTGCCATGTTACATACTCATTTTTATATGTAAAGGACATCATACACACTAGATTATAAGCACAGAAATGTGTGGATGTATGCATGTGAGCTGCCCTTCCTATTAAATAGATATAAATTTAGATAATAAATATTGAAAGCAAGGCATTGTGTTTGGAAGCATTTTGTTATGCGTGATGGATCTGAACTGATCCCTGCACACTATTTCATTGGTAACCAAGGGAAACAAAGATGGCTCTTCAAGCATCAGAAATGCAGTCCATGGACCTGGGATCAGAGGAAACTTAACAACTTCTATGGAGACAGAAAGAAACTCTCTCTCTCTCTCTCTCTCTCTCTCTCTCTCTCTCTCTCTCTCTCTCTCTCACACACACACACACACACACACACACACACACACTCACGTACACTCATTGTGTGTGTTTGTATTTCTCTCTAGGTGACTAAGTAGTCTCATGTGCCACAAAAACACCCATTCTGTCTAGCTTAATTTATGTTCTCAGTCAAAGGATTTTGTTACTTTTTTTCTTTTCTTTTTAAAGGACTGCTGCTGTTCTAGAATGATCTGAAGAAAGGCCTTGTTTTTTCCCATAATCATTGCCTATTAATTAGGAACCCACGGAACCACTGAAGATAGATTTAACTGATCATCTACAGGTGGAGGAGGGGGGAAGGCACTATGGGATATTTTGCCGATCTTTCAAAATAATCTCTCTCAGTTCTGGTTACAAGGTTTCACTCTAGATGTTGGGTTTTAGATATGGAAGGAAGTGAGATATCAACAGAGAAAGAATTTTAAGTTTGTAGCCCTGCATGTGTTTTCACACTATTGCTTGGTCTTTCGCAACAATTAAGGTTGTGTGCTGAGCCCAGGTTTGGGATCATGACATTTTCCCACTTCCAAGCAATATGACTTTGCTTATTTCATGTTGCTTATTTTCTCTGAGCTTCAGTTTCCTTATTTTTCAAATGGAGCTAACAATAAACCTACTTCATAAGGTTTCTTAGGATTAAATTAGGTGAGACATATAAAAACCCTTTTCAAATTGAAAAGAACTGTACAAGTGCTAATTCTTGTTATTATTTGCAATTTCCCCCTGAAGATTATCTCAGAAATGTCAGCCCTAATTATGGAACAAGTTAATAAAAACCTAGTTAAATAAAAAATCTTATTCTTAAGAAATTATTAGAAATTATCCAGTGCACATATTATCTCAATAATTTGTAAGTTGGCAAAATGTTCTTCGAGGAAAAGAAATGAGAAATCCAAATTAAACAGTGCTGGTCCTCGGCTTGTTTTCTGATCCATGGCTTGCTCTTCTACAGCCCCAAGCTGTCCTCAGTATCCCAGGTCATCTTCCCCAAGCTTCACAGCCTGGCAAGGCACTGCCGGGAGATTGGAGGTAGGAGGAAGGGAGAAGCCAGGGTGTTGCTTTACCTCCACAGAATTGCACTGGGAGATGTTTCCGGCAGCAGCAGCATTTTCCCCATTGAACTGGTTCTTCGTGGTTCCAGCTTCTTCCAGGTCACCCTGGCCTCTGTCAATGCCATCTTCTCCGACTGTCCCTCCAGCCTACAGGTGGAGGTAGCTTCCTGCTGTTGCTAACCTTTTGTCGCATGTTTGTTTTCTCAGACCTTCTATCACCTGTGTGACCAATTCCCTGTCCTATATTATATCTGTTTTAAATACTTAGAATGGTTTTTGTTTTTGTGGTGGAACACTTAACTAATATACTCATGTCTTAGTTCAAGTTCTTTTAGGGGCAAGCAGCAGAAACTTTCTAGGGGCAAGCAGCAGAAACTTTCTATGGCCAGTATATGCAAAATAATGAAAGTATTAAGATTTATTCAAAGGACTGAACAACCAAGGCTCTACCTAAGAGCAGGAACCAGACCAGCCCTGGGAACCCAAACAGTGGTAGGTTTTGGATCTTCTCTCCAGAGCATTGCTCTAATAGCCTTCAGTTTCTGTGTCTCTTTGTTCCAAATTTCAAATTCCTGAGAGAAACTGATTACCCCATCTCAGAGGGCCTATCTATAACATTTACCTACAGCAGTGCTTCTTTTTAAAATTAATTTATCTATATTTTATTTTTGGCTGTGTTGGGTCTTAGTTGCGGTGCGCAGGCTTCTCACTGCGGTGGCTTCTCTTGTTGCGGAGCAGGGGCTCTAGGTGCACAGGCTTCAGTAGTTGTGGCACGTGGGCTCAGTAGTTGTGGCGCACAGGCTTAGTTGCTCCGCGGCATGTGGGATTTTCCTGGACCAGGGCTCAAACCCGTGTCCCCTGCATTGGCAGGTGGATTCTTAACCACTGCGCTGCCAGGGAAGCCCTACAGGAGTGATTCTTAAAGTATGGGCCCGAGATCAGCAGCATTAATGTCACCTGAGCACTTATTAGAAATGCAAATGCTGGGGCCCCACCCACAGACCTACTGGAAAAGAAACTTTAGGGCTGGGTCCCACAATCTCGTTTTGACAAGTCCTCAAGCTTATTCTGACACTCATGAACGTTTTTGAACCACTTGTCTATAGCAGAGATTACAATATCGTGTGGCTCAGATATGATCACTCAGGACCTATCCCCGTGTGTCTGGGAGTCTTCCCAGAGAGGAAGAAGTGCTGTGAACTTGGCAGCCACCCCTAAGAGGTGTCAGGTAAAGCTGGTAAATCTGTCAGGATCTTAATGGTAAAATTTGGTTCTTCCTGAGGGAGAAGACTTTGTAGCATTCTGAACCAACTAAATCAATTTAGTCACTGCAAAGGCATCTGGAAAAGACTCATTTCACTGTATTTAATTGAGAACACAGAAAAGCTGAAAAACCAGCATTGGGGCAGGACAAGGGAGATGGAATCTTATAGAAATCTAAGAACAGTAACAATACCGTCAGGCCACAGTAACAGGGGTTGTGAAAATAGCTCCACCCACTCAAAACTCTCTCCAGACCAGTCTCATCTGAACAGCTTCTGGGAATTTAGAAACAGAAATTCTTCTTTGATTATCTTAGCTACAATCCCTGTATCAGCTTATGTATAACTGGCTTACCCTTAGCCTATGAGACCTGCACTTTTTATTTCTTTTAATAAATTTATTTATTTATTTTTGGCTGCATTGGGTCTTCATTGCCGCGTGCGGGCTTCTCTTGTTGCGGAGCATGGGCTGTAGGCGTGCGGGCTTCAGTAGTTGTGGCACGCAGGCTCAGTAGTTGTGGCTCACGGGCTCTAGAGCACAGGCTCAGTAGTTGTGGTGCACGGGCTTAGTTGCTCTGCAGCATGTGGGATCTTCCCGGACCAGGGCTCGAACCCATGTCCCCTGCACTGGCAGGCAGATTCTTAACCACTGCGCCACCAGGGAAGTCCCGAGACCTGCACTTTTCAATCCTGTACCAATGGCCCCATGTGGCTATTTAAGTTTAAATTAATTAAAATTAAATAAAATGTAAACGCACAGTTCCTCAGTTACAACAGCCACATTTCAAGCAATGAAGCCACACAAGGCTAATGGATATCGTATTGGACATCTCAGAAATAGAGTATTCTCATCATTTCAGAAAGTTTTGTTGGACACCACTGCCCTAGACTTTTACCTCATGAACTTTCATCCCACCATGCTGAAACCTACCCTTTCCCCCCCATCTTTTCCAGGTCAAATTCCAGGGAGAAAGAAAGAATGAAAGAGAGAAAGAGAGAGAGGGGAAAAAAATCTGTTTGTTCCAGTTCACCATTTTAAGGCAATTCATACTATAAATCACCAGCCACCGTGAAAAAAAACATATAGCCAAACCGAAAAATGGCCAAAAGTCTTGAATAGGCACCACACACAACTGTGCCACCCCCAACATCCAAATGGTCAATGAACATATGAAAAGATACTCAAATGAATTAGCCCTCAGGGAAATATAAATAAAGGCCACAGTGGGATGCTACTACACACTCATCAGATTGGTTAAAATTAAAAGGACTCGCTATATTAAGGATTGGCAAAGATGAGAAGCAACTTAAATCCTACACTGCCAGTGAAAGTATAAGTTTGTGTAACTGCTTTGGAAAACTCTTTGTTAGTATCCACTAAGAGCGAACATTCACATACTTTATATAGCCCAGCAATCCACTCCTAGAAATATATCCAACAGAATTATGTATATACATACATTCACAGAAAGAAAAATATTTGAATGTTCGCAGCTATGCTATTCAGCCCATGGTTGCCATGCAATATTTGGGATATACTTATATTAAAAATATTCTTTGTTGTTTGTCTGAAATTCAAATTTAACGGAGAGTTCTGTATTTTTATTTGCTAAATCTGGCAACCCTATTATACTCTCAAACTAGAAACAACACAATTGTTCATCAAAAGTAGAATGCATAAATCGATTGTGGAATAGACACATAATTAATACTATATAACCAGAGTCAGCAAACTTTTTCTGTAAAGGGCTACATAGTAAATACTTTAGGCTTTGTGGGCCATATGGTCTCTGTTACAACTACTCAACTCTGCCACTGTAGCATGAAAGCAGCCCTAGATGTAAATGAATGAGCAGGACTACGTTTCAATAAAACTCTCTTTACAAAAACAGTCAGCTGGCCTGTAGGCAATAGTTTTACAGGCTATCCAGCAATGATAATGTATGAGTCGTGTCTACATGTAAGAATATGAATGAACCTCACAAAATAACATTGAGTGAAAAAGTGTTTATGGTGTGATTACATAAAATCAGAAACAGGTGCAACTAATGGTGGTGTTAGAGACAAAATAGTAGTACCTTCAGGGGATAGTAATAGGAAAGAGCATGAAGAAAGTCTCTGGGGTGCTGGTATTGTTCAAATTTTTTATCTGAGTTATACAGGTATTTCACTTTGTGAAAATTCATCATGCTGTACACAGTGATTTGTGTGATTTTATGTATGTGCATTATATGAAAATAAAATATTTATATCAATTAAAAACTAGGTCAAATTATCTCAACATCATGCCCATAAGAAATTATTTTACGAATTCTGGTACCCAGGTTTTTTGCTTTTTCCTAATTATAACAGGAATTCATGTTCTTTGTAGAGAATTTAGAAAATCTTGCTACTTAACGTGATAAAATCTTGCTTAAGTCTACAAACAAGCGAGAAAGATTAACATTTCTTTCTCCTGCCCTCCTTCTCTTTCACACTCAGGATCAGTTTATGGATTATTATTATTATTATTATTATTTTTTTTTTATGGATTATTTTATTTAAAAATATACCTTGGGAATTTTCTATGTCATTGATTTTTTTTTTACATTTTTTTACATTTAATGGCTGCATGATGTTTTATCGTGTGAAGGTAATCATTTTTTAATCAATCATCTATTATAGAATAAGTCATTTCCAATTTTTTGATATTATCAATAACTGATGTACATCCTAGTTCAGTTGTGCCCATTCATGATTGTATCTTTAGGAGTACAAATATAGCATAGGAGAACATAAAGGCTTTTAATGCTTTTGATACAGATTGTCAAATTGACCAGGTACTTGTTTTTATTATTTGTTGATATTATGGTTGATGTTTCCTGTGAGCCCACGTAGGTCTGGTAACCTCTCTGAGAGAACTGAATCATGTCCTGAAAGCAACTTAAACTGTTTGAGACAAAGTCTAATCATGCTAATGGGCTGGTTGAGGAAACTACCATAAGAATGAATGTTCAAGGGAAAGGGAAGTACTCCTGCTGTCTCTAGTTATCTGGCCTCTAGGATATGCTAGGTGTATTCATTTGTAAGGGATACCTAATAGGGTACCACAGACTGGGTGGCTTTAACAACAAAAATTTATTATCTCACAGCTCTAAAGGCTGGAAGTTAAAAATCAAGGTGTGGGCAGATTTGGTTCCTTCAGAGAGTTGTGAGGGAAGGATCCATTTCAGGCCTCTCTCCTTGGCTTGTAGATGGCTATCTTCTCCCCATGTTTCATTTCATCCTCCCTCTATGTGTGTCTGTCCCTGTGTCCAAATTTCCCCTTTTTATAAAGACACCAGTCATACTGGATTATGAGGTCACTCTAATGACATCTCTTTAGTTTGATTACCTCTGTAAAGACCCTATTTCCAAATAAGACTACATTCTAAGGTACTGGGCGTTAGGATCTCAACGCAAGAATTTTTTGTTGTTGGGGAGGGGAGAACACAATTCAACCCTTAACACTAGGTAAAACCAAATAAGAGAAAACTCTTTCTTGTTCTCAGCACCAGTGTTATACACCAGCATGCTATATTCACATAAATTTTAAAGCAGTTGAACATCTGATTAGAAGATATAGACAGGATCAAAAATCCGAAGACAGCAAATTGAAACTTCTCAAGAATAACAGAAACAGAAATACAGAGTGCTTCCTGCATTATATGCGGAAGCCTTGATTCTGACTCTAGTTTTGAAGGCTGACGTCTTGCCTCCAGGTACACAGTCCTGTCACTCTTTTTTTTTTTTTTTTTTTTTTTTTTATGGGATCTTCCCGGACCGGGACACGAACCCATGTCCCCTGCATTGGCAGGCGGACTCTCAACCACTGCGCCACCAGGGAAGTCCAGTCCTGTCACTCTCGATCAAGAATTCTCAAATGAAGACTCCACAGACTTTCCACTGGTAAAAATTCTCTGGCCATACATACATTTTAGACAAACCATCCCAAGTTAGCTTTCAAAATATCCCCTACTGAGTGTGTCATACAATTTTCATTTTCTTTTTCTCTTTAAACATCAAATCTCTGCATGGGCTCTTAAACACTCAAATGGGCAGTTCATGTGTGGCAAAACCTTGTCTATAAGTAAAAGATGGCCTGGGTGTTCCTCGGAGAGAAAGAATTCTGTTTACTTTTTTCGGTTTTGTAACTTTCCTCGTTGGGAATTATCCTGGCAGATATATTCTCCTTTGTAGCTGAAATATTACAGCTTGTAGGATTTATGTAAGAGCCTTGTATCACAGCAGGTTGTGCTAGCACTTAGGCACTGGATTTGGAGATTAGGGATGACTTTAGTCCTGTATTACATGAGAACCTTGTGATGTGGAATTTCTCATGGAAAGCCACACTTCAGTACAATATGTCATGGCACATTATCTTTGTGAGAATATTTTCTCTTCACCAAACTGTGATTGTAACCTTTTCTCTTGGGTTGTCTATGCCCTCTCCCTGTGTCTCAAGCTCCTAAGATAATATTTTGGGTTGTCAGAAGACTAGCCACCCAGTTAAAGGGGAAAAGGAGATATTGGAATGCTTTATTCTGGCTTTGCTTTCCTGAAAGCGACAGGTTTTCTTCTCTGGGGTTTATGTTATTGTTTTAGAAAATTATATTCATTTAAATCTAAACATAGTTAAAGAAAGTAAAATATGACCCTGTTACTTTTCAGTCATGTAACAGTAATTCTGAATAACAGTATAATCTTCCTCATATGCATGTTAAGTTAACTATATTGGAAATTCACCTCTGACTACAAACCCACTAGATTTTGCAAGTTGAGTAGCTTTGAGTAAGGTCAATGCTAGGATGGGAACTTCTAAAGAAAACCCAGATGTCTCAGAGATGAATACAGGATTTAAAGTAAGTTTCATTGAACCGTAATATTAGATGCAGATCTCCACAATCATCATTTCAGGAAGCCTTTTCACTATGCATATCCCTTCTTAAAATGTGCAGGTGAAGCGTCCCCTGCTCAAGGCGGCTCTACATTGGAGCCCATGACATTGCCTCACAAAAACCCATTGTGAAATTTCAGGAATTTTGTTAGCCAGTTGTTAAACACAGTTAATATTAAAAATTAAAGTATATAAATTACAAATAAATTATATTAAAAACAAAGGTGACAAATACTCAGAACTCATCACTTAGTAATTGCTACATTTTACTATTATCCGATCTTGAGGTTCCACCTGAATCTGAATGGCAGAAATACTACATCATGGTTTACTGCTGCACTTCTCTTCCCAAATCCACATTCAGTGACATCACATTGGTAGCTTGAAATCAGTCATGGTGGAGTAGTTACATCATGGAAACCTGCAAATGCTACAAAGTAGGGCTTCCCCCACCGATCCAGTTGTTGAAGGGTTACTGGCATCTTCCTCCCCCTGCATTTGTTGCAGAAGAGAAGAACCCTTCTCTAACTGCTATGCAATGTCCTGTATTCTCCTCTCCTGACTTCATTCTGCTGTTGGGTCCTAGAAGTGGAGTACATGTGTCATCACAGTCAACTTGGGCAGAAGTGTGGCATCAGATCCTGCGCTGAGAAGAGCCCAGTTCCTGACTGGGTTCAGGGAGCTGAGCATTTTTGCTCCAACAGGAAAGAGGAACTTGGTGATAGGTTTAGTAGCGGGGGTAGTTGTCTTGAACCCAGAAGAGAAGGAAGTCAGCCTGGGGCTATTGTAGGTATCAGAGAGAATGCAGAGAGAATTCTAGAATAACGGCACCAGCACTGAGGCTGCATGACTACACAGCAGCTTAGAACAGAGTCCCACATGCTGTCTTTGAAAACATTTTCACGAGTCTACAAAATATTGATAAAAATAGTCTTAAAAAGACAATGTGTAGAGTTTTTATGAAATGAAATTTTTTTCATACGAGGACTGTTCCTTATTCAGGGATCATAGGTTAACATCTCAAGAGTAATAAAGACAATTTTATTAGAAGCATGAAACTATTATCCAAAATATATACATAGGTAGTTTATATCTTATGAATTATTTTGTCCCCAAAGTCCATTTTGTACCCATTTTCCCTGCTCGCACTAGAGAATACTTGCTTTTTCTTAAGAAAATTTAATGTTATAAATGGTGATCAGGTTTCCAGGTCTAGACCAAAAAAAGCAAATACGTCCCAGTATTCTGGGAGTTGTCATACCATTCATCTTGTTAGCCTGAAGTCTGAATGGTAGGGAAAGAGGTAGTCTTCACAGCAATAAGAGGTAGTCTTCTCTTTGCACAAGAAGGGCAGAAGAGAAGAAAAAAGCATAGCTTTTCCTTTTCCTGAGCCAATGGATGGTGAAATAGGAAAATCTGAACCAGCAAAGTTTGTTCTCATCTACCCCCTCACCTCACTTTATGCCTTACTCTCCTAGTATCTGATAATCCTTCTCACCAGGCTCCCATTCCCTCACGATACTCTGTATTCTCCACCACAGCACCTTCAAAGGTCTGTCTGAATTGCTAAAGTGCTCCAAGTTCCAAAACGTACTTGCTCTCTCCTACCCTCAGTCATAGCCCATCCATCCATTTTTCTAGCACAGCTGCTCTCAAGTGTCATTGGACAAGTTTACACATATGTGTGAATGTCTGATAGTCCCTAATTTTCCAGAGCCATTTGAATTTTTAGGAACAGATTTTGCAAACATAAGTTATTTCTAATTGGCAGTGTATTGTGAAATATAAAAAACAAACAAAAATTACAAAAAACCAAGAGAGTAGGAGTCGGGGAAGAGTGTTGGAACAGGAAGGAACAGGGCACAGAGCACCCTACAAACTAGTTGCTTAATCCTTTAAAATCTGTGATTTTCACAAACTCTTCCCTTTGACCTACAGATTTTCCTGAACTGGCCAAACTTGGATTTGAACTAATCCTTGTTTTGGTAATTACCCACTGGTACAAGCAGAATAACAAATGTTTCAAGATTAAACATTACAATTCTCTACATTTTTTCACCTTCATACTTGAAAAACTCACACATTTCTCACAAGGGTTTTTTTTTTTAATGGAACTGTGACGTTTCCAGCCATAGAAGGGGGACGGTGTGAGTGTGAGTGTGTGTACACACGCACTCACATGAGTGCTGGAGTAGGTTGCAGATGTATGGATGCATACACAAGCTATTTATCATTTTGCAAGAAGAGCTCAATATATAATTAAACACGCAACAGACTCTAGCCTTGCCCAATTTAGGAGACGTCTTAATCAGCTCTAAAATCCAAACTCACATCTATAATTCCTTCTGTCCAGCTATTCCTTTCTCAGACCAAGGTCCTCCTGCTGTGGTTACTGTGCATATTCTATTTAAATTATAATCTCATTGCTGCTTTTTTCCTCGTTAAAAGTATACTTACTCCCCTATGCTTTGCAAAAAACAGGTGTCCTCTGGTGCTTAAACTGCCTTTTGATCTATTGTTCAGAGTTAACCAGAACTCTCCATTCTCATCTCTCACTCAGCCATTACTCATTAACAATAAATGCTTATCAATTAGCTATAGTTATTCATCTATAAACCTAAACACTAATGAACTGCAAATGTTGATAAACAATTACCAGGTGTAAACGATAGAAGGGAGCTTGCACAGATGGTGATCATTGTGGGTCAAATCTTTGTCTTGCATTTATAGTGGGTGAGGAGCCATGCAAAACACAAAGCAACATTGCCTCTGGCCTTGAGGAACTGAGAAATAAAATAAGAGTGAGTGCATCTCTCATTTCACCACAGGGAACTTCACCAGAGAAAGGGGGAAAACCTCAGCAATTTGAGCCAGTCAGAAGTGTTTTTGAAACGGAAATTGTGCTTCTCTTTGGACTGAGTAGAAAGGCAAGAGAGTAACTACTTGTCACTTACATTTTCAGCTAGGACGCACCTGCTTACTTTTTTGTCCTAGAGCACGACTGTCTGATAGAAATATTACATGAGCCACATATGTACTTCAAGATGTTCTAGTACCCACATTAAAAAAGTACAAAGAGGGGCTTCCCTGGTGGCGCGGTGGTTGAGAGTCCGCCTGCTGATGCGGGGGACACGGGTTCGTGCCGCGGTGCGGGAAGATCCCACATGCCATGAATTTTAATAATATATATTTAACCAAATACATTGAAAATATCTTTTCAACATGTAATCAAATAAAAATTATTAATTGGATAGTTTACATCCTTGTTTTCCACACTAAGTCTTCAAAATCAGTGTGTATTTTACACGGACAGCACACCCCAATTCAGACTAGCCACATTTCAAGGGCTCAATAGCCACACGTGACCAGTGGCTACCTACCGGCCAGCGCAGGGCTAGAACATTCCACTCCAGAGAGTGCTCCATGTGAACTAAAGCTCATATTTAGTGAGGAAGGGACACTTCACTTTCTCATTCTGTCTCCATTTCCTACAGTCAGAAATTGGTTGGAGGGAGGAAAGGAATAGGGCAAATCATTTTTAAAGTTTTCCAAGGAGCAGTTTAGCAATGCTTGTTATCATCCCGAGGTACTTTGGGACTGAAAAGCGTCCTTGGGCAAAAGCAGACTTTCCTTGTGATGAATCAGAAGAATTCCCTGCATTCTCGGGAGTCTGATTTATGTCCCTGCACGCTCACCACCCATAGGCCCGGCACTGGCTTTTTGTGCAGTCTCCTCTGTGGTTTGGGTTGAGAGGAATTCCCTGATCCATAGTATCTTTCCTATCTGGGACTACCCAAAGATAATTCACCCTGGAAGCATTTCTTTCTGTCTCTGGTCCTCTTTAAAATGCCAAGGCTCTGTCTCCAAGGGAGTGTAACTGATATCAGTAGCTCCCACCTCTCTGGTGTTTGGATCTTTCAAAGCAATCTCAAGAGTGCTATGGTGTTTTATCCTCATGTACCTTTCTTAGGATTGGCACTTTGATAAAGAACCCACATTTCTGAAAAAAATCAGTGACTTTATGATTAATCTCAGGCAAAGGCTTTCAAATTTTAGTGTGCATAGGAAGCTTTGAGGACGTTTGTTACTGTTGATACCAGGGCTCTTTGACCTGAGGGTCAGGTCTGTGCAGAGCTCCATTTTTAAGAAGCACTGCAAGTAATTCTGAGTCATGTGGCTTGGTGCTCTACAGTTTAGAAATACTAGTGGGTATTCGAACCCAGGTTCCTATACATGGAAGTCATTGCTTTGTGTCCTCAGCTGTTCCATATCAGGTGGTAACACAGTAAATCACTTGCATTTTCATATGAAATTATGTTGCAAATCCTTTTTGCTCATCAGAAGGTTTCCCTGGCATCATAAAATTTTGTGTCCTTTTGGGAAAAGGAGCTGCCGGACAGCTGTTGTTGTTTTTTTTTTTTCCAGAAAATAAAAGGGATGTATAGAAGCTAAATAAAAATCGAACATCACTTAGGGTGATACTAGGTTTGACACTGACTTATTTTTCTTCCCTATCCTTGTTAGGCTTTTTTGTTTCTTCTTTTATCAATTTAATTATTTAATTAGTAAGGCTCTCTTTAGATAAGTGTCAATATACAGATAAAATGAAAAGAAAGTTACCTACAGATCCATCATTCAAAACTGTTTGCTTCTTTTTTACAAAATGGATTCCTAAAAAAACATAAATTCTGTTGTATCTGCCTTTTTCCCCTCCATTTTAACCTTATAATTCATTTTATGTTTAAAAATGTCTTCATCCATATTACTATTGTTTTAATGTTAGTTTCTTCTCCAGTATACCATAATTTCATCAACCTTCTATGTTGGAACTTTTACTTTTTTTTTTTTTTAATAGACCTTATTTTTTTAAGAACAGTTTTAGGTTCACAGCTAAATTCAGAGGAAGGAACAGAGACTTCCCATATGCCCCCTGCCCTCACACACGCAAAGCCTGCCGGATTAGCAACATTCCTCCCAGTGGTACATTTGCTACAACTGATGAACCTACATTGACACATAATAATCACCCAAAGTCCATAGTTTACAGCAGGTTCACACTTGCAGTTGTATATTCTATAGGTTTGAGCAAATGTATAATACTATTACAGTTTCATACGGAGTGGTTTCACTGCCCTAAAAATCCTCTATGCTCTCGTATTCATCCCTCCCTCCCCCAGTCCTTAGCAATCACTGATTTTTTTTTACTGCCTCCAGAGTTTTGATTTTTACAGAATGTCATATAATTGGAATCATACACTATGTAGCCTTTCAGATTTCTTTTTTCTTTTCTTCTTCTTCTTCTTCTTTTTCTTCCCCTTTTTTCTTTTAACAAAGCTAAGGTAAAGATTCTTTATATACTTCTTTTTGGGAGAAAGGCTTAATTTTTAATAAATGAAAACATACAAAGCAGTAACTAACACCCATCTTCCACCTCTCAGAATTAACCACTATTAATGTTTCAATACATTATTTCTCAGCCTTTCCACGTGTATAAATATCTGAAAAGTATGCAAATATTCTTCTTTTAAAAAAAGATGAGACAGTTCCAAGTAAAATGAAAATTCCCTTTGGCTGTAATCTTCTAATCTGGTCCCCTTCACCCTCTGCAGATGAAATAACAGTGATGAGTTTGGTGCATATTGTAATCCATTTTTATGCATAACATATATCTAAAAGCATCTAGTAACATCTTGTTGTGCTTTTTTGCTTAAATAACATTGTTCCACATATATCGTTCTGCAGTTGGCTTTTCTCATGCAGCAATATGTTTTTGACATCTGTTCCCATGTAGTTATACATAAATCTAATTCAGTCCTTCATATTATGACTTCACCATCTCTTATTTATCTTTTCCCTATGTATGGAAATTTAGGCTCTTCCCCCCTCTTTCTTTTTTTTTGTCTATTATGAAGAGTTTTTGAACATGTCCTTATGTGTTTCTCTTTGTGGATGTGTATCTTTTTCTCTAGATTAGACACCAAAAATTAGAATCATTGGGTCACGGAGTAAACACACAGTAGTATTTTTTAAAATAGTGTCAAATTTGTCTTCCAAAGTGGGTATGCCAAGTTAGTTTCCTATCAGCAGTACGTATCTGTATTTTCAGAAACTTGACAATGCTTAACAATAGAAAAATTAAAAATTTTTTAGTATCATGGATGAAAAATAGCATATTGTTTTGAGTTTCTCAGATAAGTAGTAAGGTTAAGCATCTTTTCAATGTTTATTAGCTAAACATATACTTATGTACAACTATTTTATTATAGTCCCAGGAAAAATTTGTGTCTGGTCTAAAACTGTATTTTAAGGCTTTCAAAACATGTTTAGAAATTTCCATCTAAAATTTTTGTAAATATTTATATTCCTGTCAAAACCACGATAAAATATCTATTTTCCACACTCCCACAAAACTTGATTATTCATTTGAATCTTTGCCAATCAGGTAAACAAAAAGTGTACCTTGTTTTAATTTTTCATTTCTTTGATTACTGGCAATGTTAAATATTTTTTCTTTTTAAAAAGTACACCCATATTTCTTTTATAGACCACACTTTATGACTTTAGCCAACTTTTATGTTGGGCATTCTTTTTTTTTATTAACCCACTGTCATATACTTTGCAAATATCTTCCCAGTTAGACAACTCTTTTAACTTTGTTTATAGTAATTTAGTTACATGCACATATTTTTAAAATTTTAAGTATTTGAACGTTAACATATTTTCACTATATTTTCTGCTTTCCCTTTTAAGTAATAGCTTTAATTTCTTATCTCCAAATGCATGTTCATTATGAGAAATTGTTAAAGTGCAAGTACATTAAAGGAAGAAAGTAAAACCCATGTAATTTTACCACCTAGAGATAAGAATTACTAATACTTTGAAGTATAGCCTTCCAAGTTATTTCTATGCTTATAAAATGTTCACATAATTTTAAAAAATCATTTAGAACATAGCATTGTAATTACAAAATTTAAATGACATTAAATGTTCTTAAGAATTATAAATTATAATGGTATAAAGTATTACATTTGAGGATATACACTCATTTATTTAGCCAATCTTCTATTTTTAAATATTTAGATTGTTTCCAAATATGATTACTTTCAAAAGAGAATCTGATTCCTTCATAGGATAAGCAATCTTTCGCACAGTCTCCTTCCACGGGGAGACATCACACTCTTTCCACAAGCATCAGTTTATTCTAGGAATGAAGATTTACATTATCCTGTTACATAGGATAATTACACTTCCTTCCCTAACGGTCCAACGCAGGAAAAAATAACCAGAACTCAGCGAGAGCTGAAGCTGTAGGAAAGAACGCAGTCGGGTTGAGCAAATGTAGGTTCAGGCTTACTTCTGGAAATCCTAATCAGTAAGGTAAATGTGTGGGATGTCTTACTTCCTCCACATCTCCAACTCCTCAGCAGGGTCCCAGCCATCTACCTGAATGGTGGCTCTAGAAATGTGCACTGCCAACCAACCTGCACCGTCATAAGTGGTAGCCTTGCTTAGGTGTGGCTTGGCCATTGTACCATTAGGCCCAGGGATCAAAACAGGTGGGATTTGCACATTTCCGGTAAACCTGCTGAGCATGTGATTCAGGGATAATGTTCTAGGCCCCTGGTTCTCCAACTTCAGCACGCATCAGAATCGCCTTAAGGCGCTTGTTAAAATACAGGCGGCTGGGGCTTCCCTGGTGGCGCAGTGGTTGAGAGTCCGCCTGCCGATGCAGGGGACACGGGTTCGTGCCCCGATCCGGGAAGATCCCACATGCCGCGGAGCGGCTGGGCCCGTGGGCCATGGCCGCTGGGCCTGCGCGTCCGGAGCCTGTGCTCCGCAACGGGAGAGGCCACGACAGTGAGAGGCCCGCGTACCACAAAAAAAAAAAAAAAAAAACTGTAAAAAAAAAATACAGGCGGCTGGACCCTACTCGCACAATTTCTGATTCAGTAGGTCTGTGAGGAGACCTGAGAATTTGCATTTCCGACAAGTTCCCAGGTGATGTGGATGCTGCTGTTCTGGAGACCACACTTTGAGAAGCAGTATTAGTCTCTCTCTCTCTCCAAACCATCACATTGCCGTCACTTCCCTACTTAAACCCCTTTTATGGTTTCCTTCTGTCTGCAGGACAAAGTCCAGACCGCTTAGCAAGGCACATGTCTTTTTTTTTTTTTTTTAATTTGTGTTTTGTTTTGTTTTCTTTAATTAAGTAATTTATTTTTGGCTGCGTTGGGTCTTTGTTGCTGCGCGTGGGCTTCCTCTAGTTGTGACGAGCGGGGGCTACTCTTCGTTGTGGTGCGTGGGCTTCTCATTGCGGTGGCTTCTCCTGTTGTGGAGCACGGGCTCTAGGCATGCGGGCTTCAGCAGTTGTGGCACGTGGGCTCAGTAGTTGTGGCTCGCGGGCTCTAGACCACAGGCACAGTAGTTGTGGCACCTGGGCTTCGTTGCTCCACAGCATGTGGGATCTTCTGGGACCAGGGCTCAAACCCGTGTCCCCTGCATTGGCAGGCGGATTCTTAACCACTGCACCACCAGGGAAGTCCCAAGGCACACGAGTCTTTTATGATCTGGCCCTGAGCTGCTGCTTCTCCAGACTCACTCTTCACCCTTGGCCCAGCTCTCTGCCGCAGGGAGCTGACCTGTGTGGACTACACCAATAGGTTTTGTGCTCTCTACCTTCTGTGTCAGCGGACAGGAGACTGGAGGGTGGGAAGAGAAAGTCACAATATTTTCCCCCTGGGCTTCTTTCCTCCAAGGTTTGGCAGTGGCTGCATTCCTCTACTTAAAGTCCAAACCGACTGCGTTCTTTCCTACAGCTGCGGCTCTCGCTGAGTTCTGGTTATTTTTTCCTCCATTGGACCGTTAGGCCCAGGGATCCTAATGACCTCCTGCTATAGTTGGCCCCAGGGAAGTTTCAC
The DNA here is from genome assembly GCF_003031525.2 of Neophocaena asiaeorientalis asiaeorientalis. Taxonomy (NCBI): domain Eukaryota; kingdom Metazoa; phylum Chordata; class Mammalia; order Artiodactyla; family Phocoenidae; genus Neophocaena; species Neophocaena asiaeorientalis. The sequence continues at coordinate 1,003,451 of NW_020175662.1, forward strand.
CTTCCCTTCTGGGTTCCTTTAACTTTGCACACACTTCTGGGGACAATCTCTTCGTCACATTCTCCTTAACTACCCCCTTTTGATCGTTCCTTCTCTTTCCTGCTCAGACTCTGGCTAATTCAGACCCTCATTTTACTTTCCAGTCTCCTTTCCCACTAACCTCTTTCTAGGCGTGCGCTGACCACTCATTTACCAAATACCATGTAGTTCACAATTCCTTGCTTGTCCCTCTGCCTGAAAAGTCCTTTTACCTTTCTTTATGTGGAAAACTACTCTTCATCCTTTAATCCATAAATCTCCATAAAGCTTTTCCCTTCTCATTCAAACTTACTCCATGTTTCTGAGACTTTAAAAAATATACACAGGTATATTGAGAGATAAACTTTACATACCATAAAATTCACTCATTTAAAGTGTAGAGTTCAGTGGCTGTTAGGATTTTCCCAGAGTTATGCAACCATTGCCACAACCTGATTTTAGAACATTTCAACACCCCTGAAAGAAACCATGTGCCTGCCCATTAGCAGTCACTCCCCATTCCTCTCAGCCCACTAGTCTACTTTCTTTCTCTATGGTTTTTCCTATTCTGGACATTTCACGTAAATGGAATAATACAATAAGTGATCTTGGGTGGTTACCAAAGGGGAGAGGGAAACGGGGAGGAACAAATTAGGGGTATGGAATTAACAGATACAGACTACTATATATGAAATATATAAGCAGTGCAGATATACTGTATGGCACAGGGAATTATACCCACTATCTTGTAATAACCTATAAGGAGTATAATCTGCAAAAATACTGAATCGCTATGCTATACACCTGAAACTACCATAGTATTGTAAATCAGCTATACTTCAATAAAATAAATTAAAAAATAAACGTAGAAAATAACACAAAAAGAACGATATCTCTATCATAAATAAGGAACCTTTTTTTTGGCCTTGAATAATAAAGGATATAATAAAGTCAACATGAAGCACAAAAATTTTTCTGGTAAGGCCCAGGATTTTTATTATCTAGGCAGATTACACTTAAAGAATGACCCTTCATGTTGTAGGCAAAGGCATTAATCAGTTTAAAAAAAAACGACAGCAAGGCCATCAAAACTGAGCAATTATTACTAAGATTTTTAACACACTTCATAGCTTTTTTTAGACTCAAGTATTAAAAACTAAGGCAAATAAAATACAGTTTCTAAGTTTTGTCCTTCAAATTCATTCCAGCATTCATTTTCTCGCTATAAATGTGTGGTACTTTGAGTTCTCTTCTGAACCAATTATAATATCTTACTGGTTCCCTCACTATTAGTGAGTTAAATAAAGTTTTTCATATGTGTTTATTTTATATTTGTATGAGAGTCGTTATTTTATTCTCTTGTAAACATAATTCTTTAACAGATGAGACACTAGGAACAGAGTCTCACCACTTTTTGCCATGTGATTGTGTGACCAACAGCTCTCACAGGATGGGAGACAGCAATCTTCCTCTCTAGACTGAAGAATAGGAATTAAATCTTTTCATTCTTCTCGGTGGCCCCCTCACCCTTAGCCTATCATCAGCTATCTCACAGTCAGCTGTTTTGGGTATTAGAAACAATTCTAGTATAGACTTTCATGGAGGAAATGAAAATCTGTGACATAGTAACAGGCTTCTGCTTCATCCATCTTAAAAGTCAGGTTATTTTATTTTTTCTCTTTTTAGATTTTTCTCTACATCTCAATTACCTTGATCTTGCTTTCAAGATTTTCATTTCCAAGAGCTTTATTTTTTTGGCCCTTTAATTTTTTATAGTATTTTGTTCTTGTTTTATGGGTCCAATATCTTCCCTAATCTCGATGATGATATTAATACTAATTTTTTAAAAAAGAGTTCTCCTTGCCTTATTTTTATATCCTCAAAGCATTGACCTTTTTTTTTTTATTTCGGGGTGCACTCTTTCATTTGCATGTTAGGAACTCTCACCAGACAGTGGCATTCCCTGGCTGCTCAGGTCTGAGGGTAGGAACCTGAAAAATGCCCTGGAAGCTCTAGGTGTGTTGTATTTACCTGGCACTTCTTCCCTCTGCATTCCCCGCTTTCTAACACACCCTCTCTACTCTCCCCTGTTCCCAGACTGGCTGCCTCCCTCTTTCAAGATTCGATTCAAGCACTACCTTCTTTTGGAAGTGGTTTTGTGCCCCATTCTGCCCCAATACTTTCCCATACCCCTAGACCATCCCACCCAGATTGGGGACAATCTGGCTCCGCGCCTGGTGCAGTCACACACGGCAAGCCCTGGTGAAAAGAATGAACATACGAATCCCACCTCCAACATGCACTTTATGTGCGTTACTTCTTTTTATCCTCGTGATAACTTTGTGTCATTCTGCTTTTCTCGTGGTTCTTTTCAACTGTGGAAAAATCAGAAGACTGACAACAGGTAAGATGTTGAGCAAATGAACATATCTGCAAGCAAAAGAACAGCCTTCATATTGCCATGTAGGTTTAAAGCAGAGAAGTAAACGGTGAGGGAATGAGATTGACAAGGAAGAGGGAAGGCCTAATGTGTACCTGGCACTGTGCTAAGTAAGCATTTGTATACTTTAAATTATTTCTCAAAACAATTCATTGATTTATAGACAAGAAGTTGAGGCTCAGAGAGACTAAATAATTTGCCCAAGATCACACATCCATTATTTAAAATCATGTCCCTCCGGTCCCTCTAAGCCTAGCTCCAGGGTGTCTCTAGGGGAATCCAGACAGGTAGGGTGTTGGCTTTGGTGGGACTTTTGGTACATTGATTGGATGAGCCCTGTCCCAGCCCACTCAATTCCCTGTGCCTGTCCTTAGTGCCCCTGTATACTCTTTATTTAGAAGGATGCTGTGCTTTTGGACTGAGGCTTTCAAAAGAGTCAGGTAAGCAGCCTTACTAAGTCACTTGTAACTGAAACCCTTGGTTTCCTGTGTCCAGCCTAGTGAATGTCTGAACTGCTCAGGGCAAAAAGCCTTATATATGTCAACTTTGTATTTATCAGCACAGTTCTTAGTTATAGCAATCAATAAGACATACCCTTCTTTTGCTAATGGCTGCATTAAATGGCATCTCTCCCTTTGCATTAAGAAATCACATTACCCTGGTCTGCCAATTGACTGAAACGAAAAGAGCATTTCCAACAGCTGTACCTTTTTAACTGCTGCTGCTTTTCTTTTGGGCTTGGCACTAAAAAGACAGATGAGATGAACAGAATGGGACTCGTAGTTTCCTCGCCTTGCCCACCCCTTACATGGGCACTGACCATGAAACTAAACTAATAAATGAGCTTTTCAGGCCTAACTGTCATATGCAGCACTTAAGACACACAGGAAAGTTCTAGAACTCTTTTCCACAAGCCATTTCTCCACTGAGTAGTGTCAGAGAACTCACCCAACAGATGTGACTGAGCCCAGCGTGCTGAGGAAATGGGGCATTTGTATTATGGGTCATCATTTTTTTATATTTTTTTATTTCCAGATCATTGGATTTAGGTCCAACCTAATTTGGGTAGGTCCAAGGCCAGATGACACAGTGATAATCTTCATTAGCAAAGCAATATTGTGTATTTTTTCCCACATCTGATTAATGGATTATCTCCTTATATATACTGTAACTTTCAATATGTTTTTCAAGCCATTAATCATTTACTATTTCCCTCAGGCATGCAACCAGGCCTTATTTTTGTGCTTTTTAAGAGTATTCTTTCAACAGAGTAAGTCATAAAAGCTAAAATGTATTCATTCTCTTCTCAATTTGTGGATCTGAGCCACCATAAAGCATTCTGACTACATAAAGAAAGGAACTGTGTAAAAAGCAAGTATTATTAATGTATTACTTCCCCTGGGCACATTTGCCAACCAAAATATTAAGCTCCCTTTAAAGAAATGTTTGAGAATTATTAGTTTATCACTCAGTTAAAGGTTTATGTGTCTAAAAATATTCCAACCAAGCTTAATGTGCCTGGTAATGTAATGTCATGTGTAGTCTTCCAAAAGGGATATTTTGGGGTCTGCAATTTCTCCTGTTTGGGTTGTGATCTAATTTTTCTTAATTACTGGAATGCCAGAAAAGTGAGTTTTAGCGTATAGGCCAGTCCTGGATATAATTGTCAGTGTCCCTTTATGTTGAAATTATAAATGCCCAAATGGAAGAGTTTCTATTTACCACTTTTCTGTTTAAACGTGTTGCCCATGTCTGCTACAAAAATAGATGAAATAAACCAAAATGTTTATTTAAATCCAAATAAAAATCATTGGCCCAATTTGTTTACCATAAATGATCAGAGTATTAATTCTAGCTTAGCTTCCTTCTTCTATATTGCTCCTTTCCTCTTTGCTTTGAACTCAACACTTGAAAAATCATCTGTTCATTTTTGGTGTAGAATTGGAAGCCACGCTCCCACCCCACCCCCTGCCCAAGCAAGATTACGGTGAGTTTGTGGACGGGCAACGCATGGCCTGACCCCATCTGTGCCCCTGGAGGGGCTGGGCAAACACTGCTCACAACAATGCAACAGCTGTCGCAGACCAGCCTCTTTTTTTCCCAGCAAAGCAAGCAGGGGGCTGAGTCTCCCTAACTGCACTGGACATCTACTTTTTTTTTCTCTGAAAGAGAAGGTGGCCCTAATGTAGCCTGTCTCTAGCCTACCCTTTCCCCCCTAGCTTGCCCATCCACAAGCAGTAAGTTAGTCAGTTGAGGCTTTGGAGGTGAAATATGATGCAAGAGCAGACAGGGAAATCTTAGACATGGAACAAAGCCATTTGAGAAGGGTCGCATCAGCCTAGCACTTTGATTTTGTGTGTTTGCCTCTTAAATGCTAGTTACTATAGCGACCACGAGCAACAGATAGGAAGGAGATAATGGAAACAGTCAGTGGCTTTTCAGGAGGAGTGTGTATCACATTTTTTTTTGAGCTTTACTTGCACTGACTGTTAAGTCAAGGATACCTACCTCATGGTTAAATTGGAATAGAAAATGAATCGTAATTAGCCACCTGACACTGTTCATCTGAAACCTCAGAGTAAGATTTTCAGTATTCCAGGTTTCTTCCAGCTGTAGTAGTATGCATGTTATAGAGCTAATCAGGAAAAGAGTCTCAGAAACCCACTTTAAGGCTTATTAATATCGTTCTTTATTCTGATTTAAATTCTCAATGTCAGATTTATCCTGTTAAGTTTAAATTGTAGAAACAATTGATAGCAATTCCCCTTCTCTCTGCTCTTCTTAAATGATTAGATGAGCATTTCCCCATATCATTAGACATTGCAAAGATTCAAGCATATGATCCACAGAGTCTCACGCAGAAGTAATAAAGACGCTATAAAAGCTGAAGACCAACCTGCACAACTTTATGGCATTTCTCTGTCTTATAATCTATTTTCTCTTCAGTGGGCTGCATGTTGTCTAAACAGTCATTACAAATTCTTACTTTCCCTTGCACCTAATTACCAGCTTTACAGTCAGAGGCGAAATTCTGCTTTGGTAAAGCCTGCACTGCAAACCCAAACAATACAGAGACTTATAAAAGATCTCCTCGAACTTAACAGAAAAGCAAAAAGTAAAACTGCTTCTCTGCCCCTGATGGAAGTGATTATCAATTCAAGATTGCCCACAGAGAAGCCTCTCTCCATGATGCATGGAAAAGTTTCCAGAACATAATCTAATAATAGCAAAATAAATAGAAATACTAAATAAATAGACCAACAAACCCACGGCTCACATCACTAATGGAAATCCAGAGTGCTAACAGTATGCGGGTTTTTCCTGTGACCCAGAGCATGTAAGGGGTATGCACCCAACCTAAGTGATATCATATCGAGGTGTGGAATGTCATTGTGCTTTTCCATGTGGAAAAAGTGATGTACAGAAAAGGGATATGGCTCGCCTAAGGCTATGTTGCACAGAGGTGAGCTTATTATGGACTCAAGTACCCTACTGTTCAGCTGAGGCTTGGTCTTCTAATTCATTGCCTTTTCTAGCACCTAAGCTCTCTTTTCACCACGAAGCCTTACACTTTCCTTACATCTCGTGGAGCCTAGTGTGGTGATCAGAAAATAATTACCTTAACAATAACTTTAAAAATGTATGCCAGTGATGCATGTTCATTCATTATGGAAATACTGAAACTATAGTCAAGAGAAAAGAAGGAAATAAAATCAACTGTAATTCTATCACTTGCATTTTAGACACTTGCGTATTACCCTTTTAGACACTTTCCTAGGCATATTCATAGTGTACACATAATACATATAATAAATATCTAGCCTTATTTTCAGCAAAATAGGATTGTATAATACATAATTTTATAATTTTGTTACACATGGAGGTTGCTAATATATAAATATGTTAAGAAATATTCTTCTACCACTTCATTTTTAATGGCTAAATAATGTTCTATTATATAGAATTCCATAATTGTGAACTTTATGGGTTGGGCATTTAGTTTTTTTCCCACTTTTAAATGAATTTTTTAATGAAAAGTTTTATTAAGTAGAAACACTGAAAAATATGGGGGTGAACATTTTTATAATTAATATTTGTACACATCCTTAATTACAAATACATAATTATTCGTTGATTAGTATTAGTCTAATGATGTTTTTAAGTCCAGCAACTTATAGATCATGTGCACCATAAAAGCATATTCCTTCTGAAGGATCCATATCCTACCTCCCTAGGGTACCACACCAATAGTTATCTGTTGAAAGTGACCTTGAACTTTACAGTCATTGCTACCCTGGCAATATAGGCAGGCAGGATTTTAGCACTGGGGGAAGAGGAGAGATGATGAAGAGTTGAAAGTTCTGATTAAATAAAGAGATTCTTCGTTAGTGAAAGAGTTCAGTGCCATCCCATATGGCAAATTCTGAATAGAAATATTCTCTGAACGCCAAAGGGATAGAAAATACTATCCGTGCAAAGGGACAAATTGTGGGGAATAAACTGTGAAGGGCAGATTATTTTCTAAGAAGCCACATGGAGAAAGAAAACTCCTGATGACAGAATTCCATCAACCAGCAGGCCAGCCTTGAAATATGAACTTTCATGGGATATCATGAATCCTTCTAGGAACTGCAAATCTCCTTGATCTTTCTGCCTGCAGTGTTTTGGAGATGTTTACAAGTAAAACTGTATAACCTAAGACTCGCCTTTCAGAAAAGAATAACTGGTAATCCGATCCTAGAAAGCTTTCTGCACTGGGTTTTTTAAATAGTCAGCGAATGGAAGGATTTCCCTCCCACCTTGCGCACAAAGGGAAATGGGATGGGAACCAACATGTACTCAGTCGCTTCTATGAGCCGGGTGCTACGGTAAGTACGTGCATCATCTCATTGCTTCCTCCCAACAGCCTCAATAGTGACTCATTATTTTTCCACTTTATATGAGAGGGAAACTGAGGTTCAGAGAGATTAAAAAATGTACTCCCAATCATACAGTTGGCTAGTGGCAAAGACTAAATTTGAACATAGTTCTGCCAAACTGCAAATCACATGTTTTTTCTACCACACTGATGTATTTAAAAAGTCTTTACCACATCTCACCCAGATCTTTGTCCTTTTTGCTGTAAAGCTCAGTCAGTTCGATGGGTGTGGTCTTGGAGGTTACAGTCTCACTGGAACCAGTGTCCTGGACATTTGCTTAGATCTCTTCTGTATAGGCTCAGATATACTGAAAAATAGAACTTAACCTAATGTGTCCCATTGGAAAAGAAATATCTTGTGTGTGTAAAGAACACCAGTTCACAATTTCAAAATTTATAAAATCTGCAACTACTAAAAAAAAAAATCCCACTACCTTGGCCTTTTAAAACTCAACTTTATGTTTGTCCCAACAAGTTCCTTTATAGATACACATTAAAAACAAATGCTAACAACACACTCTGGGGCTGGTTTTGAATCGTGTTCAACAAAAAGCTGACACACATTTTCAAAGCTGGCCTCTGCTCTCCAAAAAGTCTTTTAAGGAAGTAGTTTAATTTATGTATAATTGAAACTTAGAGAAGGGTGTGGTTCTTTACATAGATTGGGATTCCCAAATTACCAACAATATCTAAAAACAGAAAAATTATTTTCTGTAAAGAGAAGACAAAATGAAGTAAAAATCAAAGCTTTCTTCTTATACTCTGTTTGGGTTTCTGAGGGTGGTAGGGGAAAGAGTAATTCTTTCTGAGGTCTACATAAGCTCATCAAAGCATAGTCATATTTATATTTGAAAAGCTAAGACTAACCACTCAGAGAAAAGTGGATTGGAAGGTATAGAGTAAACAGGAAGATGGAGAGGCATCCTTTCAAAGATGGAGGACCCAGGTGTTCCTCCTGGTCACCTGTCACAGAAAAGTAGACAGCCATGGAGAAGGCCACTGAGAACCCTATTTCATTCTCTGTCTTTCCACATTTAATCTAACATGTTCCTCTTTTACAATTTAATGTAGCTACATTTTCTTAATTCCTAGCTAAGGAAGAATTTTGAAATGGAGTGAAGAAAATAAGAGTGGCAGTATTTTATATCTTTTATTTTACAGGGTACTTGGTGATGGTGCTGGGTTGTGAAACCTAAGAGGGATTTTAATAAGAGTTTGCAGAGGACAACAGAGGACAACTTGGGGAGGCTCAGCGTTGAGGGTGTTGTGAAGATGGCAGGCCCAGGGTTGAAAAGGAGGAGAAAAGGCAGCAAAGACAAGCTTCCTCTTACTCAGGTAAGATTTCTAGGTCTCTAGTATTGTAGGTTCAACAATCTCCTGCTTTGTCTGTTACTATAAAACACCTTCACCCTTAGCATCAGCTCTTTACAGAACATACCTGTAAAAAGGTGGGAAGAAATAATCATGAAAAGTGTTTGTTTTTTGAATTATGAAAGCAAGATTAAAGACAGATGAACAGGGCTTCCCTGGTGGCGCAGTGGTTAAAAATCCGCCTGCCAATGCAGGGGACACAGGTTTGAGCCCTGGTCTGGGAAGATCCCACATGCCACGGAGCAACTAAGCCTATACACCACAACTACTGATCCTGTGCTCTAGAGCCTGTGAGCCACAACTACTGAGCCTGCATGCCACAACTACTGAAGCCTGCATGCCTAGAGCCCGTGCTCCACAACCAGAGAAGCCACCGTACTGAGAGGCCCGTGCACCACAAGGAAGAGTAGCCCCCGCACACCGCAACTAGAGAAAGCCTGCGCACAGCAACGAAGACCCAATGCAGCCAAAAATAAATAAATTAAATTAATTAATTAATTTAAAAAAAAGACAGATGAACAAGACATAGCAGATGTTGGTTACATACAGGTTGGCTGTTGTTGATGTTAGAAATACAAGGTTACTGCATTTTAAAAAATTAAATGGAAGTATTTTTTCCTTTAAGTGTAAATATGTAAATATTGAGTGTAAATATGGTGGGTTCATTTTTATAAAATGAGCAAACGGAGTGAATAACATCCTAAGTTGACTGAAATATCCAGGAAATATAATTGAGGTCTAAATCAGTTTATTTAGACTTAATCTATTTAAATAATTACTTTAATTCTTCCTCTACTTTAATTGTTAGATCAGTCCCATGCATTATTTTGGAGTTTCTTAACCCTCTTCTACATATGAAGGTTTTACTTACAAATACCTGGTAGGCATCTGTACTTAGAAAACTCCTCTATCATTATAGCATACAACATTATTAACAGGTAAAAATCTGATATGAGTTCTACGTACAAATAAGACCGAACCACTTGAGGGATGATCATCTATTCCTCTCTTGGTGACAATCTCTCAGCCTTGGGCAAGAATGTGATCAACATCATCAAATATTTCTTTTTTCTTTTCTTTTTTTTTTTTTGCGGTATGTGGGCCTCTCACTGTTGTGGCCTCTCCTGTTGCGGAGCACAGGCTCCGGATGTGCAGGCTCAGCGGCCATGGCTCACGGGCCCAGCCGCTCCGCGTCACGTGGGATCTTCCCAGACCGGGGCACGAACCCATGTCCCCTGCATAGGCAGGCTGACTCTCAACCACTGCACCACCAGGGAAGCACCAAATATTTCTTTGGTACACGCAGGAGTGCTGTTTCTGCACTGGGCTCCATGCCTGCTCTCTTCTGGTGGTTAAATAGAGTTGAAACTTCAACCCCTCAAAGAAAATTCTAAGAATTCACTTGTGAACTGAGCTCTAAAAATTAGTATTTTTATATACTTACATCTACTGTATAACTCACTTACACTGGAGCCAAATCCCAAAAGTCTAAAAGTCTAAATCCTTAAAAGCACCAAGAAGAAGGTAGACTTGCTCTTTTAAACTAAATATCAGTTGATTGAGAGCTTTCAGATTATGACTTGTTTTGTTTTGTTTTTTGAGTAGAGTGGGGATGAGTATTTGGGCTTAAGGGAAGCAATCAGTGCTCTGAATAGCCCATCTCTACTTTCAATTATAAATATATATATATTTGTACATTTTATACATACATAAATATATACAATATATTTAACATTCAGATTATTCTGCTGTAGTTACATTATCTATCAGGATTTTAATTTGGGGGGCATCCTTAGAGTCCTTCAAAAAATAGTTTTATTCTCATTATTTTCATCAGTAGTATGTAACTACACATCTTCACTAGGCTAAGTGAAATCCTGACACTTGGGTCTTTTCTTCATAAGAATAGTTTATTTCAGTATGTTCGTCTCCCTCTGGTTGTGAGATAAAAATTGGTGGCTTGGAATGCTTGTTTAACCATGATAGCATGGGGCCAACTGGAAAGGGAGGAGGGCCTAGAAGGAGATCTACCTCCAGAAATAGTGCCAACACTGAGAGGTAAACCTTGCAGCAGGGGCTGGCAGGAAATCCAGGTAAGCACAATGCATAGTCTAGTGGTCTTCAAACATGAGTGTTTGTGAAAACCACTAGGACAGCTTGTTATAAACATGGAATTTTGAACCTCAGAGCTAGAGCTTCTGATTCAGTGGGGTAGGGTGGCTCAAAATAAATAATATTTTAAAACAATACTCCTGAGTGATTCTGCTACAGGTGATCTGTGGACCACACTTTGAGAAACACTGCTCTAGGGGGTTGCAAAATGGGTAACAGGTGAGAGTCAGGGATAGTAATTGGCAACAGGAATATTGCATCCTGGGAGTGGGCTGTCATGGAAGATGAATAGAGCCTTGGCTGAGGAATTCAGATGCAGAAAATATTCTGAGGGCTGAACTGGCAAGCAGTGGTAGTAGGAAAGTCCCAAAGATTCCATTTCCCAACTGAGACCAGTCTCTAGCCTTTGGAAGGAGGACTATTAAGAATAAGGCAGCGCTCTATCCTGGAGGACAGGGGCTCAGACCAAGGGAAGAAGGCACCCATCTGACCCAGGGCATCAGGAGGAGACTGGGGCTTAGGGAAAAACTCTGTAATGAGTTGAACTGGGCCCCCTCAAAAAAGATATGTTGAAGTCCAAATCCCCAGTACCTCAGAATGTGACCTTTCTTGGAAATAGGGTCTTTACAGAAGTAATCATGTTAAAATGAGGTCTTTAATCCAATATAACTGGTATTATAAAAAGGGAAAATTTGGACAGAGAGACAGAAACTCACAGAGGAAGGAAGGTGTGATGATGTGACTGGGACGGTGCGTCTGCAAGCCGGGATTGCTGGCAAATGCCAGAAGCTACAAGAGTCAGAGAGGATTCTCTGCTAGAGGTGTCAGAAGAGGCATGGCCCTGCCAACACCCAGATTTCAAACTGCTAGCGCCCCCCGCCAAACTGTGAGAGAATAAATATCTGTTGTTTTAAGCCAGCCAGTACTATGGTACTTTGTTACAGCAGCCCTGGAAAGTTAATACAACCTACACTTCTTCCCATCCCCGTCACCCCTCTCCTGGCTCCAGACACATGACCATCTGTTGCCTGTATGCCTCCAGCAGCTTCCTGATGCAGCCCTCCTCTCCAAATTTGCTTCTCTCCCCTCCATTCTCAACTCTTGGCCAGAGCAATGTTTCTAAACACAAACCTATCAGTTCATTTGCTTGCTTCAAATGCATTGGCTTCTCATTTCTTTTAGGATAGAGTGCTAACCTCACGTCATGGCTTAGAGCCTTCTTCCATCTGGCCCTGCCCACTTCCCCATCCTCATATCTTGTTATTTACTCTGTTTCTCTTACACTTTGCCCACTCTACCCTCAAAACTAACACTTAGTTCTGAGAATATGTCGTCTTTTCTTTCCTTTTAGGCATTGTAGATACTGAATGCTCTGTTTAGGACTCTTTCCACTGACTCTTTTGCTAAGTCACAACCATGCTTGAAGTCATATCTTGGATGTCATTCCTGTGACACTTGGGTTTGATGTCCTTCTTGGTATCCACAGCACCAATTAGTACCCCCATCAGAGCACTTATGATACTTGGATGTCACTGACTTCTTACTTGTTGGTGTTTGACCCGCTAAATGTAAGTTCCATGAGGGCAGGGACCAGACCAGTGGTGGCTTCAGAACTTCCATGATGAAAGGATTTGAGTGGCAATCTGGTTATAAGAAGGGTTAGGAATTTATTTGGGGTGGGGTGGGGGGCTAACAGAGAATATGCGGTATCTAAAGTCTCCCCAAACTATTTGTTGTATTGCCTTTGGCAGGCATCATGCTTACCTTGTTCAGTACTGTGCCTGGCACATAACAGGTACTCAAACATGTTGACTAAGTGAATAAATGACTGAATATGTGGGAAGATCCATGATTATTTCTTGTGCTCAAGGTCAGAGCCAGATGTATCAAATCTCAAATGGAACTAGAACATCTTAAAATCCTTCCTGCCTAAGGTCAGGATTGGTTGTCAGTGGCTCAAGCTGTTGGAAGAGGAGAGATGCAGAGACTGGGAACCAGGCTAAGCTCCATTCTGGGAAAGGCTGACTAGTCATCCCATCCTCACTTCCTCTGGACTGGTCCTTCCTGCTGCTCATCAAAAGTAAAGCTCTCATTATCAGCTCCTCACCAGCTGCTTCCTTCTTTTGCAGCAAAATAAAAGGGTACCATTTCTCCAAGATGGATGGTCTACATAAGAATGATTTTACTGACCCTCTAAAGACACCACAAAGCAGCCACCCTCTTATATTTTTATTGAATGGACATGACCATTCAGGATCCCATAACATTATGTCAATTTAGGGAATGGTAAGAGTTGCATTAAAAAGGGACATTAAAATAGAAAGTGATAACACAAAAACTACTGTAATTGATAAACAAATTCAGCAAGGTAGCAGGCTACAAGATTAACATATAGAAATTAGTTGCATTTCTTTACACTAACAATGAAATATCAGAAAAGGAATGTAAAAAAACAATCCTTTTAAAAATTACATCAAAAAAATACTTAGGAATAAACATGACCAAGGAGGTGAAAGACTTATATGCTGAGAACAATAAAACATTAATAAAGGAAGTGGAAGATGATTTCAAAGAAATGGAAAGATATCCCATGCTCTTGAATTGGAGGAATAAATATTGTTAAAAAGGCAATACTACCCAGAGGAATCTACAGATTTAATGTGGTCACTATCAAATTACCCATGACATTTTTCACAGAACTAGAACAAATAATCTTAAAATTTATGTGGAACCATAAAAGACCCAGAATTGCCAAAGCAATACTGAGAAAAAGAGCAAAGCAGGAGGCATAACCCTCCCAGACTTCAAACAATATTACAAAGCTACAGTAATCAAAACAGCATGGAACAGACATATGGCTCAGTGGAACAGAATAGAGAGCCCAGAAATAAACCCACACATCTATGACCAATTAATCTTCGACAAAGGAAGCAAGAATATACAATGGAGAAAAGACAGTCTCTTCAGCAAGTGGTGTTGAGAAAGCTGGACAGCCACATGTAAATCAATGAAGTTTGAACACTTTCTCACACCATACACAAAAATAAACTCAAAATGTCTTAAAAACTTCACATGCAGTGAGGGCAAACTTTGGAGGAAGAATATATACTGAGGTTGAAGAGACCATGGAAGAATCCTGACAATCACATTGTTAGACAGCCAACAGCTATTTACTGAGTACCTTCAAGGAGTACTGTTCTAGAACTAAAGAGGACATAGAAAAGGGGCCATAACTTCCACAAGTGCGTTGTATGCATTAATGGAGTATGTACAGTAGAACGTTTGTGTGTAGCTAACACTGCATTTCTATGATATATATTTGCAAGAGGACTAGAGCAGAAGAATCCAGCAGCCATGTAACATTGTAGGTTCCCCACCTTCATCTTTTCTAATGTAATTGTAGGCTACACTCCGAGCCAAAAAGGCAAACTGCTTTCATTTCAAGCACAAACCAAGAGGGATAATAGCTCAGAATGAGAGTGGCTGGGGTTGAGAAGAATTCTGAGAGTATCTAGATTCAATGAGAAGAGTGCCATGATCAGTTAGGGGTGTCTGCCAATTAACGGGGTTGGGGGAGAGAACAAAGGCATCATATATTTGCATAAATTTTCCATCCCTGTTCTATCAATAGGTCATTGGCAGATAACTGAGTATCCCCGGGGGCTTTCAGTTTCAACTTCCTTCCTAACCGTAAGCTGGAAGTTTGCACTTCTAGACATTCTTTTAATGAGATGGTAGATTTTGTCTTCTAGGTTGAAAAATAAGAGATTCAATTAAAAATGCACAGATACTTAACCTACTTCAATAAGATGGCTCATTAATAATCAAAGAAATTAAAACAAGTAAAATACTCTTTAAAAAGCCTATTAAATAGTAAAGATGAAAGAAAAAAGAAAATTCAGGAAATTGTACACTCTCATATAACACTGAACAGAGTGCAATTTGTTGTAACCTTTCTGGAAAGTCATTAGAGAATATATAATTAAGAGCCCAAATGTTCATATTCCTTTACTCAGTGATTTTAATGCCCCAAATTTATCTTAATCATATCATCAATTAGCTACAAGGTTCAGTTTAAAGATATTTAATGCAGCATGTTTTTAAACAGCAAAAAAGTTAAAAATAACCTAAATATCTAACAAGATGGGGTTGATTAAATAAATAATGTTAAGTGCATTAAATAGAATAATATGGGAGCCACCCAAAATCCTCACAGATTACTAAAAATAAATGATCTATTCAGTGAAAAATGCAGGCTACAAAGCACTATATGTAGTATGATTGTAATTTACTGAAAACATTTTTCCTTTTTAATAGTGTGTACTAATTGTATTAATAGTGTGTCATAAGCACACATACACAAGACTAAAAGGTAATACACCAAATGTCAACAGTGATGATTTCTGGATTTATGGGTGAATTTCAATTATTTTTATTTTTCTGCACTTTCCAATATTTTTCACACTGAAATGTAAAACAGAGAAAGAAGATAATTGCTTGTTAAAAATTTACCCATGCTCTAAGTTGCCTCTGGAGGGTCGTGGTCTAGCCAATCCTCATCTCCAGCTAGAACTGAACAGAATTCTCTATCATAGTTTGTTACTTTGGCATGCATCGTACGAAGCATGCTACAAATGACACTTTCTATAAGCAAAGAGATCGAAAACATTGGAGTGAAAGAGGGGACATAAATAATTAGGGTAAAGTCAGGCTGCAAGTCATTGGCAAGACCTTAAAGAAAATTAGACTCGTTTCCTAGACCCACACTTAAATCCCTCCACCACACTCTGTCCCATTGTTCAGACCCATTTGCCTGTCACGTGCCTGCTAATCAGTTAGAATTCAGTCTTTGCTGAATTGGATTATGAATAAAAAGTTTTTTTTTTCTTTTGTCTCAACTGCTGTTGAAGTCTTCTCTGGGGCCTTGAGACTAAATGGCTTTCCGATCTCAAAGAGCCCTTCCTATTTTTGTGACTATAGCGTGTTTGCAGCTGGAGGTATTTTATGTAGCCATTCTTTCCCAGGCAACATCAATGTTAACTTTATTCACATGTTAATATTGACCTAGTATATATTATTGGAATTTGTAATTTTGAGGTAACAGATACTTCTAGATATTGTAAGATTGTTACCTCACCAGTTACTACAAATGAAAATGACAAAACCAGGAATTTTTTTTTTTTTTTAATCCACACAACACAATTGATTCCATCAGATTGGTAGAACTGGGTAAGGGTATAGAAGCAGCCTATTTGTGATGTAACAAAGAAGGAAAGAATAGGCCTAGAAGCACAGAAATCTGTCCATTCTTTGTCTGACTTAATCTCCAACTTGCTCATAACTCAAACTGTTTTTTTCACTTTCTCAGAGACCCAGTGTCTCAGCTGTAAAACAGAATAATTTATGCCCGTCACATAAAACACAGGGTTGGGGGAGGCGGCCCACTCAAAGTGGAGATTAGTTCAAAGTGATACAAATACCTTACAAGTTCCATCAGCTTCTTAAAGAAGTATTTCAAATAGTAAGATATTATTAAACTACTTTAATACTTGATTAAAGGTAATACTAATATACCTTACACTTGTATAGAACTTTTTAATGAAGTAATATGGTAAAGTAAAAATATATTCTCAGTTAAATGTGTCACATATTAACTTCTAAAAGGCCTTTTTAGGTATTTAATGTATAAAGTAACATTATTTAATACAAACATTGTGAGTGTATTTTGTGTGAATTTGAATTATCTGCATTTAAATAGCACAATATAAATACAAAAATAAAGTTTTCTTTAATGCACAGAACTTGAGATGAGAGTCCCCAAATTAAAAATGTATCACAAATCACGTGACTTCAAAACTGGTGAGCCCAGTGGATTATTGATACTGTTGCCTGGAACGTGAGAACTTCATTTTAACCATTTAGGGAAACAGAAATACATGCTTTCTCTCAACAGGACTCATCCTGAGTAACACAGGTCTTGAAATGATTGTGAGCCCTGAATTAATCGAGTCTCTGGGCATCCTTCATAAAACATGGTCCTGTTCCTCACATAAAAACAATTATGGGATATCAGCATTTATTACCTTGAATGCCTCTCATTTTGGTTTTGACTTTAGATAAAAGATTAGATCAAATAATCTCAGCATTTTGAATCCAGTTAGACATGCCATCTGTATTTGCAGAAACACCAAATAGCTGGCCTATAGTCTTCAAAGCCATAGTAAGACTCCTACAACTTCCATCAGGAAAGTAGTTTATTCCTAATCCCAAACCGGCTCTGATGACTCAAAATGACAATGACTTCCCTGCTCAATTTCCACTGTACTAATGGCTTTTTAATGGCTAAATCCATAGATCTATATTTGGACCTCTTTTGCGTGGCTTCCTTGTATTATTTGCTTCTTGAAACCCTTCCCTGTGCTTCCTGAATATGACTCTCTACAGTTCTCTTACCACTCAGCACTCTGCTTCTGTCTTCTGCTTGTTCCTCCTTTTCTGCCCATAAATGCTGGTGTTTCACAGGCTTCCAGCTATTCGTCTTTTTCTCTTTAAACTCTCCCTGAGTGATGTCACCTGTTCCCTTCACTTTAGCCTCCATACATACAGTCATGACTCTTACCTTATGACTCTTATGACTATCTTTAGCTCTGCACATCTAATTGAATAGCCTCAGGCACCCAAATTGAATGCATTATCTCCACTGTCCTCATCAACTTCTTCTTGGCCTTTTTATCTTCCTATATTCCATCTTTCATCAAGGTCATCACTCAGGCTCCAAGCTAGAAGACAAAGCCATCCCCAGTCACTCCTTCTCCCTCACCTCTTACTATCCAGTTTCTCATCCATCGTTAATAATTCTATTATAAAACTATATTTTAAGTTTGATTCCTCTTCTCCATTTCCACTGCTACTACATTAAGCAGGCTTCCTCGTGTCCTGCTCAGCCTACTGCAGTAGCATCCTAAACTGTATCCCTGCCACTAGCCTCTTCCTCCACATAGCTCACTCCCTACGCCACCGCCAGAGTGAGCTTCCTAAAAAACAAGGCCGCTCATGCTTTAAAACTTCCATTGGCTCTCTGGTCAATAGAGGTGTTTGAATAAATGAACAATGGATTTCTTTAACAGAAAGTTAATGTTGCATAATGATTAAGAGGCCAGATTCAGGAGTCAGGCATAGTTTGGTTCAGGAGTTTATTCTCTGAGTGACCTTGGGCAATATCTCTAAGCTTTAGTTTCGGCACTGCCTAACCAAAGGAGTTGCAGAGGTGAAAGATGATTTCCAAATGAATGCAATTAATTGAAAGAGGCAATAATTCTGCTTTCATGATTACTCGCTCTGTCTTTCCAGTCACAATAGGTACTCACTTCCAAGAGGTTGATCAAGATTAGAGATGTTCACATATTTGGTTATAACCTTTCCAAGGGCTTAGCTATTTCTCAGAGGATTGCAAGCACTTATTGAGACTCTAGCTCATCTTTCTTTACTCCACTTCCAAAAAAATTTCTTGCACATAGTTCTGTAGTCATAAATCATCTCGAGTATCCCAGGCCTGGACTCTCCAGAGCTGCAGATCATCATCTGAATATAATTCTCAGATCTCCGGGTGCCACTCTGCATATTCCGGCCCTGCATTACTTTGGCCTCTTCTTTGATGTTCAGAAGTTGGTGTCTTCACATGTACATTCTCAATGATCCCTTGTTTTCATTTTTGGAGAGAGATTTCTTAATGTAGACCAACAGCATTTCTTTTTCAGTACTTTTTATTCATAAGATATTCTGAGGCATGCACAGTTCTGGCGTAATCTTTCAATGAACTCAAATTAGAATCAAAAAATAGCAGAGCTAGAAGGGGTCTTAAGAGACCATCAGATCTAGCCCTTTGCCCTTTAGCAGTTGTCATAGCCTTTTCTCTTTGGGGCAAATTGGATGATTTATTTGTTTTTGTCACACCTGAGCAGCACGAGTTTAGTGTAAAAAGGGTTTAAACTAGTTTAAGATGAGATGGGTTTGGTCAAAGAAAAGGCCATACTCTTTATGTCAAAGGAAATGGATGTTGGGAGTAGGTGAGCATATATCACAGACTCTGAACAACAAGTTTCCCCAGGGTGGACTGGAATTCCAGTGGTTCATGATCCTGTCAAAATCAAGTGGTAGAGAGAAATGGGCTCCAGATTTCCTCTACTGCAGCTGAAACTTACAGATGCTAGTCAGTGCTAAAATGAGAAATATTAGGACCTTTATTTTCTCTCATATAAATTATTTATACAGGAAGGAAAATAAAGATTATTGATCATTGGGTTACAAGTTCAAAAGGAACAAGTGTTCTGTGGAGAAATCAGTTTGGCTCTGCGTAGAAAAACAGACCATCCTGGGAGCAATGGTGATTATACCTGTTAAGCCACATGGTAAAAGAAAGCAAATTTGTTAGCCATATGGGATCAGTCAAGGGAATCTGATTGTTTTGTAAAGGTCTTGGTGTCAGTCCAGGACTATTTGATAGGGGCTCTGGTACCTGAAGCTGAGGTCTTTTATGTGTTTCTTGCACATTTACCATCTACTTGAGCCCGTGTTTTTAGAGTTAATTTATTTCACATGTTATCAGACCTGGAAGAAACCTTACAGATCATCTGGCTTCTTGGTGGCCAATTCACGTGCACTCACAGGCCAGGTACTAAGGTAAGTGTGTGTGCTGCTGGGCATGTGTGAGAGGGAGTGGTGGGGACTAGGTCGGACTGGGGAGTGGAATAAACACCACCACCTCCCCCCCGCCACGCACATACTGTGCCTGTCAAAGGATATTTGGGGCCAGAATTGACCCATGGGCCACAACTTTGCAACTGCTATGTCTCTAACCCCCTTATTTTTATTTATTTATTTAGTTAGTTATTTAGTTATATTTTGCGGTACGCAGGCCTCTCACTGTTGTGGCCTCTCCCGTTGCGGAGCACAGGCTCCGGACGCGCAGGCCCAGCGGCCATGGCTCACGGGCCCAGCCGCTCCGCGGCATGTGGGATCTTCCCGGACCAGGGCACGAACCCGTGTCTCCTGCATCGGCAGGCGGACTCTCAACCACTGCGCCACCAGGGAAGCCCTAACCCCCTTATTTTGTAAAGGAAGAAGCTGAGGCCCCCTGTATGACTGATGGCAAAGCTGGGTCTCTGTTTCTTAACCCGATGGCTTGGGGAAATGTGTCTCCAGATGTGCAAGAAATGCCATATCACTAAGAAATGCCATCACTTGGTGTGGCTGGAGTGCGGGCTTCAGAGAGAGAGGGTGGAAAGTGATAGGAGATGGGGGCTGGACCATGAAGAGCATCCTCTGCCACTCCAATCTTGCAAAAATAAAAAACAAAATGCAAAACTTGGGGAGCCGCTAAATTACAACAACTTGTTGAGAGAACGTTGTACGGAGGGGCCGCAACTTCAATGTGGGAGAACCCCAGAAAGTGTGTCAGGCCAAGTCACACGAGGCCAGGCCAGGAGGCCAGTATTTGGAGGTGTTCTCTGCTCTTCACAGACTTTGCTCAGCCCCCAGACCAGTGACAACTCAGTTCCACCCTGTGGCAGTTGAGTCAGATATGGAACCCATCCCACAAAGAATCTCCCCTGTTGACAGAGCTGGGCAGAAGCGTTGCTGGGGGATGAGAATATCAGTGATCATATTCTTGAAATTAGAAGCAGACAACTTTAAAGATTCATTGGTCTTAAAGAGATGATCTGTATAAATAATTTATGGATCAGGAATAATAATTCTCCTAAATTCATTTCCTAAGGCCCTTATTATCCAAAATCTTCTTTCTGCCTCCATCCTAAAATAATGTTCTCTTTTTAGCAATCACTTTATCTACTCTAAAGAAAATTATAAAATGGAAACATATGAATTGCATAAGAAAGTCACAACTTTTCCTCTTAGTGTCCCTGTCTTACAGTATGGAAGGCAAGAAACCATGAAGGTTCATGGTGAAATGACTGAAGGGCCTCAGCAGGTCCAGTCATCAGTATAGGGACAGCCTTCTCATCATCCTCTTTCAATGCTTAAAATGTGTTGCCTCTTTGTTCTCCATCTCCTGTGGGAAGACATGTGAGGAATGGGGGGAGATGCTTATAACCCCTATGGGCAGCGTCATGTGACATAATCCTTCTTTGGAAACTTCAGTGTTTAATTAGCATCAGAGAAATGATGAGCATTTCTGGACATTTCTGAGCGTTTCACTTACAAAAAACGCAGCTTTCTGGGAGATTACAAGTTATTTTTTTCTCCTCTACAGAAAGTTATGGTGGGAATGAAAATGTACTCTAAATTTGCTTAATTCGAACCTGCTATCAGCACTCTTCTACATAGGACATGTTATTTGACTTTTTTGGGACCTCCTATATATTGATCTCTCTACAGACAGTCCTCAACTTATGATGGTTCAACTTGGGACTTTTCAGTTTTGTGATAGTGCAAAAGCAATATGCATTCAGTAGAAACTGTCCTCCAAATTTGGTCTTTTCCCAGGCTAGTGATATGCAGTACGATTCTCTCGCCTGATGCTAACAAGAGGCAACTCCCAGGCAGCCACGCACTCACGGGGGTAAACAACCCATATACCTACAACCATTCTGTGTTTCACTTTCAGTGCAGTATTCAGTAAATTACACAAGGTATTCAACACTTTATAGTAGGCTTTGTGTCAGATGATTTTGCTCAACTGTAGACTAATTCAAGCGTTCTGAGCACGTTTAAGGTGGGCAAGTCTGCGCTATGATGCTCAGTAGTTTAGGTATATTATAAAGGCATTTTCGACTTACTATATTTTCAACTTACTATGGGCTTATTGGGACATAACCTCATTGTAATCGAGGAAGATCCATATTATCCCTATCTGTGAGACTCTGTGTCTTTACTTCTTTCTCTAATCTGGTTTAGATTTTACTGCCCATCATTTTAATCCATCTCTTGTTAACTCCCTGGCCAGTCTGTCTGTAGTTGCACCAAGTAGAGGAATGTTCGCTAACTGGGGGATACACATCACTGAAGACTTCCTATAAACTAGAGGGATGTACAGACCAACCATCGGCATTATAGAGCCAGAGCTCTGAGATATAGTCTATGCATGTATGTGAGTGCTTCTAAAAAATTTCAGCGTGATTCTGACACAAACTCTGATTAAGAACCACTGCTCCTACCCAAACCCCATGCTAGCTAATCTAGCTATCTGTCTTTTCTGTGATTGCATCGGGCAGCTGTAAAGTGCTAGGGAAATATCACATAACGTGCTGATCATTATCACTACAACTTCATGATCACCAGCCTCAACTGGGTGCTCAACCCTGCCCATGCATCCTGCCAAGTTGCCCTTGACTGACCCACCTACTCTCCATGGTTACTATTTCAAAGCTTCCACACTCTTTGGCTTCTCTTCTCTTCTTCTCTCAGTTTTAGCAGATTATTTTGCCTCTGATGTGGGAAATTCACAATTTATTTGCAATAAAATTTACAAACCTACCTATATCTGCACCCATTCTCATTTTCTCTGTCCTGTTGCAGAGGAGGAAGAATCTCTTCTCCTACCCAAAGCTAATCCTTTCCCATGTCCTCTGGATCTCATCCCTTCCCAAATAGGCAGGAGGCGGAATTCAATTGACATATTTTTTCCTAGTTACCTTGACTTCTTGGAGTGTCCTTCATGAGCTTCTCTTTCCCTTAGCTTCTGTGATACTACATACTCTCTTGGCTTCTTCTGTACCTCGCTGCCTCTTCCTGAAATCGTCTTTACTGGTTTCTCCTATCTAATTTTAAATGTTGAAGGTCCTCAGGGATATACCTTACCATTTTGTGTTCCACTCACCATTTTCTTCAAGTCTCCATCTTGGTATTGTAGTGTGAGTGTGTCCGTTCAGTCACAGAAACTCAGGTGTGCAAAAATACAGCTTTTCAAAAACATTTCTCATGTTTTTACTTCTATTGATGGGGGTAACTCGGTCACTTTGGCTCAGGGTTTCTCACCCTCAATACTACTCATTTGGGGCAGGATAATGCTTTGCTGGGAGAGCTGTTCTTTGTAGTGTAGGATGTTTAGCAGCATCCCTGGCCTCGGCCAACTGGATGCCAGTAGGTACATCCCCTCCCCCTCTGTACCAACCAAAAAACGTCTCCAGACGTTTTCAAATGTCTCTCAAGGAACAAAATTAACTCCTGGTCGAGAACCATGGCATTTAGGGGTACATAATCATTTCCTATTTCATCTCTTCTCCCTTCTCCTTCGCTCTCCCCAGGAGCAGTCAGAGGCTCTGGGGAATTTATGTATAATCTTGGCATTGAGAGAGAAACCTTGGCTGCAATCACTTTTCTGCTGGCATCCACTGTTGATGTAACTCAAAGACTGTTATCTCAACAGGTTCACCTCAGGGCAATTGCTCTTCTGGGTTCGGCCTTCTACCCTGTTGACAGGGCTCCAGACTCAGCTCTGGCTGGGGTCCGTTGAGCTTCTGAAACTCAGCAACATTTTCCATTTTATCTCCGACTCTGGCTGCCCACCCCCAGCCTCTGCTGTGAGAGTCCCTCTCCCTCCTCTGCAATCCTATACTTTAGTTCTCTCTGTGCTCACTCAAGTCCCTCCCTCAGGCACTGCAGGTACAAATGGAGACTTAAGGTGTCATATGTGTGATGTGGGTCTTCCTCACATGCTTTTTCTCCTGCACTTGCCCTGTCATTCCCCTTCTACTGTGGCTTCTCCACTTTGGTGTGGGGTACCCAGGAAGGCCGTTTCCTCCCACCATTCCAGACAGGACACAGGGCACAAGTCCCCTCCTGTCTTGTCTTCCCACATCTTTCCGGGGGTTTCCATCACCCTTTCCCTCCTGGGGATTTGGACCCAGAGGCAACAGCGTTAAGAGGCCCTTTTACAAAGGCCTTCAACACTCACTCGCTTTAAGTCTTTTCACTCTCCCACATCTCTCTAGTTCTCTCCCTCAAGTGTTCTTATTTTTTCTTTGTGTTTCAGGAAATCAACACAGGACTTTATCATATAAACACCATGTTCTGAGCACTTCATGTTCTTTTCCTTCTGGAGCTCAAGAAAACATTGTTTTTTATTTTTGCCCTTTGAATCTGCCTCTGTCCTAGGTTGAAGAACCTATTTTGAAATTCAGTACAGGTGTTTGAGCCTACGACTTGATTCTTTTGTTCTTCCTGAGATTTTTGGTGCCTACTTTTCACTGGGGCAATAAACCTCAGCATTAATGTTCAGAATAAATGATATAAGGACTGGAGAATAAAAAGAAATTACCAAGAAGAAGAGATAAAAAACATTACTCTCACTACACTTTTACACTTCACTTTGTAAAAGCATTTTGCAGGGCTCATCTTCTTGGAAGAGGGAGGATGACGTTACCAGTTGCTGGCCTTGAATGGGACACATGGGGTTACAAAGAGCTGACCACTATCCCCTTTCTCCAAACTCTGGAGTGGATCAGCCATAAAATAGCTTGAGTCATCAGGGATCAGCTGTGAGAGGTATCACTGGTATAGAACCTTCATTCTACATGGACAGAACCAATAAAAAATTTGAAAGGAGTGTAAAGTGTGTATATATGTGCTTAAAAAGTTATTGGCAATGCCTGGTTGTTTCACTGCCAGTAATGGTCATTCATTTTTTTCCCCCCTATAATTCTATTCAGCTTCATTCTGGACTCATTCGAATAGGAAGCCGACACGATGTCTACCAAAAATCATTTTAATCTCCAACTTCCATAAAACAATATAAGACACTCGTATAACTCATTTTCCTGGAATGAAGGTTGTATCAACTAAAGTGCTTCCAATTTTATTTTTAGAAACTGGTTCATGCATTTTACATCGAATTCAGTCTCGTTCCTTTCTGTGACAGTTGGGGAGTTGTTTTAAATCGCAGCCAGTGGGTCAAGGACAATTTGTTTCTGATTTAGATTTTTGCTTTGAAGAGACCATCAGCTCTATTAGTAAAACAAATGCTGTTTTTGTTGCCTTGAGAAGCCACAACCTATATAGTCTCTGCCGACAATCTGAGACAAAATGAATTGTGATCTAATAGATTTTATGTTCCAATGAGTCAACCTGACACGGAGCTAAGGGACTGGTCCTAAAGAGTGACCATCACATTCACTGCACTGCAGAGCCAAAAATGCTTCGTGACCCCTGCCCGCAAGTGCTTCTTCACGGAATTCCCAAGCCCTTGCAGATCCATATGCAACCTTTCAAGATAATCTATACCTCAGCTGGTTCCTAAACCTCAAAATTACTGCCCACAGACAAAAGCATAATTTAGAGAAAAACTTTCATAAAAATACACAGATGAAATATAGGTTGAAAATGGTGTATAATTACTGGTACGTTACTGATCATTACTGATGCATTAGGAGTTTGCTCTGATTAAACAGATAATAAATCTTCGAGGAATTAAATAATTTCTAAAAGGCAAAGTGACAGTTAATGATGGATTTCTATGTCCCACTAGGAAAAACTAAAAAGTACATTTATGTGGGAGGTAACTTTTTTAGTTTCTCAAAAGACAGGATAAACACTGACTATCATTTTTGGTTCGAATGTAGAGATTGAATAACAAGTAAATCTTTGGTAAACCCCTTGCAGTCTGGAACTGGCTCAGAAAAAACAGACAGGAGAATTCAGAAAAGCCACGAGGATGAGAGCCGTTAGCTGATAGATGACAATCCCCCCCAGCATAACTGCTGAAGAGGTTTAAGTGCAAAACTCAAACCACTTGTATTAACTGATCGGCCCTCAGCATATGTTACCGATCGATCATTTGTATCCTGCTTAGCGACTTCTTTTAAAATTAATATTGTTTTTAGGTTTGTATTTATTATTTTCCCCAACTTTTTATTTGAAAACTTCAAATAATGTTGAAATGAATAGTAGGATATCATTCACCTACATTCACTAATTGCTAACACTTTACCACATTTGTGATAAATCTGTGCACCCTTTGTATACATCTCCCCCAGCTATTTGCAAGTAAGTTGCAGCCCTATATACCTCCTCAGAGCAAGGACATTCTTCCACATAAACAACCACAGCACCATGATCACACCACGAAATTTAACATAGTTATAAAAATTTTATCTGATTACACAGAACATACTCACATTTTCCAAATTGTTTCCAAAATGTCCTTTATAGCATTTTTTTCTGATATAGGTCCAATCAAGAATAATGTATTATATTTGGTTGTCTGATGTCCTTTGTCTCCTTAAATCTAGAACAAGGGTCAGCATTTTCTGTAAAAGATTGTATATAAATACGAATGTTTACGTATAATATATGATAATATAATAATAATATAAATATAAATATTTTAGGCTTTGCAGGTCATACTGTTTCTTTCCCAGCTAGTCAACTCAGGTCATACTGTTTCTTTCCCAGCTAGTCAACAGTCAACTGTTTCTTTCCCAGCTAGTCAACCCAGCTAGTCAACTCCCAGCTAGTCAACTGGTTTGTAGCACCAAAACAGCCATAGGCAATATGTAAAGGAAAGGATGTGGCTATTTCCATAAAACCTTATTTATGGACACTGAAATTTGAAATTCATGTAAAACTCATATGAACAAAATATTATTTTTTTGTTCTTTTTCAACCATTTAAAAATATACAAGACATTCATAGCTCATAGCTTGTAAAAAAACAGCAGGTGGCAGGATTTGGTCCAGGGACCATAGTTTGCTGACCCCGTATCCAGAACAATCCTCCACCTCTTTTTTTTAAGCAAACATTTCATTGAAGTATGTGGAAATATATACAATTTTAGGTGGACTGCTTCGTGATTTTTCACATAGTGAACACACTCAATAAAACTCAGAGTAAGAAATACCTGTGACTTTATTTTAAAATACACTTATTGGGCTCACATAGGTTGACCCACTGGTGGTTAGTACCAAGGCTATGTGCCCAACTATAGATTCCTCCTAGAAATGTATTTGCCTGTTATCAGAGTCCTTAGATTCTGTCTACACAGCAAGGGGATCTGCAGTGATCCAAATGTTTCGGTCTTGACAATTAGCTGGCCTCTTGGGCCAACCTAGCTAATCCTCACATTTGGAGCCATTTCAGCAGGCATGATAGCTCCTCTAATTTCCATTAACCACTTCATCCTCTCTTCCCTGGCTCTCTTCCAGCTCTAGGTATCACCTCAGAGGGCATCCAGGCAGGAAGGTACTATTTTAAGAATGAGCTCAACAAAAGGTAGAGATCAGCGTGACCCATATAGTCTGCCAGGTCTGGGCTAAGTGAAGTTCACCTTTATCAGCAAACCTGCTGTGAAAATTTAGAACCATGTCATAGTCTGGCTATGAGGGAAACCATCATTCCTGACAGTTAACAGGCTGATGAAACCACTTAAGGCAGTTATTGTGTCCTGTTTGTTACATTTTATTTACCATGGAGTGCAAAAATCTCTTGGCTTCATAAAAACAGAAGTTGAAAAGGCTCCTTTAGACGTGGGAATGGTCATGGGTGACTCACGGGATCTCCTCCTGAAACAGAAATAAGCTACCTCACAAGTTCCCTCTGGTGGGTCCCAGATTTCCTATTTACTCCGGGCATTTTAAGTCTGTTTACAATATTTCCAGGGATTATTCTCAGAGTGAACTGGGGATTAATGCATTCTTTCAGGACACAGAACCTAGCGTCAGTCTCAGCTTCTCTGAAGATGCTAGAATTGTGTGCATGGCTATTTAGGAAACATGTCTAAATTTGAGAGATATACATATATATGATGGTCCAGCCTTGAGCCTCAGCACGTAGGCTCAGTTACTCAGTTTTACAGTAGCAAATTTGTTTGCAGAAGCTAAATCTCAGGGCTACAGCCACTGCAGAACTTTAATCATCTCCTAGGGAATCTCACACTCACATTCCAAAGTAAAGACTGCATTTGAGAGGCCCGGCAACACTAAAGAATTGAACAGACCAGGGGGCCAGTTTCACTCCTGAGGTTCTCAAGTCCTTCCTTTTTTCCTACTCTCAGACCTAATTTTATGTTACTCTCCTTCATCCCCACCACCCCCCCCCCCAGCTATTTTCATTTGGCTGAAGGCATTTAATTATTAAGCTCTTCAATTTTATTAAAATTTTTTTCTGTGTTCACATTCTGAATAATAACATGGCACAATTAAACTAAACAACATGGCAGAGAATCCCTAATAGAGAAAAGAAACCAATCAGATATTATGAATTAGGGAATTCCACGTCGGGAAGAAAAAAATGATGTGATGAATCCTGGTAGCTTTTTCTTCTTAGGTTTATTTATCATGATGCAACTTGAAGAGATGATGGGCTTTCTTCTTTTTATTTATGTTAGGACAGAGTTGTGGTTGTTAAGTAAATCCCATTCTCTGCCTTTCCCATTTAGCTCACGTTTCCAGCTCAAAGCATCATAAATAACCAATGAAGAAAAATACTGCCTAAACGTTGAGATGATTTCCATAAACGTTCACATTAAAAATGCATGATTGGTATGAAGACTTAATTTTAGCCAAAGTGCAGTTTCTGTGTTTTGCCGTGGTCATAGTTTTCTTTGCATTGTCTGTCTTAGCTATTAAACTCTGAAGCCCACTAAAGATGAAAAATGGGCATTTATGGAGCTGGCGCATATGCCTTTAGCAGTTCAGTTGCTGACCTGGCATTTCCCCCTCTGTAGCATCAGCCATTGCATTCTCAGCAAGGAGCTTTAACTAGCAAAACAATCGCAAACTTGAGAGGTGGTGGAGAGAAGAGGGAGCAGTAGATGTTCAGTGATGGTATAGAAGTTGACTATATTATTTCTTTTGCCTGTAAATAAACTAACACACAGCTAATTGCTCCTTCTACCCCACCTATGGGAATTCTAGAGCTGTGCAGTTTTGCCAGAGACACTGAGATTAATGGGCTTTCGGAGTCCGAGCCTAGTAACACAGATGCAGTGCTCCTACAGTGATTTTCATTTCATTGAAACCAAATAAGAGCCTTAGTATGATACACAGAAGGACCTAGAACAGGCTATTAATTACTATTATGGCCGTTGTTGTTTAAGCAAGCTGAGGAGCTTCAGGTTAATTATTATTCTTTGTCATAACATGCTAGTAAATATCCTGAAATGCAGACCGTGAAATGGTTAAATTTGGGAATATAAGCAATATAAGTCCTTTTTTTTTTTTTTTTTTTTAATTCTTGGCTACTAAACTTTTGTTAAGTGTGGGTAGGCTGCTGAGGTTTCTGTGGGAAATATCATGTTGGCCTTGGGAGGATTGCAAGACTCAAGTCGGGCATAATCCAGGATCTTAGAGTTTGGAGCTGTTTGGCTGTCTGGGAGGAAGTGTTGAGAAAAGTTCCCCTTACTTCCACTGGTAAGGGGCCACGCCAAGACTTATTTTCTTTGCCTTTCAGCACCAAAAATGTAAGGGGCTGAGATATTTCAAGTCAAACAAGTAAAAGCGGTGAAGAAAACATGGCCATGGTAGGCTAAGGATAAAGAAAGACCCTACAGTTAGACAGGAATCATTAAGTTTAGTGTCTCTGAGGAGAAAAGATCCAGGAGCATCTAGTTAGATTGGGGCTAGAATTTTAAAAGAGAAATTCTGATGATTTTATGAATAAAGTTCTTCTAAAGTATATTCCAAACTTCTTAAGGGTTGAGGTCCTTTGCTTTTCTGTGTCTTCCACATAGAACTTTCAGCAGGGAACCTTCCACATTGTAATGGTTCAATACATGTCTGTGGACTCATACGCTACTTAAAAAAATATCCTAGGACTTCCCTGGTTGCACAGTGGTTAAGAATCCACCTGCCAATGCAGGGGACATGGGTTTGAGCCCTGGTCCAGGAAGATACCACATGCCGCGGAGCAACTAAGCCCGTGCGCCACAACTACTGAACCTGTGCTCTAGAGCCCGCTAGCCACAACTACTGAGCCCACGTGCCACAACTACTGAAGCCCGTGCGCCTAGAGCCCATGCTCCACAACAAGAGAAGCCACCGCAATGAGAAGCCCGCGCACCGCAATGAAGAGTAGCCCCCGCTCGCTGCAACTGGAGAAAGCCCACGCGCAGCAACGAAGACCGAACGCAGCCAAAAATAATAAATAAATTAATTAATTTAAAAAATACCCTTATTGTGTTTTGCCTCTGTGTATATTTTGAATATTATGGTGATGGTTAACTTTGAAGTAGAGCTAAGTCGCATTCTGTTCTGTAAAGGATGCCTATGAATTAAATGTAAAGTGAGTCAAGAAATAGCCACACCTAGCTTCTGTCCTTCCATTCAAGAGCCTTTCTGATCTGAGATGTTAGGAGAGTCAACACTGCCACCTTCTGGTAGATATGTGTCATCTTTCTTTCAGCCCACTGATGGCACTCCCGCCCGTTCATAGTTTGTGTTTATGTCAGTAAAGATTTAATTTGCTTTGAAGTTGTGCAAACTTTAAATCAAGTGTAAATAATACCTTAGATAAGAGAGATGAATATTAAAGGCCTGGAAATAAGGCCCTTGACTTGGAGAGGGATTCGATTTTGATATCAAAGAAAATTTTACCCCAGGCTCACTGTGATGTCAGTTTTAAGACCCACTACTTTACTGGGGGTATTCTAATAGACCTTTAACATGACCAAGAATGTTCTGGCACTAGGGTTGGGGATGATGAGAGTGGATGAAGGGAAAGTATGGTGAAAAATTCATAGACAAGTGTAGAGACATGAAAAAACATGGGTGAGTAAGGTGGTCAGACGGTCTGCCTAAGTGGTGAGCAGGTGAACAAGATTCTCCACACCGTGTTTTTAGACTTGCAGCTCACCTTACTCGGGGTTAAATATTTTCAGTTACAGGAGTAACTGTGACTGTAACTTCCAGGGGTGAGTTCCCTGGAACCTCACCTGGACCCACAGCTTCCCTAGAGCGGGACATATAGTAGGTATCAACAAGAATTAGTTGCCTGAATGAATGAATGTGAAAATGTCTTTGCTTTTATAATTCATCTCTGAAATACTCTGCTGGTTCTGATGCTGAAGAGTAAATAGTTAATTTTCCTAATCTCTCTTGCTGATTCTCCAATCCAAGCCCGATGGCACCTCGTAAGGGAAGGAAAGTACTCATGGATCAATCCTATTCATTTTTATTCCACTTGATCCACATAAGGAAACACTGGAGACACTGGAATAAGCACACAAGATTAGTATCTTTTCAAGGGAATGCTATAACCACTGGGGATTATTTGCCTATAGAAATATATGCACCTTTGTCTTTGACTAGGCTGTTTTATAATTCTGCAGAGATTAAAGTTAACTTGCAGAAAACTGAGAGCAATGCAAATATGTCAATAAACATACAGATAAATTCTGTCCAGTAGAGAGTTGACTGACTTTCTTCCCCTCTCCCAGCAAAAAGCACCAGTTGTTTTTTTTGTTTGTTTTTGTTTCCATTTGCAAATTCTTTTCAATATTCCTGACTTATAAACGTCTCTACCTTTTGGCTTCTCCTTGGAACTGGTTGTTGTTGGAGCTGTACTCTGTCAACCACCAAGCAATTGTACTCTATTTAATGGGATTCCCTGTTGAGGCCTCATTTTACCAGTTCCCTCATTTAATTAATGAGTCAAATGAAGCTTTGACATATTTGTTTTGTATTTGTATGAGAGTTATGACTGTGCTTTTTTGTTTTTAAGTTCCTTTAACACTCAATATTAAGAAACAAATGGAGGGGTAGTCTGGGGCCCTTCCTGCTTACCTGTGGAGGTGCGCCACAGGTAATCCAAAGTTTAGCTCCCTTGCCCTCCTTGGAGTAGAGGGTGTGACTGAAAGTGACCGAGACTATATGAAAACAAAGGTAAGAGACTGTCTCCATCTCGATATGCTCTCCATGTTGGGTGCCTCCATGCTTTTCCTAGTGATTCTGCCTCTGTGTAAACCATTTCTGAAGCTCCTCTGCTGGAAGTACTTGCACAGCCAGTTGCATATTCTTTTGACTGTCCTTGGGTTTGCAGCATTGGGTGAATTTCACTAGTTATCTGGCTTTGGTATTGGTCAGATCTGCTTCATAGTCTAGCTCTCCCATGCACCATCTGAGGGATCTTGTGGAAGTTACTACAGATCTTCCTATACTTACAGTGGGGTTATGTACTGATAAACCTATCATAAGTTGAAAATATCATAAGTCAAGAGTGCATTTACTGCTCCTAGCCTAACTTGAATGTGCTCAGAACACTTACATTAGCCTACATTTGGGCAAATTCATCTAATACAAAGTCTATTTTATAACGAAGTGTTGAATACCTCATGTAATGTATTGAATACTGTGCTGAAAGTGAAAAACAGAATGGCTGTGTGGGTGCAGAATGGCTGTAAGTGTATGGGTTGTTTACTCTCATGATTGTGTGGCTGTCTGGGAGCTGAGGCTCAGCATTGCTGTTGCCTAGCATCAAGAAAGAGGATCATACTGCCCATCGTTAGCCTGGGAAATTCAAAGTATGGTTTCTACTGAATGGGTATCGCTTTCACATCAACATAAAGTCAAAATATCATGTCGAATCATCATAAGTCAGGAGCCATCTGTAGATGTTTCTGGTTTACTCATCTGTAAAATAAGGCTATTGTAAAGAGTGAATGAAATAATGCATAGTGTGCCTGGCACGTAAGTGCTCCCTAAATCTTACCTACTTCTGCTACGTAGAGAGAAAAGTATAGCCCTGCTTTCTTCCTTGACCCTGCTGAATTGTAGGTGTGCAATATTATTATGGGAGTGATGTTTGGAGGTCACAGTTAAGTCAGACAGGACTGCGCCCAAGTGGCCGCATAGGGCCTGAAGGCTCCAGACGGCTGGGTGGACTGGATCAGGCAATTTCCTGGAGTGTGTAGACAAGGTCTAGACCTTTCAATTACTTGACTGAAAGTAAAATACGGTGAGTGGCGTGTGGTAGCCAAGGACAGTGTCTGTGTACCAACTGTTATGGAATACTTCAATATTTAATAACTAGTATGGCTCTCCCTGTTGAGTAATATTCAGCTCTTGGGAGAGAGTGGATGAGCTGAATTGAGGTTGGGGGATATCTTCCCAGACACCCGCAAGGTATTCTGTAGGGACGGTCATAGGCGACCGGATGATCAAGTAAAGTAGTGCGGTGCCCTCCTTCTGATGGATTCTAATCGTGCGATGGAGCAACTAATATGGAGAAGTTCTTCAGTCATGGGCTTGTTCTACCATGCTGCCCTTCTAATACAAGCTTCAACTGTCATTAGATATTATTGTTGAACCAGGACCGCAATAAAATAGAGGCTTCCTAAATATCACAGCGGTACACTCACTCTAGAGATGCCTCAAAGGTGGCAGTGATACAAACCTTACATGTATTCACTCCCTTCCCCTCAACCAATAATTTTTATGCAGTAGGAAAAGCTGATGCTGAAATTTGCATTTTAGGCACAGAAAAAGGAATTCTGACATTCGTGAACCAGTGTAGCCGAATTTTAATTTTAAAACGCTATGAAAGAAGGTTTTGATGATTATGTGTGTTATTATTTCGGTTACCTTCCAGTGTTATCGATGTTTAACTTCCAATATCCAGTAGAGGGCATGAAAGGCATTGTTTGGCTCATAATTAGGAGACAGGATTTGAATAGCAAAATGGAAAAGCACATGGATTATATATTGCAATTTTCAGACAGGGAACAATAAATAATCTTTAAACATCAACCCGAAATATATCGCAACTTCTACTTTTTCTTATTTCCTACCTATGTTCTTCATTTAATATAAAATACTTGTCTCATTTCTCTAGAATTAGATCTCCTATTATATTTATAAAGCACATATGAAATCATTAAATAAAATATCAATGATTTAGGATGGATAAACAACAAGGTCCTACTGTATAGCACAGGGAACTAGATTCAATATCCTGCGATAAACCATAATAGAAAAGAATATGAAAAAGAATATATATATGTATAACTGAATCACTTTGCTGTACAGCAGAAATTAACACATTGTAAATCAACTATACTTCAATAAAATTTAAAACAATATACCAGTGATTTGTATTCAGATCTGTCAGAGACATACCAGAAAAATACACAAAACTTTAGTTCCTGATGACGTGGTATCCACAGCAAGCCAAGTTTCACCTTCTGGCAGAAACTGCCCTTTAGAATACTGCATTACTCCCAGGATCCATAAACTCAGGACCCCTGTCCTGAAATCCAATCAGTGGTACACAGGCTTCCTTCTGGGGCCATCTGCGTCATACCTGTGCAACCTGGGAGCAAGGGCAACTGATGCAAATGTGCAGATGCTCACGCTGCTTGCTAAGTCATGATAATAAAGTCCTCGGTCTCTGATCCAGGAATCTCATAGTTTTTTTTTTTTTTTTTACCAGCATCCACAAAATTATGGCAGACTAACTTGTTATATTTTAAGTAAGCGACAGTCTCAGACCCTTCACAGTTCTTGACACTATTAAAAGCACCTTTATCACAGGTTCAGTACTTTTTTTTCCTTAGCCCAAGCGCTTGCCTGGCGAATTCAACAATGACAATTGAAAGAAGTAGCCAACTTGGCCAGGATCACAGAGGTAGTTTCAAGCTGAGTCTAGAGCCCTGGATTCAGGACTTCTAGCCCTCTGCTCTTTTCTTTGGGCTTTGGCACTTGGCTAAACATCCCAGGCAAAGGATATGCAAAGAGAACATCATTTTAACGGGACAGTTAGACAATCTATCTTGCAAAAGAAATGCTTTCTATTGGGCTATTGGGACTTGACCCAAGTCATCCTTAGGCCATCTCCTCTAGTAGTTTTTCCATGTAAAGATTTACGGACTGTGCTTCCTCAGCGGCATTTTCATAGACAATTTGAGTTTATGGATTGTCCGATGATGTGCAGCATGTATGAAGGAAAGCAGAGTAGAAACTACATCACCAACAAGCCTTGGGATAGATGGATGTGCTGAGCTGGTGCACAAGTGAGGAATTCTGCACAGGAATTTAAGGTGATGGAATTCACAGGTAGCTATTGGATGGACCGTGTGTGAAAGGCTCGATTATGTTTGTGGCAGATGGTGGCAGGGGAGCAAAATTGGGAGGGAAATAGGAGAAGTAATTCCATTCAAAATACTATTTCCTTATAAGCTGTTCAGTGCCTTTTGGTCAGTGAAAGAAAAACTTAAAATCTTGGAAGTGAAAACAGCTGCAGAGCATTAAGCAATCATCAAGAGTTAGACAGACGGAGCAAGAGGTTGGGACAGATTCTCAAAAACAGAGAACACTTGATTTAAAGTCCTGTTAGGAAACTTGGCTTTGTTTTGGACATTGCTCCTACTTAGGCATCAGAGTTGTAGTCAATAAAATACATGCATATTCTTTGCTTTGGCCTAGAGTATTCCTGTACCAGTAACGTCTCTGGGAGGACACAGAGAGTCCTTTTTTAGTTAAGTTTAGTATAGTTAGTTCATCAGGGTCAAGCCTGAGCAGACACAGAGAGGACAAATGGTGCAAAGTGCCTCTGTCCTTAAATAGGTTACAATCCTGTAGGGGAGACAGATACATAAACAAATAACCACAGTGGAGTGAGATATGTGTGATAATATAAATATGCAAGAGAAGGTCATAGGAGCATGAATTCTATCCTGATGTAGAGCGTAATGAAAAGGCTCACAGAAGAGATGACATCTATGTCACTGGTGGACTCTTTGGTTCATTCTTTTAATATGATCTAAAATGGTCTGGTTTTCCCTGTTAACAGTATGTCCTCCTCAAAAAATTTAAACGGGTGGTTTCTTTCTTCACCCCACCCCATGCAGAATTAACTTAAAGGCCATAATAAGTTGTCTGTCTCTTTGAAATGTTTTCCAACTATAGAGGTATAGATCAGATCCTTTATGCAGACGGTGTCAGAATTAGTGAATGATGGTGCAATAAGAGATTATTGATTTTGTCAAACTATGCTGAGGACCAGTTCACTTACTTACTTCAGGTATGAGATGAGCTTAACAGACTAGCCACTGAAGACTTGGTGACAGTGAAGAAGGTGCAACATCTTTCAGACCGAAAGGCTCATGTCATGAGCACCTCTGATCCTGATGACAAATGCTAATTTGGAGCATTTAACACAGGAACGTAGTAGTTGCTAGCTTTTCTTGCCATTTTAGTCATCCCAGTTTCATCTACTAGGCTCTGTGTGACAGTGTTTAGTATTGTCTAAAGTATTGTCTACTTTTCTATTGTCTACTTTTCTTCCCCTTGCTTTTAAGAGTGTCCTGTGGGCAAAACACTCAGATATTTGGACTTCATGTCTTCCAAGTTCTTTTACTTTTTCCTAAGGACTTTAAACATAGCAGGAACTTTTTTCCTCTTCAACTTCCTTCATCATTCTTTCCGGAAGAGAGGGTTTGTCCATTTAGTGTTTAAAGGTTGACTGGTTCTCCTGGGAGTTTAAGGCTACCAGGGGTGGCTGGGAAAGGCATTCCAAGTAGAGGAAACAGGATGCACATAAATATAGGAGTTTTCAAAGAATAAGGCATTCAGTATCACAGGGGAACAATGGGCAAGGGCAGGAGGAAAGAGTGGGAAATGTGCAAGAGAGGGAGGAAGGGATCAGCTATGAGACCAGGGAGGGGAGAGTGAATTTGAAAGCTATTTAAAAAGGGAAAGTAAAAATAATTTCATAAGAGAATTGATTTAAGGGGTAAATAATGGGCAGGTACAAAGGATGACTATGAGGTTTCTGATTTCGGTGAGCAGTTAAGTGGGGAAAACATAAGAATGAAGGAACACGGAAGGGGGTGCAGGGTTGTGAGACCAGTGTAAGCCTGACATCAGTGAGGAATGTCTAGTTGAAGATATTCAGAGGAACGGAAATGCGCATCAGAAATCGGGAAAAGAACTTTGATAATATATAGTCAGTTGAAAACAGCAGTAGAGAACATGGGAGGAGATGCTCTCAGCCAATGAGCTAGATATCAGTAAGTATCTTTTCCAACCACACTCCCTGCCTTAGGCAGCTGTGTGTCTACCATTAGTTCAACATTCACTTGACAAACACTTTCTGAGTCCCCGTTGTCTTTGACATTGTGCCAAGCATGAGCGATTCTATAGAGCACACAGTCTATAGGGCACACAAGGTCTCTGTCTCATGGAGCTCCCGTTCTAGTCATGAATGGGCAGCGGGAAGAGCATATACAGTAGCGCTTAGGCAGGAAAAAACCCCTGAGGTGGTTTACAAACTTCATCCTGAAATGAAGTTAGAGAGGCAGGCAAGGCCAGATCATGTGGGGCCGTGTAGGTTATGGTGAAGAGGACAGAGTTCTTTCTAAGACTCTGTGGATTTGTAAACAGGGGGTTATCAACATCTGATTTATCATGTTCCACTCCCAGCCACAGTGGGTTGGGTTGGGAGTGGGGTCCATTCTGAGGCTGAGAAAGCCTAGTGCAAAAAGATTAGCTGGACCAATCAGGATTCTTTCCTTCAGGAGCTGGTGTTGACAAACATGGAGGAAATGTGGCAATTGGTAGTGGTTGCTGACACTGAGAAAATGCTACAAGATAAGGAAAGAAAAACGATGGTCTGTGTGCAAACTGTATCTTGTGAGGAAGCAGAAATCATAAAGTAGCACGAGTGATGTGGCAGAGGAAAACAGAGCACACCCTGTTGTTTCTTTCCATTCAGAAACCTTTGTCCTTCATGGCCCCATGTGTGTAATCATAATAACTCTTCCCTGTTTGAATCTGCTTGTGTGAACCTCTCTCTCTTATAATGAAAGGGTCCAATCCACTCTTTGCCTGAGGACACCCCTTCTTTATTCTTTTTTTTTTTTTTTTTTTTTTTTGTGGTACGCGGGCCTCTCACTGCTGTGGCCTCTCCTGTTGCGGAGCACAGGCTCCGGACGCGCAGGCTCAGCGGCCATGGCTCACCGGCCCAGCCGCTCTGCGGCATGTGGGATCCTCCCGGACCGGGGCACGAACCCGTGTCCCCTGCATCGGCTGGCGAACTCTCAACCACTGTGCCACCAGGGAAGCCCAGTCATATGTGTTTTAAATGTCACAGTGACTGTCTCCTAACCCTGGAAACCCCTCTCCTCCCAGGGAATTATTTGATGATAGCCCTATTAGAGCACACAGGTTTTTTTTTTTTTTTTTTCCTCCTGTTTTTTCCCCCCTTCTCTTCTGTGCTATCTGAATCCCCACTCATTTGGTTTCCTTTTTAATTATTCATAATTTCCTTCTGAATGCCATCAGAGAGTTCTGGGGGGGAGAAAGTTCTGGAAATGAACAGTCTATGGGCAGAAGATTGGACATTGAAAATCTGACTTTCTGTGTGTTTTCTGCAGACTTCCATCCCAACATTGAGCAGGGTATGGCTGTGTCTGAATGCGGGAGGAGCCCTGTGGCTCTGACCTCACTCCAGAGTCACCGTCTATAACGAGTCTCTTCTCTTGGACCTTATTGGAGTCTGACTTTTCAGCTTTTCATTGTTTGCTTGCATTTTTCCCCCCTTCACTATCAGCCACAAGGAACACTACATCCTCTGTAGAACTGCAGTTTTGGTGCCCTTTCTTCTCTTTTATTGTTTTGCTATCTTTGGGGGCTTTGCATCCAAAACACAGCTCTGTTGAAT
This sequence comes from Neophocaena asiaeorientalis asiaeorientalis, assembly GCF_003031525.2. Taxonomy (NCBI): domain Eukaryota; kingdom Metazoa; phylum Chordata; class Mammalia; order Artiodactyla; family Phocoenidae; genus Neophocaena; species Neophocaena asiaeorientalis. The sequence goes on from NW_020175662.1 coordinate 1,041,916, forward strand.
TTTTCTTCTTCTAATGTTAAAATGCTCAAGCACTTGGGTTCCTGTTAAGGACACCCTGAAATCTTGGCAGGTGCTATTTTCCCCTGAAGGCTGTGCTGTGAGAGAAATGGCCCTCAGCCATCAACGTCCTTTGCAGAAGGTTCAGGTCTGTCATCAGGTGACTCTAGCCTTACTTGTGTTCTGCTTGGCCTTTAATGTGTTTTCTACATTGCTCTATCTCCCATCAGGTGGATAAGCGGAAGTGGTCTATCTCACCTCACTTGGATAAGAGGTAGTGACCTCCCTGTGGCTACTTTTTGTAACTAGATAGATAAGGCTGCCCAACTTCACACCTTCAGAAAGTTTTCCTCTGCCTTTTTATGACAAGAAGTGGCCTTTTGTCTTTCCCAGCTTTTCTTCTCTCTCTTCATAAGCCAGGCTAAAAGATAAAGAATCTTCCACCATTTCAGTGGACCCCCATAGCCTGGTATAGGAGTGGGAGTTGAATGACAGTGACAGAGGTGACCTTTGCAGCCAAGTTCCTTCTCCTGTCCCCAAGGACAAATCTGACACCATCGTCCACAGCCATCAGCATTTCAGCAAGTTTAGCTGTGAGCAGTTGCCAGAGTGGGTGCAGGGTTAAGGGGGAATATTACAATGAGGAAGATTTGAACTTATCTGCAAACTGAAAGAATCCAGTAGAGAGGGAGAAGCTGAAGACAGCAGAGTCCTATCAAAAGGGTCACTTTTGAATCCTCCTACACTGTTGGTGTAAATTGGTGCAGCCACTATGGAGAACAGTATGGACGTTCCTTAAAAAAACTAAAAATAGAACTACCATATGACTCAGCAATCCCACTCCTGGGCATATACTCAGAGAAAACCATGATTCGAAAAGATACCTGCACCCCGATGTTCATTGCAGCACTATTCACAATAGCCAGGACATGGAAGCAACCTAAATGTCCATCAACAGAGAAATGGACAAAGAAGATGTGGTACATATATGCAATGGAATATTACTCAGCCATAAAAAAGAACAAAGTAATGCCATTTGCAACAACATGGGTGGACCCAGAGATGGTCATACTGAGTGAAGTAAGTCAGACACAGAAAGACAAATATATGATATTGCTTATATGTGGAATCTTAAAAAAAAGGGGTACAGATGAACTTATTTACAAAACAGAAGTAGAGTCACAGATGTATCAATAGAAAACAAACTTATGGTTACCAGGGGATAAGGGTGGGGATAAATTGGGAGAGTGGGATTGATATAAACACACTACTATAAATCAAATAGATAACTAATAATAAGAGCCTGGTGTATAGCACAGGGAACTCTACTCAATACTCTTTAATGGCCTATGTGGGGAAAGAATCTAAAATAGAGTGGCTATAGGTACATGTATAACTGATTCACTTTGCTGTACACCTGAAACTAACACAACATTGTAAATCAACTATACTCCAGTAAACACTTTTTTCAAAAGGGTACCTTCCCCAGGCATCAACCTGATCTAGCAGTTGACACCTAACTTCCCGCCCCACCACAGAACAAATGATCTCTTGTCCATATTGATATTTTTGCTACCATGACTACTACTACTATTTGGGTGACTTTGGGAGGTTTGATGGAGATTATGGGGTGGGAAATAAAATTTCTCCAGCCACTCCTTGGTACCATGATTGAAACTTTTAATCATCTGCTGAAGACTCTGGCACCCATCCCCTCTTTGACTGGGTGTCTGCAATCGTCATTGTTCATATGGATGCCCATACAAGTCCTTGATGTCTTCGTTCCTTGGTACCCTCATCTCCAGTGACCTTGTTCACTCTCCCCAGCCACCCCACTCATGCACTTGCCTACAAGACTCTGATGGGGTGATCTAGCTCTTGAATATCTCCTCATCTGCATCTTGCACCTCTCTCCCTGTCACTCTCTGTGCTCCTGTCTTGAACATCTTTCAGTTCTTCTAAGCCATGTTGCTTCCCAGCTCAAGGCAATACTTGAGAGAACACATACATTTTCTCCTCCTGCAACAGTTTCTCCCCACAAGCCGGATCCTAGCTATTTACCTAGCTTCTGCTTACTCATCCATTAAGTTTTAGCTTAAGCAATGCTTTCTCTCTCAGGAAAGACTTCACTGACACAAATGACAGAGCGAGGTCTCCCTGTTTTACATTTTGAAGACATTGGACATTTTTCCATTGTAACATATCTCACAACTTTGATGAATTAGTTTGACCACATAGTGGCTGGCATACAGTACTCAGCAAATAGCTGTTGAATGAACACATGAGTCAATGAATGAATGAAAACTGAAATAAAGAGGGAATTCAACTGTTTTTTTTAAAAACATTAATACCGTCTATCAACTTTATTCAAATCTCACTAGTTTTACACGCACTTGTTTGTGTGCGTGTATGTTTAGTTCTATTCAATTTTATCACATGTTTAGATTTGTGTAGTCACTGCTGACACAGAACGGTTCCATCACGAGGATCCCTCAGGCCATCTTTCATGGCCAAAGTCATCTTCCTTGCCCCCTTACTCCTTTTTAACCCCTGGTAACCACTAATCTGTTCTCTTGTTATTTCAAGAATGCTATATTAATGGAATATAAAATGCAAACTTTTGAGATTGGCTTTTTTCACACAGCATAATTCTCTTGCAATCCATACAAGTTGTTATGTTTATCAACAGGCTTTTTTAATTGGTAAGCAGTATTCTGTGGTATAGATGCGCCACAGTTTGCTTGATTATTTACCCGTTGGAGGCATATAGTTTGTTTCTGGGTTTTGGCTATTGCAAATAAAGTTGCAGTGAACATTAATGTACAGGTTTGGTGTAAGTCTAACTTTTCATTTATCTGGGATAATTGCCTAAAAGTAAAATTGCCAAATCAGATGGTAAGCACGTATTTAGTTATTTTTTAAGAAACTGCTTAATCACAGATACCTGTATAGTTGATGTTTTGCTTAATCTTGCTAGCATTTATGTCTTATAAAAATAAAATTGTACCATATGCAGTCTTCTGAGACTTACTTTCTTTTACTCAACATTAGATTACCAAGGTTTCTCCGTGTTGTTGCATGTTGCCATAATTCATTCACTTTCATTGCTGTATAAACATTTCCCTTTGAGACTGTGTCACATTGTCTAATCAATGGTGGAACGTGTTGCACCATACTGTGAACAAAATGCATCATTTTATGAATAAGGTGTTCACGTGCAAAATTTCTTTGGGCATATTCCTAGAAATGGGGTTGCTGAGTGTTAAGGAATTTGAATATTTACCTTTTAGATGAAAAAATATATTAGTTTCCTAGGGCTGCTTTAACAAGCAATCACAAACTTATTAGCTTAAAACAACCATGTGTGAGGTCTGGCCTCTCACATTTTGGGGGCCAGAAATCTAAAATCAAGGTGTCTGCAGTGGTAGTTTCTTCTAGAGGATCGGACAGAAAAATCTGTTTCATGCCTCTCTCCCAGCTTCTGGTTGTTGCCAGCAATCAGTCTTCCTTGGCTGGTAAGACACATCACTCCAATCTCTGTCTCCATCTTTACATGGCATTCTCCTTTGTGTGTGTCTGGAATTCTTTATGGAACAAAAACCTGGTGGAGGTGGAAAGGATATGACCTAGAGACAGGTAAGTGGGGATGGAGGACACAGTGCACAATGTGCCATGGTTTACAAAATGTTCACATGATCTCAAATGATCCTCAAATCAACCCTGTGCAATATACATTAATTTTATTTCTATGATTAAAAGCTGGAAATTTTCCAGAGCTGGGGTTGCAACCTAGGTTGTCAGAGCCTAAATCTGAGCTTTTTCCAAGTTGGATAACTTCCACATACATGAAACTTAGACCAGTCCTGCTGAATCGCCATCTGGATATTTGGATGTGTGAAATATCTGGTAATATTAACTGTTTAAAATATATTTTGCCCATTTCCCCCCCTTGGGTTAGAAACCTAACAGTCCTTTGACTCTGTTTGCTGATAATCGTGAAAGCAATGGCAGTATGCACACTTTAAATTAAAAATGGCAGAGACTTGAAACCGAGATCATACCAGGGAGACTGTAGAGCTTTAGAGAGCTGAGCCTTCCTGCTGGAAGGCCTTGTTTTTCTCACATTTTCCATGGATGGTACTTCTAAATTTTCTCACCCAGGACTTGATTCATCTCACAGCTTTTGCCAAATGTGTGATTCATCTTGTACTGCCTGAATTTTGTTGCCAGGTAGGAGAGGAGCACAAGCAATTGCCAACCTTGAAGAACTTCTCAAGTTGCCTCCAAAACAACACCAGTCTTTAAATGATCAGCTTTCATTGATTTAGTGAATTTCTGCCACTGTTACTTAAAATACATCATTTTAAACATATTTTGCAAAATACTGTAGGTTGCAGTATATAATTTCAAATTGTCAAATGAAGCGAACAAAGTATTCAAACACTTCTGAAGTCTTTATAGGAAATACCTCTGGTTTCTTCTACTTTAGAGATGGGTGACAAACTCGTGTCATGGTGCAACACAACAGTAGTAGAAGGAGCCCAGGTTAGTTGTTTCGTATCTGGCTTGGGATTCAGCATTTATTGCTTTAAAAAGGTGGAATCATTGAAAAGGACACTCTATTCACTTATTTACTTTCACTTTACAGAAAGCAGAGAAACTTCTATTAATAGAGTTTATATGATATTTTCTTAGGAACAACTGACATTTTTATACGGTTAACCGTGGCCTGAATTCCAGGGACAGGGTCTTGCCCTCCCTCTTTGTTTCCCTGCTATCTTGTTACGATTTTCTTCAGCTTAGCACTTCTATATTTTTTTCTTCACTGGGACTTTGAAGGCACAGAAAGCCTTTGCTCACTTAATATTAAACCTGATGTCTATCTTAAAAATATTAAACATAACATATTTATACTATTATTTCTAGTCCCATCGATTTAGCCAGTATTTCAAGCCTCTCTGTATAAACGGGACATTAGCTACCCTTACCATCCTTGATCTTCCCTCCCCACTTCCCCCTTCCACCTGCTGGAAGTGATGCCCTTATATGATAATATATAGGCTTACAAATTTTATGTTACAAGTCTCCACAGTTCACATCCTTTGGAAAGGAAAAAATAAAGAAGCAAATGATTGGTGAAGTGAAAGGAGACTAGATTGCTTGTCAGGTACCTTGGGCTGGGTTTGCTTTTTTTTTTTTTTTTCCTTACTTGTTTCTACTTGCTGTTTCTTTCTCCTATTGCCTGGCAATTGTCTACTCATCTTTCTGGTCTAAGCTGATCTGCATTTCTTCAAGACGGACATTTCTAACACCATATCTTTTTTTAACATCTTTATTGGAGTATACTTGCTTTACTATGGTGTGTTAGCTTCTGCTTTATAACAAGGTGAATCAGTTATACATATATCCCCATATCTCTTCTCTCTTGCATCTCCCTCCCTCCCACCCTCCCTATCCCACCCCTCTAGGTGCTCACAAAGCACCGAGCTGATCTCCCTGTGCTATGCGGCTGCTTCCCACTAGCTATCTATTTTACATTTGGTAGCTAACACCATATCTTAATTTTGACCACTACTCTTATACTAATTGTTCTCCCTTAGAGCACCCACCATGCATTATCATTACATGTTTGCTTGGGTTCAGTTTCTACTATCCTTCCCCCTAAACTGTAAGCTCCACAAGACAGGGATCCTATCTATTCTGCTCACCATTGTAAACCTAGTGCCTAGCTTAATGTCTAGCATCCAAAAAATATGCATTGAATGAATTAATTTTTGGTCTCAGTTTAAAACTGAGACTTGAAATATTAATGGTACTTAGCTGGTTTAGGGTTGATATTGAGAACATTACAGCTGATGCAACAATGTCTACTCCATCCCCTTGGTCACCATGTCACGGCAATACAGTTTGGGAAATTGGCCTCTGCCTCCAGGATACATACAAATGGTATAAGCCACATTAGTAATCCCATACCCCTTGTCACAGATGACATACTTCTAGTGACAATTACTTGTTCAGCAGTAGAGAGCCCATGGCCTAAGTTGGCCTCAGTTTTGAGGGGGAAGAAATGTTGTTCCATAGTTGGGTAAAAACAGTTACTGTCTCTTCAGCCAGATGTGAAAGAGGAAGCATGTTGCCATATCTTATACCTATGAAAGTTTATAGAATTTTTTTAAAAATCGTACAATACAAATTTATTCTATGGCATTTTCCTCATTGAAGGTATTTTAAATAGGTTAAAATACATCAATATTTTATGAAAAATAAACACCTAGTAGAAGAATTTAGATAATACCAGTAATTGCATGATTTGATGCTGAATATTCATTCTTTTTCATTTCAAACATCATTTTTATAAAAGTAACATAAAAAAGATAAGGATTCCTGCATTCTTCATATATCCTGTGTCTTACAAATTTTAAATCAACTTGTTCTTTTCTCAACTATACATGGTAGCAGTATTTGCTCCTGGTTTCTTGAATGAGAATAGTATCAATTTTCTGTTTCTTAACAGTGATATTTAGGTCTTCTTTCTCTGATTCTTCAAGAAAATCCTTCATGCTGAGTTTGAATAGTAATCGAGGGTCTGGTCCAGAAAGTGGTGGGCAATAACAGATCTCTCTAATTTTGAAAGCCTGAGGGATAAGTCTATGGAAGTGCTCAGCTTGATCTCCATGAGAAGGGTGTGTGGATGGATAATGACCATGGAGGCTATCTTCAAATTCCACCTGCTGTCAAACACTGAACTGGCTCTCAGGTCCACAGAAGCCTTTGCAGCAAGCTGTGGTCCAATTTTGTCAACTTCAGCCTCTAATGTTGTACTATACGGTCTATCAAGAATATATTCCTGCAATTTAAACTATATCCACTGGCCCCAAAGTGTCAAACTATCCCAGGGACAAATGGCCCAAATCATTGTAAGAAAAATCAGACCTAGGAAATCCCATAAATGAACCAAAAACAGCCTTTTCTACTGCTTGCCTAAATAGTGCATGCGCTAGTTCATGGCCCAGAAGGATGAAACAGAGGCTGTGGATGTCACAGCAGAGAGCATAAAGAACCTGGGTCTTTTTTGGTTTTTTTTGCGGTACGTGGGCCTCTCACTGTTGCGGCCTCTCCCGTTGCGGAGCACAGGCTCTGGACGCGCAGGCTCAGCGGCCATGGCTCACGGGCCCAGCTGCTCCGCGGCATGTGGGATCTTCCCGGACCGAGGAACGAACCCGTGTCCCCTGCATCGGCAGGCGGACTCTCAACCACTGCGCCACCAGGGAAGCCCAAGAACCTGGGTCTCTGATGATATCTATGAGACACCACATCAGTAAGTTCTGATACCTGACCTGTTTCAGAGAAGGGAGAGAATATTCCAGACATAGAGAACTGGTGAGGAAGGGCTACATATTTGAGAGACAGGAAGAGACTGTTGTGACTGGATTATTAAGCTGTGAAGAGTTTCCTGAGATGAAGCTAGAATGGTGAGGAGGGACCAAGTCATACAGAGGCTTGTAGTCATACTAAGTACCAGTTCAGAATTCAACCACTGGAACTGAGCAAATTCCAACTCTCCTATTTCCAGCTGGGTAACCTTGGGAAAGCTGCTTAATCTCCTCTCTGAACCTCAGTTTCCTCCCTTGTAAATGAATGGCAACATATAAGCTTCTCCACAGTGTTCTTGGGAAGAGTAAATGACATACTGCAAAGAACTTAAGAGTTTGATAAATGAGCCAAATAAATGAAATAGAAAGCAATAACAGTTACTACTGCTTTGGGGAAGAACTTAAGTGAGATGGTATTAACTATAATGGTTTGGGCACTAAGTTTAAGCAGATAACATCATGATGAATTTCCATTTTACAAAGTTCCTTCAGCCTGCAAAGTGGCTACACTAGAGAGCGGCAGGTGCAGAGGTGGGAGACCGGATAGGAGAGGTTATTGCATATTTCAGGCAAAGATATCAGAGGTTTACACTAAGAGAGAGGAAGTAAAGATGGAGAAAAATAGGTTAGAATTACTCAGGAGTAGAACTGGCAGAATGTGAAAACTGATTGAATATGAGGGGTGAGGTAGAGGGAAGAGATATAGCTGACTCAAAAGTTTCAGACCTGGTGCATTTATTAAGCCAGGGAACCCTGTAGGAGGAATGGGTTGTATGTGAGTGCCTGGGTGAGTAGGGGGAGGAGTAGATAACTTTAGTTTTGGACTTGATGAGTATAAGCTACCTATGAGCCATGCAGAGGGAGATACTCAGTCAGCAGTTGAATATATATATAGCTAGCCTTTAGAGGAGAGGTCTGGTCTAGAGATATAATTTTGATTGTCAACATATAAATGGTCACTGGTGCCATGGGGATGGATGAAAATTGGGAAGAGAAAAAACAACCAGATACTAGAGGAAATCCAAAGATTAAAGGCCAGTCAGTGAGTCAGAAATGAGTTTGGTTGCAAATATTAGACCAACCCAGACTGGCTTGAACAATAGAGGGTTATGACATAAGAACAACCAGTGGCAACATGGGCTTTAATTAGATTCATCAGTTTAATTGCGTCACCAAGTTCTCACTTTTCTCCCACTTCTCGGTGCTGCCTCATGTGGTGTTAGCTTCCTTCTAAGGCTGAGTCCTTCTGCAGTCTTAGGATGGCTGCCTACAATTTCGAAGGCTACATGCATCTTTTTCCACACTGAAAAGGGAGAGTGGGTCTGCTACTTTCTCAGAGAAGGAGGAGGCTTCCCCCTCTGAAGTCCCCAGGGAAAGCTCTCCTTTCATTGGCTAGAGTTGGGTCACATGTCTATCTCTGAGCCAAAATTTGGTAAACTTGAGAATGGGATTATGGTGATTAATTTGAACCATGTACAACCCACACAAACGTTGAGAGTGAAGTTAGGTTCTCTACTGTTCATTGGTTGTGAGCCTGAGGCTTGCCTATCTGGACAACACTGGTTCAGTTATCAAAATAAAGGAGCCTGGATATTAAGGAGGTAATCATAGTGCCCACCAGAATCAAGGAGTGAAACAGACTGAGAGACAGACAGCTTGTGGATTCTGAAGGAAATGAGGAGAGGACAACGTCATCTTCATGTTTTAGGATGGAAGGGATGGTCTTCTGGGATGGATACTGCTGAGACACCAAGTAAGGTGAGAAGAGAAAGGGAACTTTCTCTGGTGAGCTTAGTAAGGGGTGGTTATAGGGGCAGGTGGGGAGACAAACAGATGAGAGTTAAAGAGTGAAGGGAGGTGAGGAAATGGAAGGAGAAAGTGCAGACATCCTTTTGAGAAGATAAGGTAGTAGAGACGTAAAGAAGAATGGAGGGAGCATTTCTGTCCACTGCTCATACATTTTCTTGTTTTGAAGATGATAGAGTCTCCAGCATATTTAAGTGCTTATTGAAATAATCTATCACAGAGGGATAGGCTTTATATGAGTGGGATGGCACACTTTAAATATGTGCTAGAATACTTTAGGTTGCTGGACCAGTATCCCTTGATATTTTGTCTGACAGATTCTGCAATGACTGTGAGGGTTCTTAGTCACAGCAAAGATACATTTGTCTGACAGGCGTGTGAAGAGTCCAAGAGTCTCAAGTGTGCTCTGGCGCATTGGGAGAGAAACACCTGTGTAGGGTATTCAGGAGGTGAGAGAGAGGGGCTCCTAGCATGGGTGAAGGAATTGACTTTGGGAAGGAGGCATGCCTCCTCCTTTGTGATGGGAAGAGAAGAAAATGAGTTTGATCATGCAAAGTTGAGGAGTTCTCACCTGGTGATTTATATTTTACCTAAACAAGGAGGCAACTGCTGTTGAGAGATGAGGGAGAAAGGGACTCAGGTTTGAGGAACATGGACAAGGTTTGAGAATATAAGAATGAGATGACTGGAGAAACAGAGTAAGATTCTTGGGCTATGGTACCTTCACATGAGAAGTTAGAGACCTTGAATTGATAACACGACAGATTTTCCTGGCTGTGTGATTTTCTTCAGCAATATTCATTTGCCCGTGTTCAGGAACGGGGAAGTTGAATAGTTAGATTCATCCCAGGTTGTTTGGTTAGGGTCTAGTGAAAAGATGAAAGGTCAGTAGGATTAGGGGAATAAATAAGAAGAGTGATAGAAACGAAGGACCCTGGAATCTAAGCTTGATATTGAGAAAGTGAAAACAAGGAGGAGAAGCTAGAGAGTCAATTGATGGAGGTCTCAGTGTAGTTAAAACACAGCTGCAACGGTAGTGATTTATGAGCAAGCAGGAAGGATGGGCAAGAGGCTAAGAAGAAAATAAAAGTACTTAAATTCATGATTTTGGTGGTAGAGAAACTTCAGCTATTGACAGTATTCTGTGCCTGACTCATAGCGATTGGCTCAAGCGAGGTGGTGACAAAGGTTCATTGGAGATGAGGAATGTCAGAAAAGACCTGTCTGCTAAAGGGCCATCTTTGGATGTTGAAGACCCCCAAGAGGATGACCCGGAGACAGACACAAATATTTCAAGTGCTCATGACCAAGGCTGGCTCTGAATAACATAACAGTAATGGAACGATCACTGAATCCAAAGTCCAGAGAACTGAGTTTTCATCCCATCATGGTCGCTGACTACCTAAGCAACTTTGCGCAAGGAGCTTAATGCCCCCAGGTCTTCATTTCCTCATAGAACATGAAGGAATTATGATCTCTAAGATTACTTCCAGGGGTAAATATACTACTATTCTATGATTTCATTATATTAAAATGTTGGGCTTGAGTGATTCACTCTTCTCTCAAGTTCTGGGCAGACTGAGAAATAGATGTAGGAATAAGAAACCTATTAAAATAACAGCACGATTACTGGTAAGGCCGGACTGGAGAGTGTAGCTTGGACTAGGATCCAAGAGTTCCTTCTATTGCCTTGAATTACATCTACCCACCTGGTCCTGGTGAAGCAGCTAGACAAGCACTGGCCTTTAGCTGCAGGGACAGGTCCTTCCCCAGTGGGCTCACAACATGGAAGGGAGGTGGGCACCAGCAGTGGCAGAAAGAATAAGAGGCCACAGGTGGGCAATGGTTGCTGCCTAACAGAGGGCAGGTCTGCTTATTAGTTTTGGTCACTTTCCTCCCTAGAAAGAATGAATAGAGGAAATGAGGGTGAAAGCTTTCTTTGATTTAGTGGAATTGTCTCTTTTATCATCTGAGGCAGGAACTTGGGGAAAAAAAGAAAATGTTTCCTCCTTTATGACACATGGATTAACAACCAAAATTATAGTTTTAAGTTACATCTACGCAGTTGTCCTTATGTATAAGAGATATGCAGAGTTAACATGGAAAACATTTTCTCGAATGATGCTAGAGTTCCAAGAACAATTTTCCATAGTTTTCCAAATGTTCCATTTGTAACTTGGAGTCAAGTCAGAATTATGAGGTTTCTAAGCAACATAACCAGAGACAGTAAACAGGGTTTGAGTCACTGTAAAATACATTAAAACAAACAGCTCTCCTTTTGTCCTAGCTTTACCCAGGTCAGCTGAGGTGTGGATTTAATTTCTGTGACCCACTTTGGTGACGTTAACAAACTGCAACAAGCATGATAAAAAGTGGGCTGCAAGCCAGTGAGAAAAATGCAATGAGTGTTCAATCACAGTTCTCTGGCCACCAAATCTCTTTTTTTTTCACTTTTTGTTTTATTTTGGAGTACAGCTGATTGACAATGTTGTGTTAGTTTCAGCTGTACAACAAAGTGATTCAGTTATACATATACATGTATCTCTTGTTTTTCAAATTCTTTTCTCAGTTAGGTTGTTACAGGCCACCAGCTCTCATTTTTTTTGCGGTACGCGGGCCTCTCACTGTTGTGGCCTCTCCCGTTGCGGAGCACAGGCTCCGGACGCGCAGGCTCAGCGGCCATGGCTCACGGGCCCAGCCGCTCCGTGGTATGTGGGATCCTTCTGGACCGGGGCACGTCCCCTGCATTGGCAGGCAGACTCTCAACCACTGTGCCACCAGGGAAGCCCTCCACCAGCTCTCTTACATGGTATTCTGTTAAGCTGACATCCTTGTTACTCCTGGTTCTGAGACTTTAGTACGGGGACCCTGTAAAGCAACTAGCCAAATGGACTATAAATCCTAGAACAACACAGCAGCTACCTCTGTACAATGGGGGACACCACACAGGCCCTGCCTCTCTCGTAGAAGTAGGCAGGCACTTTAAGGGTGACAACAGAGGGATAACAGGAAAGTTCTATTAGGAAACCATAATTCAAAAAGAGACATGTACCACAATGTTCATTGCAGCACTATTTACAATAGCCAGGACATGGAAGCAACCTAAGTGTCCATTGACACATGAATGCATAAAGAAGATGTGGCACATATATACAATGGAATATTACTCAGCCATTAAAAAAAACGAAATTGAGTTATTTGTACTGAGGTTGATGGACCTAGAGACTGTCATACAGAGTGAAGTAAGTCAGAAAGAGAAAAACAAATACCGTATGCTAACGCACATATATGGAATCTAGAAAAACAGTACTGATGAACCTAATGGCAGGGCAGGAATAAAGATGCAGACATAGAGAATGGACTTCAGGACACGAAAGGGAAGGGGAAGCTGGGATGAAGTGAGAGTAGCATTGACATATATACACTACCAAATGTAAAATGGATGGCTAGTGGGAAGCTGCTGCATAGCACAGGGAGATCAGCTTGATGATCTAGAGGAGTGGAATAGGGAGGGTGGGAGGGAAGCTCAAGAGAGAGGGGATATGGGGATATAGGTATACATACAGCAGATCCACTTTGTTGTACAGCAGAAACTAACACAACATTGTAAAGCAATTATACTCCAATAAAGATATAAAAATTTTTGAGTTTGTTACTTAGGAGAATTTACATATTAAGCTGTTAATCTCTAAAATCTTAGTGTGAATTAGGCTTGGCAAATCCCATCCCACAGGATAGCTAGCTGAGAGCAGGCTCCCTAAGAAAGGAGCAGGACAACATGCATTTTGAACTGCTGGGGCATGGGAATGGCTAAGGGGGATGAGGGGCAAAGTTTAGGAATGACAGCCCTGAGGGAGGAAGCACCACAGGGAAACCAGGAGATGGGTACTAACCAAATAAGCGAGATGGTGCTGCCTGAGCGGCGAGGAGGACATCACTGATCGCCTCCACTTTTCTCAACCTCTGCGTAAAGTCAGCTTAGCTCCCTGCAAACGCCCGGAAGAGCACCATGCCCACCCATGCTAGAGATGGACACCAGAGGCGGAAACTGCTCTGCAGCAGCCTCCACCCTTACACCAGTGCTGGCCTCAGTACTGTTCAGAGGCTCGGTTTAAACACACGCACACACACACGCTTGCAAAGCAACAACCATGAGAACAAGTGAAATAGAAATAACAATGACCCCAATTTAAGTATTAATATAAAATGGAAACTCCCTAGAATACCAAGTGGCAAATATGCCACTCGATCATCATTGATTGAGAGATTTCAGAACCAAAGTACGAATTATTCTTTTTCACTAAAATCAGTGCATGCCCCCTCCCGGTACTCCCTTCTGACCACAACTTGGGGAAGCTGCCCTTTTTATCTTGTTCTACGAAGTGCTGCCAAGTGGAGAGAACAGAGAGGCTGGGAAACTGGAAAACCCCAGTTAACTGGAGCTCAAGTAATTAGAGCTTCTATGTAAATGGATACTTTCTTCAGTAGTTTTCAAAAAACTACAAAAGAGCCATGATACATGGATTTGAGCATTTCAAAAAAACATTCCCAGGGCAAGTTAAAATCTGGTGTGAACGAGTAGATGACCGTGCAACATATTTTCTGTGGAGTTGGAGGCATGAATCCCCTTCTTCATCAACACTCCTCTCCAGACGATACTCTGGGCTCTGCTGAGGGATAGCGGAATCAGCAGGGTGAGACTAGTTCCCTTAGTGCACTGAAACGTGACTCAGAGGCCATGTAAGTTTTAGAATTATTGTTACTTAAATAATTTAACTATATTAAGTTCCTTGACATATTATACATACATATATAATATTAAATTCCTTATAATTTAAAAGGGATTTTTAAAATTCACCATGCCCTGCTTACCAAGGCAGGAAAGTGGGCTCACTGAGTCTAATGATTTTTTTAAATAAATTTATTTATTCATTTATTTATTTTTGACTGCCTTGGGTCTTTGTTGCTGAGTGCAGGCTTTCTCTAGTTGCGGCGAGCGGGGGCTACTCTTCGTTACGGTGCGCAGGCTTCTTATTGCGGTGGCTTCTCTTGTTGCGGAGCACAGGCTCTAGGCACGTGGGCTTCAGTAGTTGTGGCACGAGGGCTCAGTAGTTGTGGCTCACGGCCTCTAAATCGCTGGCTCAGTAGTTGTGGTGCACGGGCTTAGTTGCTCTGCGGCATGTGGGATCTTCCTGGACCAGGGCTCGAACCCGTGTCCCCTGCACTGGCAGGCGAATTCTTAACCACTGTGCCACCAGGGAAGTCCGAGTCTAATGATTTTATAAAGTGTTCTCCAGCTTTTTACATAAAGTCATGAGAGAGAGAGAGAGAGAGAGACAGGGAATTCGCCAGCATTTTCTAAAGAATCCTTTACCTAACCCTGAGGTAACCACGATATTCTATTCTCCAAGCACTTCAGCTAATTGTGGTTTTATTGTACAAATCAAACAAAATATTTCTTTTATTCAGCTTAGCACGGCTGCTGCACATGCATGATGTATTCATTTCCAGGACACTGGGAAGTCTCAGGAGACTAAACTGGCAGGCTGCAGAGAGAAAATTAGTGGTGCTGAATTTCGATGTCACTAAATTTTCTGAGTTACTTAATCTCATCTCTCAAATAGGCAAATCATCACTCTCTTTCGATGACTCATGCAGGAAATCAAACCTCTTTGCTTCAGTTCAGTTTGTATTTTCCTCAATTTAATTATCTTAGTCACATGTAGTCCTATTCCCAGACCAGCCCCTGTTGTAGTATTTAATTAACATGGTCATCGACAAGAAAGGTCTTGGCTGTGCTGGAGGTTTTCTGTTAGATTCTAAGTTCCCCAGAGAATGGGTTTGAACCAAGCATTCGGGGTTGATTTCCATCTTTTTTTTATTTTGACAACTTACTTTGTACTTTTATTTATATATACTTAAAGTGTGTTAAGGATGTAGGAAGAGGACCTACAGCTACCGGCAGAAATTGTGGAAGCTTAATTAGTTGTAATATTTATTTATGTTTTTCCCCTGAATTGTTTTTTCTCCAAGATTTGTTAATAGGGAGCTACTGGACGTCCAGCCCAGGAATCTTTGTGGTGTGGAAAGCACAAGCCCCAGAAGCTTTCCCTATCTTTCACAAAACTTCAAGCCCATTGATAAGGTGATGCTGGGTGTCCAGAGAGAAAGAATGTTCTTGAGAGATCAGGTGGAGACACACAGGAGAGATTACTGAGGATTGGGAAGGGATGAAGGACTGGGGATCCTGCACATTCCTCTCTGCCCATCTGTGGAGTCACAAGGGGACTGGTATGTGGCTTCCAAGAAGGGGTCCAGGGAAGTGGCCACAACAGGGAAGGCTGCATGGTGCATGCAGGGAGGCAGGCCCCAGATGGTGGACCAGGATTTAAACACCTTGCACTGTCGAGACAGGTTGTGGAGAACGTAAAGAGAGAAGGGATCTCCCTGCCGGTCCCCTTTTACTCCTGGCCCTTGGCTCTTGTCCCCTACCCCACCCGACTCTATGGAGAGCCTACTACTTACAGGAAACTTACTCTGCCCTCATGGTCAGTTCAAGTCTTATCTCCTCTGATAAGTCTGTTCCGTTCACTCTAGTCCATTTATTCAGCTCATCCTTAGAACTGCTCCCACATTTACAGATAGCCCCATGCATTCGAGAAGCTTTTGATGATCGATTGTCCTAAAGTCTTCTCTCATTCCTTTATTGCATAGATACTGAAGTCCTGCTGGGTGTGCCATGGTCTGTTCTCAGGGTGAGACAGAATAACAGCTCTCGCTCTTCAATGTGTATCAGGCTCTTGCCCCAATCTACTGATAAGTCACGAGGAGGAAAGAGTCACAGACACTTACGCGGGCACAGCTCTCAGACCACTCTTCAGGGAGAAGTGGTACATTGCAAACCCCCCAGAACACACTGGAATATCTGCGTAATTAAGGAAGGATGGTCCACAGATGTCAGGCAGGATTCTATAAACCGCTAATCTCGGGCATAGTGAGATCTCAGGCTTTTTTCTATCTTAAAATTTGTATTTTGTTATAATTGCTAAAGACACATGCATGTAAATATTGATTTTTGATGTATTTCCTTTGACCTTAGAGTTGAGTTTAGAATTCTCCTACAGGTAGTAATTTCTGAGGTGCTTATAAAGCACATGTTGCTTCATGTACAAGGAGTGTTCTTTCTTGCTCCAACCTGAATGTATCCAGTGGTTAAAGGAACTTTTTTATACTCAGGAGACAGGAGTTGGCATATCCATTAAGGCTAAATATCTTCCCAGGCCTAAATGAGATATTGGTTTGAAAATCTGGCTTTCTTGCCAATAGAAAGATAAAGCATAGAAGTAAATTAAAAGTGGGTGGTCTTTTTAAAATTACTTGCATTTTTTAAAGAATTTTTCCCCACAATATTGAAAGCCAAACATGTCCCTGGAGAGAGGGGTCTTGGATCCACAAGGAATAGTGAAGAGAGAACAGTAGATTGATGGTTTCTAAGGAAAGCAATTATCTTACATTTGGTATTAGAATCACTAGTTCAGACCAATACTTATGAACCACTCTTCCTGTTGATTATCACTTTGTGAGGCAGAGATCACAACCATGGAATTAGGAATTGACTTATTTATTTTTCTTACAATGGTGTGCCAGTAGTAAAGTCTGGAAGAAGCAGGGTATTGGGAAAGAGATATTTTTAATCATTTACATGGTAAAGAAATAATTATGGGTCTCAAATAGACCCTAGAGGGATACCAGATGTTACTAGTAATTGAGAGGAAACCTGGCTGGGTATGTATGTGAAATAGTATCTCTCCTTGCCAGTGCCACCCTTGGCAACTGAGGATTCAAAGAGAAAAATTAGGGCTTCCAAAGCTTCACCTGCAAGTTGGCATGTAGTATTTTGTTTAAAAAAAAGGGAGAGGGAACTAAAGTATAAAAAGACTCTCTCTTCCATTATGCCTGCATTTTATATGGCAGAAAGTTTCCTACTAAGTAAATAAAGCTAGGATTGACATCTCATTCAAAAAAAAAAAAAAAAAAAGTCAATTAAAAGCTGACCCAAGACAAACTGCATCCTTCATTGACAGACACCAGATGAAAGGACCCTAGAAGAATGGCAAGGATAATTGTATTATGCCAATTTTATTCTAACTTTACAAAATAAGTGATATTTTATAGCCACATTTTGGGTCCTTGTGCTTCCTTTGGCTCTATGTAAATTAAACCACGTTAGAGAATTCATGGGACCCTCATTTTTAGAGTGTTATCCTGTCATGTGTTTTTAGGTTTTCTCCATGACATGAGAATTTGACTTGAAGAGGTACACTTTTCAGAATTTTGTTTCTCAAGCTATATATATCCTTGAAGATACTGTTCCTTGATAGGGACAGAAATGGAGGTGTTCTGGGTTTCCCTTTAAGCAGGATGAATGATAGGGCTGACACAGTGGATGCAGCGGAGTCAGGGAAATGCCAGCCCTTCTGGAATGTGCCATTCCTGTCCTGGCATAATAACACCAGGTTTTCTTGTGAGATCTTGTCACACTTCTGTCTCTGTCGGGTGGCATGATGATGTCTTAATCTTTGTAGATTTCTCACAGATGCTCCTCTTGTTCCAGCCAAAAGCCATTATTTAAGTTTATTATGTTAATGACTGAGAACTAACTTCCCAAAATTGAACTAGACAATAATAAAAATTAGCACAAGGCCAGATGATATTAACTGAAAACAGTATGAGTCACAGAGTACAGAGGTAAATTAAGTTTTGTGAATTTGGAGACCCCAAATAGAAAACAAACACACTTCAATTGCTTGGGGAAAAAGAGGAGGAAAGAGAAAATTTTGCATTGTTGTAATTATTTGTTAATATGAAATAGTGGATTTCAACCATCATGGGACTGCTAACATACCACACATAAGGCAAATTCCAAGACAGTCTGGTTAGGGACTGAAGACTTGCTGTCTTCAAAACGTATTACAAACCATTTATTTCTATATGCTGCCCAATGCATGCTCACAGCAGCTAATGATATAACCAGCTGGCCAAACAAAAAAATACTTGTGTGCTACATAGTGTTCTCTAGGGACCTGTTTAGTCATTTGAGATTTGTCCTTACCTGACACTGCTAACAAGTCTTCTATCCCTATCCCTATATTGTGTCTTTGTGTACCAAGGTGGATTCTTACCTGGTTATTAATGATGAGTCTCACTATGGTCTATACTACATTATGAAATTATATTTTATTTTTAATCTTTCCTTCAAATCAATATTTGTAACCAATATGAGAAAATCTGTGATTTTTTTCCTCCATTTCAAATCTTGGCTTTTAAGTAGCCGGTCAAAGGTAAACTATATACATTTATAAAACCATCAAATTATTCTTTCCCTTTCTATCATTTGTGGTCTCTTTTTTTTTAAGTCTTGCTTTTATGAACAGTTTGCGCAACAGGCACAGAGCAGACTCCATGAATCTGGTTCTGTTTTTCGTTATATACTACAGGCAGGGCTAGAAGACATGCCAAAACTAAATAAATAAAATGACGATCACCCCCAAACCAGCTGGCAAGGCATTAACTTAGGGAACCTATACAATAAGTTTCACTATCCTCAAAATAATTCAGGTGAGATTGCCTGTCTCCTTCTATACTTCCTGGTTACCACTTTTTATCTTAAAATCCATTTTATCTTGTCTGCATGATGATGTTGCAGGACTGAACTGGTGGGCCTAAAGTCGAAGCCCGTGAAGGGAAGCTGTGCCTGGGAAACTGACCTTTCCTTCCCTTGTCTCACAGTAAGCATTCAGAAATGTGCTGGGGTTGTTTTGTATCTGTTCCTTCGCCTGGTGAACAGGTTGTGCTCAGAGCAGTTGGCAGCAGGTGGGAAGGAATGGTGGGAGTGAGGGTGGGCAGAGGAATGAAGAGAAGCTTCCTCTGCCTGGTGGAATCCTCCTCACTCAGATGATCCTTGTGGGAATCTGGGAGCTGAAACTTTGTTTGAGAGCATGCTGGCTTGTCTCTGGCTTTGCGTAACCACCTGCATACATTTCTGTCCGCTTTGCCATTAAAACGCTTTACATGTTTTAACTGGGTCTATTGGAATTTTCAGTTGGATGAAGAGGGCATAGGTACTATCCTGGTACCCAAGGAAAAATCCCAAAGCACTACAGTTTGTATGAGATAATCTATTTAGTTGTATATTAGCCTGTGCTTCTGTGTCCTGTCGTTTGACCCTAAATTCTAAAGTACAATTGAACTGACTTATACCTGTATGTACCATATTAATAAATATAGGCGATGTGCCTTGTTACAAATGTTGATAAAAACAAGACCGTAATGTAGCACCATATGAGGCCTGAAAGTCTCTGCACGATTAGAATAATGTTAACAAACAAGAACGAACAATTTCACACGTAAAAGAACTTGCTCTATTACCATTTCTTTCCAGAAGAAGTATGGAACAAGGCAGGTGACCCTGTAAGTCACTGGACACTGGGTAAATATTGTTGCCTTTCAGGATAACCTAACTCTGTCTGAATTCTAGACTACCACAAGCGTAAAGCACACATTTATTTTAGTATTCTTCTGTATTTTAAGTAAAGCTACTACAATCTGACTTATTCACGGCAATGGGGCAGGACAGAGCCATTCCCTAACACTCAGAACCATGGTAAGATCTGCCCATAGAATGTGCTCAATGAAATAAAGTCTGAGCTGAACTAGATGTAAGCATATGCAAAGTAAAATGTTATTGGCTTCATTACTAGCTTCAGCTAAGTGAATGGAACAAATTGAAGGGTTTTTTTATTTTTAAAATAAATAAATAAATTTATTTATTTATTTTTAATTTATTTTTGGCTGTTGGGTCTTCAGGCTTCCTGTAGTTGTGGTGAGCCGGGGCTACTCTTCGTGGTGGTGCGTGGGCTTCTCATTGCAGTGGCTTCTGTTGTTGCCAACACGGGCTCTAGGTGTGCGGGCTTCAGGAGTTGTGGCACGTGGGTTCAGTAGTTGTGGCTCACGGGCTCTAGAGCACAGGCTCGGTAGTTGTGGTGCACAGGCTTAGTTGCTCCGCTGCATGTGGGATCTTCCCAGACCAGGGCTCAAGCCCGTGTCCCCTGCATTGGCAGGTGGATGCTTAACCACTGCGCCATCAGGGAAGTCCCCAAATTGAAGTCTTAAGACCTTTTTTTTTTTTTTTAAAGCTTGCGAGTGCTTCAGGTGTACTTGGATGGCTGCTTTCAGTTCCTTTTTCAGTGAACCAAATTTTTGTTTGATATAAACTTATGGTTTATTTTTTTACCTATTGTTTTTAAGCTTACAGGTTTTCTGAAATTATTTGGGGGCTCCTTGGTTTGGGAGTAGGGATGAATAGAATTTTAGGGGTGAACCCCCTGCCTGGTTCTAACCAGAGCAGCTTCGATCTTTCTCATCTATTGAAGTTCCATGTAATGCTTTCCTGCTGGGGAGAGGGAGATTTTCACTGCTTAAAAATGTTGTTGAAAAGAGTTTGTAGAGAGCATTGTGCTAAAAAAAAAAAAAAAAACCCAAAACCTGTGTAGTTAAAGTAAACCATCATACAATGCATTTTTTTTTCTAGAATCCAACTGGATTTTATTTGACACAGAATACAATATGGGTGCAGGAATAGCAAACTGAAAAGACAAAGCAGAAAAAACACGGTTCTACCTAATTTATAATTAAGTAACAGGAGGGCAAGTCATTAAATGGCTAATGAAACAGTTGAGCTTGATGGAAGAATTCTTTTTCTAGTGCCCATACTTTCGGAATTCCCGCTCTCTGTTGTCCAACGGACACACCTGCTGTGTTTTGAGCCAGCGGGAGATGCAGTGGAAGTGAAAAGCATGGTTATAGACTCCCCACGCAACGGTGCACTCTTCAGAAGTAGCAGACGCCTGGTTGGCTTGACACTCTATGCAAAGATCCATAATGTGGTTCCGGCAGATGGCACAGTTACCAATCACAATATCCCAGGCCCAGAGGGCTACCGCATTCCACTTTTTCACTTCAAAGAGCTTCTTGCCCGCGCCACTGTTCGGGCAGCTCGGGGTATCCACATCCATCGCTGCCGCCATTTTGGAAACACACGCTCCGTCGCCCGGCTACTTACAATGCATTTTCATAAAGGGAGTTAATACTTCTTAAGGTCCATGGTGATGAGCCAAAGTTAGTAAGGTGTATAACCAAGGGGCACAAAGCTGGGAGGACCTGAATGATGAAGGCAGCGAAGGTGTTTGGGAAAGCAGCTCACAGGTGGGGAAACCTCCCGCTGTCATGCGTGGAAAGTCCACAGGGAGGTCTGAACGCTGGCAATGATGATCTTGATTGACTGTCATCTCTAAAGAGATGACTGCGTGATTTCACTTGAAATCAGTCAAAATGTGATATAGAACCTAAAGCACTCCTTAAGTCCACCATTAGGTTTACGCCAGAATCTGATTTATTTGACCTGTAGATTACAATTCAAGGATTGCTGCTTTGGGGGAGGGTCTTTGTGTTAATGACAGAAAATATCAATTTGTATGCTTTATTCTCAGATTTAAAGGGAGTAATTTGGGATTGAAAAAGACACTTTAAGAATGGATTTCTAGCTACTAATAGACTATCCTAGGGCAAACTGTTAGGCCACACTTTTTTTTTTTTAAAGTCAAAACCAAAGGAACATCTTTGTTTATTGGATGATAAAGTGGTACATTCCCCTTTTACCTGTTCTTACAAGGAAGGCTATTAAATTGTTTTACAGATAGACTTGCCCAACAGGTTCCTATATGGGAACACACACTAAGAAATATTTAAATCATCACATGGAGAGAAAGAGGCAGCATGAAATGATTGCCAAGGAAGACTGATGTGTTGGGTCTAGTGGAGTGAAGACAGGAACCCGTCCTGCCCCACAGGGTAGCTTCCAGCTCTGGCCTGATGCCTTAGAACAAAAACAGGGTCCCAGGGACATATGGTGTCATCATCAAGGGGCCACTCTGCTAAGGGAAGATGCAGACTCAAACCATTTAGTTGAAACCTTAAAAGGAGATGTGAACTTATTTTGTACCTCCAAACTGGTAAAATGGGACCTAACAGTTGTCTTTTTTTTTTTTTTTTTTTTACAAATAAGGGGACAAAATTAGCTAAGTACACATACAAAGAAGATGTTGAGATAAAGTGTTATAAAATGAGATGAAGTGGTGTAATAAAAGTCAAGAATGATTAAGATTAGGAAAAAACCCTCAATAATTATAAAAATAAAACAACCAGATTAAAAATATGGAGATTGTATGAATAGCAATAAAAATAATTAGTTTAAGGAATAGTTCAGATAGTTAGTATTTCATTATATATCCTTCTAGATTCTCCATAAAAATGGTATAACACCACACATAATTGTTTGCAAGTTGTTTAACTTAAAATTTTACCAGATGTATATTTTAACATCAACAAATATAGGTCTACATCATCTCTTTTAAAGGCTGTATAGGATTCCATTGTACGCTGTAGTGACAGATTTCACATCCTGATTGTAAGGATCTAACTTGGGGGCTGGGACTATGATGGTGAACAGGAGTCTGTCTGTAAGTGGGAATTTTCCTCTACAGATGCTTTTCCTCTTGCTGTAAAAAAACAGTAACCAAGACCATATACATATTCAGAGTTAAGATCATGAGAATTCTCATGAATTAAAAGATAGTTTTGTGAAGGTCAGCAGGACCCAGGCAGAAGAATATTCTAATTTATTAGACTTGTCTCCCTATGTTAGATAAAACAGTTGAGCCAATGTTAGTTTGACCTACTCCTCTCTTCCTGAGTCTTAAAGTGAAATATATACCAGAGAGTTAATGCCCCTGTTCCTTCTGATGTAATAGCTTTGAACTGGGATAAAAAGCTATCAGTTCTGGTGGACAGAAATCTGGGGAGTCACTATAAATGCTGCAAGCTCTGGATACACTGGGGCTGTGGCAGTCAGTATTATCTTTATCCTACTTGGATGAAACCCTGCTCAAACTTTTCCTTCTAGATCATTCTAAGTTGAAAATCTTGTGAACTTTTGTAGATGACCTATGACCCAGGAGGAGAAAAACACATTAATTCTGAAGGGAAATATATCTGAATCCATGAAAGTCTTTCAGTAAAACAAAAGTGAGAGGGTTGGGAGGGGTGGGGAATGTCACTGGCAATAGCCGTAGCTTTCATTTTGTTCTAAAAAGAAGAAAATTAGAATTATTTTTCTTTTTAAATGTCTGATGGTAAAAAGACCTTAAAACAGCTGAATTATTCAGTGGGTCTAAAGAAAATTAAAACAGGCTGGATGCATCATAATTCATTTAGCCAATTCTTTATAAATAGACTTTTAGTTTATTTCTGGCTCTTTTTAGTTTCTAGGCCTGCAAGCACACTTGTACATATATCTTGTCATATTTATCTGATTACACCCTTATGGTAATTGCCTTAAAAATCAGTTGCTGAGTAAGAGTTTATAAAACTTTAAGGTTTTTTGATGCATATTGTTAAGTTGCCTGCCAAAAAGATAATAATTTATACCTCCACAAAAGTATATGACAATAGTTGTTTTCTTAATATTGTCACCAATACTACCTATTACCATATTAAAAAGAATTTCTAAAAATTTGTCTAATCTGAAATGTGAAAAATGGTATATGATTTTTTTAAAGATTACTCCTCAGAACAGTGACTGTGATCATTATTATGTTAGCATTAATTTAGGACTTACTGTGTGGCCAACCACTGTGATAATCAAGCATCTTATTTTCTTCTCAGAATAGTGCAATGAGGTAGGTGCTATTAATTCATATATTCACTGACCAGTTATAATTTTCCTCGCTGAATCTCTGTTTGTGTCTTTTGCCTATTTTGGGGGGAGAGGGGTGTAGAAATGTACCTTAAACACCAAGGAAATCAACCTTTTCCATACAATCTCCTTTTCTGGGGGTTATGTTTTCATTGGTATTTCTATAGGTCAAAAATAATTGATAATTCAGAAAGCATGGGAAAAACCCTGACATTGAATACAAACAGAAACAAATGAACCTCGACATGTATCAAAACAATAACATAACTGCACAGAGCAAAAATAATTAATCCAAGTGACTTTTGAATATAGTGCTTTGATGTACACCCTTAGTGGAATATATTCCAAGGACAAAAAGGACTTAAAGAAATATTAAACATTACTTAATAGTAGTAGAGATATTGATGTAGTCATTCTGAAATTATTTGTGCATATTTTAGAACTGAGCAAATGAGGATGGATGGATAGATAGATACTTATATTGATATTGATGGGAAGCAGACTCTTACTGAAAGATTAACGTGGTACAAACATAACGTGGGACAAGGAGATGAAGAATCTTGTAGTGTTTGATTGGAATTGGAAGTATGAGTATGAACTTATGATTCATATGTAGTAGTCTTGCTTCTCTAAGCCCCCACCAAACTTGTAAACATGCTCCAACAGGAAGTAGGCTGCACAAACAAGCTGTTTGTTCCCCAAGAAACGTTTACTCTCCAGTGCCCTTCAGATGTGGCTGCAGGGGCCAGTGGGCAAGGAATTACCTCCCAGAGCTAGGAGTCTTAGACACTAGGGGGTTCCTCTCAGAGCTAAATCAGGGACTTGCTCCATCACCAGGACAGGGATCCTCATGATTGGTGAACAGAAGGACTTGATTACTGCTATGGAAATGGTGACTGTGCTGTGTTTCCTCCTTTTCCCTTTTCTGTTCCAAATCTATCACTGTTGGTAGGAATAGAACTTTTCTTAGACTGTTGGCAATCAGACCAAGAGGAGCCACATAATGGAGAGAAATGCTCATCACCAAGAGATCTGGACTATGAACTTGATCATATCTTGGATGGGACTTTGGGAGTATCTTCTGTGGGAAAAAGGAAAGTAAGTCATGTGCACTTGGATATTTGGGTAGCTAAAGGGGTAGTCTGTGGAAGAGACTGCTTTCTAGCTGTCCCTAATACCAATTCTCCTTCCTCTATAATAAGAGAGATCTTGAATTTTCTCGAAGTCCCAGCATCCCTTGCACCTAGATATAGCCATGAGACTAAGTTCTGGACAATGGTATATAAATGGTGGTGGTGTGTGTAAATTTAGGCTTGTGCCTTTTTTTTCTACCTTGCTTCAACTGTGGATAAGGTGGTGAGCCATGAGAATAAGTGGAGCATCCTAGAGATGGTACAACCATGTAGAAGGAGTCTGGGTCCCTGAATGACCTCATGGAGTAAATCTGTTAAGCCAGGATTGCACCATTTACTTCCAGTCTGGTGAACAAGACAAAAATTAACTTCTAACTAACTTATTCAAGGTACTGTTATTTTGGATCTCTGTTATGTACAGCTGAACCTATATTCCAATTTACATATGTAAGATTATATATTAGTGATTTTGCCATGCTACAGTTGAGATGTATAGAAATAAAACTATTTTTTTGCATAAATTTTTTGTTGAGAAAGAAAAGTATTAGTTAAAACACGGTTTCTCAGCTCACAAGTTCATCACCCTAGTTACTAAAAAAAAATAACAACCCACAGTTTAATTTATAATAACATCTTAGATGAACTGATTAGGAATTCATCTCGAAATGAGAAACATATATATCTTTTCATTTTTCATGCAAAAACAGTTATGCATATTCTTTCAAACAGAAGTTTGAAAAAATGTTTGTTTGTACTCCTTTTATAAATGGAAGCTTTATATTCTCAAGTATTTTAATTGGTGACTTGGAAGGTATCTTTTCCAAACAGAAACATTTTTTGAAGCCTAGAGACATTCAAACACCTTCTAAAAACCCAGATGGTTTACATTAAAGCCACAAATTCAGAGTTACAAGTTTAGAGTTCTCTTAGCTCAAGAACTTATTTTTAAAAGGAAACAAACAACATAACATACACATAGAAAATATAAATTATTGAACATGATAGCATACATATAACTAATGAAGACATGGAACTTTTCCCCCTTAATCATGAGATTTAAAAATCAACCTTTTCTGTCATATCTTGAACAAACTGACATTCTTCTAATTGTATATATAAAGAAACTCTTTGGCATCAGGGTGGGACAGCTTCACTTTTTTGCCAAGGAACTTTGGACAATCTTTCAGATTCAACTGAGAATCCCTACAATTTCTTAGCTGAGATTTTTTTTAAAGGGCTTTGTTATTTTCTCATACAGCAAAAATAAGAAATCCATTGGATTTCAGTTAATGTACTCCCTTGGATCTCAAGTTCATGCCTAAAAATGAATAACCAAAATTATCACTGGAACACCAATTTTTATTTTTGAGGATCCATAATATTTACAGTCACATCAAATAGGTTAAAGTATGGCTGTGTACTTGCTATTCACAAAGGAGTAGAAAAACACAGATGACTCAAACTAAACATTAAGCTTTCTTGGCCAGGGGTGGGGTGCATTGTGTGTGTGTGTGTGTGTGTGTGTGTGTGTGTGTGTGTGTGTGTGTGTATGTGTGTGATCAAACACAGAAAGAAGACAATCAAAATGGGAGCTTTGTCAAGGATTTCACTGTGTACAGACCAAGTCCCTACCTAAGGTTTCATTTCTAGTCAGTAGGTCCACTTGAGAAGGTGAGTCAGGGATGGCAGACAGGTACACAGGTCTAGAGAATTCAGAAATTGGGCATCAGTTATTGTGCAGATATGATCCTAATTCCCAGCTGACTTCACAGAGCACGACTGGCTATATCTCATTTCACATGGTAAGATACACTCAACACTGCGCATTTATATTTAATCTTTATCCTATTCATCTTTTTTTCCTGGGACTGTGTCTAGCAGGTTTAGTTATAAAAACATGGGCAGCATGATCCTGGACCTGAGTTAGACAGATGGCAGGCAGCTTCACTGAAAGCCTACATAAAGCTTTCAAAGGGCCTCTTATCTCAGAGCTCGGCATCAGGAGATATAGCAATGAGAATTCTGTCCTAGGGCTCATTATATTTGTCACAGTCCTTTTGAGTCGATACCAAAACATACAGATGCATTTAAATACAAATGTAAATAAAAAATAAGTACAATTTTATACCCTTCCTTTTCTACTTTACACATCCATATACTTTTCCACGTCTTATATAGATTTACCACATTTTTAAAAGTCTGCTAGATTCCCTTTACTAACAAACATTATGGATTAGGCTGTTTTAATTTCTCACCATTATTAACAATGTTCCTGGTAAGAGCACCCCTTCCCAAGCTTTAACTATTTTATCAAAATATGAGAGATAGCCACAGATAAGGACTTTCTATATAGATGCAGATGTGGCATGGCACAACTCCAGGGGTTGCCATTAACACTAGAGTCTCTGTAGATGGTGGGCTCTGGAGTCGAGTCATGCACAGTCTCCCAGGCTGTATGTGATGGCCTTGGCTACAGAATTCTATATCCTCTTAGGAAGATAACCTCTCTCCCAGCTCCTGGGGCAATGTCCCCACTCCCACTTCTCCAACATTCTTCCTTTGACTCTTCTAAGATTCCTGACTAGTATCAAGGAGGACACCAAAATTAAATTGATTTTCCACCTTCCCTAAGACTAAGGAAGACTAAGAAGATTAAGAGACCAAGAAACCACTAGGATGAATTCCATCATTTGTCAATTCCCTAAATCTCTGTTCCCCTCCAACTCTGACTCTGTGAGAAGCTCAACCCTCTGAGCTCGTTCCTCATCACTCTGACCCTTGCCTAGTAGAATGCCTTACTAAGACCTAGGAATGACCCCAGCTAGAGGCAATACTTGGCGGGGTTACAGTTGCTGTTCATATGTTGGGGTGATGCCATGAAATTGAGCGTAAGTAATTAAGTTGGGAAGTGAACACGGAAAATACTGGAAAGGAAGTGAAAAATTGAGATTGAGAATTGAAGGAAGACTGTCAAGGATACGTTTTCAAGCGTGTGGGCAACTGAGGCTCAATCCCACTGAGGAACTTGGGAGACCATACAGGCCATGTGTAAGGGTCATCCTCTCTGAGGGGTGAGGAAGCTGGAGGATTTATTCACCAGCTCCCCATGTATCATTGTTTTGTTGTTGCTTTCAGGGACATTAACTCTTTGAGACTTCTGCCTTGTCATGCTTGATGGCTGGGCCTGTTCCCAAAGCCAGACAAAAGTCTTCAGATTTTACTACAGAGAGATACGTGTTTGGACAAGTCCCAATGTCTGCCTCATGGGTCATCCATGACTAGATTTTTCAGATATGTGAGCTAATACATTTCTTATTTTTGTCTGAGAAAATCTGAGTTGGGCTTTTATCTCTTTTAACCAAATGAATCCTGACTAATCAATCCACAGAGCAGACATATACAGCATACCTATACATAATATACACAGTGATATATAATCACTAAGTATCACTGTAAAATTATTGTGAGAAATATTAGATGAATAAGATTCAGGACCCGTATCAAACATAATAATTCTGTGATTAATAACAGTTACCATTTATTAATAGTTACAGTTTGAATTTAGTGGTCATCTACAATATATCAGTCCCTACCTACTGTTTTGATTTGCATTTCTCTGATGATGATGTTGAGTATCTTTTCATGTGCTTTTTTAGCCATTTGTATATCTTCTTTAGAGAAACGTCTAATCAAGTCTGTTGCCCATATTTGAATTGGGGTTTTTGTTTTTTGGTTGTCGACCACTGGTCTTTTATTGTGTCCATTGTTCTGCCATTTCCTGAACGTCATGTAGTTCGAATCATATAGTAAGTGGTCTTTTCAGATTGGCTTCTTTCACTTAGCAATATATATTTCCCCTATGTCTTAAATGGCTTGATAGCTCATTTCTTTGAAATGTTGAATAATATTCCATTGTATAAATTTATCACAGTTTGACTCTATTCACCTATTGAAGAGTATATTGGTTGCTTCTAAGTTTTGGCAATTATGAATAAAGATGTAATAAACATTTATGTGCAGGTTTTTGTATAGACGTAAGTTTTTAATTATTCTGGGTAAATAGGAAGGGACATAACTGTTGGATCATATGGTAAGAGTCTGTTTAGATTTGTAGAAAACTGCCAGACTGTATTCCAAAGTGGTGATGCATTTTGCACTCCCACCAGTAATATATGAGAGCTCCTGTTGCCCCATATCCCTACCAGCATTTGGTGCTGGCAGTGACCACACTAATAGGTGTAATGGCATCTCATAATTGTTTTAATTTTCAATTCTCTAAAGACATAGCTGAACTTGAGACAGGGAGATTACTCAGGATGATGAGAATAGGCATAATTTCACGAGGGTCCTTACATGTGAAAGAGGGAGGCAGTGAAGTTAGCATCAGAGGGAAACTTGAGATGCTGTACTGCTGACTTTGAAGATGGAGGGTGAGGCATGGGCCAAGGAAAGCAGACAGCCTCCATAAATTGGAAAGACAAGAAAACAGATTTTCCCCTAGTGCCTCCAGAGGGTGCAGTCCTGCCAACACCTTGCCTTTAGCTCATGAGACCCAGTTTGAATTTATGACCTCCAAAATTGTAATCATAAATTTGTGCTCTTTAAGTCACTGAGGTTGTGGTAAATTGTTACAGCAATCATGGGAAACCAGTACATTGTAACTAAGTGGAGGGGGACTGTTTATAGAACTAGCTCCTCCCAAGATTCCAGAAAGAATTATGATGTTGACATGAGATTACTCAAAGTGTTCTAAATCACCACTCAGATGCTGAAGGAGTATTGCCTAAGCACACCATGATAAATGAAGATAAAGGAAAATCTGCTTTTAAAGGCAGGACTGCTTTAAGATGTTCTATTTTAGTGGAAGCTTAGCCTGATGAGCTCTAGCCTAGTCTTGGGCGAAGACTTCCCTGGGGGTTGTTTTCTCCTAATAGTATAATGTTTCTTGACAAATCACTGGATGCATTTTCATTTTTCATGCTCTCACGGTGAATCTTAGAATTAATTTTTTACCTTATTTATAAACTAAAATATAAATAAAAATGAATTTGATAGATCCTACTTAACTCAGGTCTCTTTCTTTTGAAATCTAATATTATTCTTTAGTTTAAACACAGACTAGAAAACAATATTATCATACCAAAATCTGGAAGAAAATTAAAGTACCCACTTTTATTCTTTTTACATAAATTGAACTATTTGTATATATAGAGATTAAATTTATTGTCCTTTGAAGAATATCTGTTTATTTACCTACCTATGTATCTATCATCTATCTATCTATCTATTTCTATACTAGTACACTTGGTATTTTAAAGTATTTACTCCAACTGGTATATTGACTTCAATATTTAATACTTGAGGAAGTGTTTTTAATTGTTAGGACTACGACATTTCCATAATATAAGGCTAATTTTTAGTTTGTAAATCAAATAGTAACAAAGTTATCCCACAGTCCCAGGGGCTTATACTATTGAGATCTGATTCAGTTTCCGATGGAAGAGATTGGTAGGGAGGAAGGTTTGATCTGATGGGACCACTATATAAAAATCAAGGATATTTACAAAGAATTTCTCTGAGAATCAAGACAATCATTTGGCTGCCTTGTCTTTTGTGTGTGTGTGTTTGTGCGGTACGCGGGCCCCTCACCGCTGTGGCCTCTCCCACCACGGAGCACAGGCTCCGGACGCGTAGGCCCAGCGGCCACGGCCCACGGGCCCAGCCGCTCCGTGCCACGCGGGACCCTCCCAGACCAGGGCACGAACCTGCGCCCCCTACACTGGCAGGCAGACCCCCAACCACCACGCCACCAGGGAAGCCCTGCCTTGTCTTTAATATTAAGAGTCAGATCTCATCAAGATAATGGTTATCTTTCTACTCAATAGGTAGTTTTTATTCCTTCATACTGAGCAGCACAGAGAGGAACAGGAAATGAGGATTAGAAAGAGACCTCTGGGTAAATAATCCATCCAAATTCATCTGGATTTGGCAAACTAAGTAACAATACATATTTTTGAACCTACAAAAATTATTTCCCTAAGAATAGCTGTATTGGATTCATCTGCCTCTAAATGCCAGCATGTGAGTGATTAAATAGTGGTATTTGATCAAGTCCCCTCCTCAACTTTTAAGTTAACTAACATCCCCAGAAACAGAATTTTTTCCCCCTAAGTTTTCAAATATTTCATGTGAGGATACAACTGGAGGTCAAATTTCATTTTGCCATGAATACTTTGGGATTGTTTACTTTTGTATATTTGTTTAAATATAAGATTGCTCTTTTTCTTTATGGGGAAGAGACTTTTTTTTTGCGATATGCGGGCGTCTCATTGTTGTGGCCTCTCCCGCTGCAGAGCACAGGCTCTGGACGTGCAGGCTCAGCGGCCATGGCTCACGGGCCCAGCCGCTCTGCGGCATGTGGGATCTTCCCGGACCAGGGCACGAACCCGTGTCCTCTGCATCGGCAGGCGGACTCTCAACCACTGCGCCACCAGGGGAGCCTGAAGAGACCTTTTTAATTTTGTTTTGTTTTGTGGGAAGAGACATTTTATCTTAAAGCAATCTGACCTCCTTTGTTTGTCATTGCACTGGTCTTTAGCTTTTTAACTGAGCCTTTTGCTTCCTTAAGTCTCTAGGTACATACGGTTGATTGCTTTTATGTGCTACTACTTGATGGGAGCAAAGATATTTCAAGCTTTGGAGACAGACATTCAGGAAGAGTTGAAAAATTCCTTTCTGGATGCTGAAACAGCCTTAATGAAGAACTATGTCAACATAACTTCAGAAGAACTTGAAATCTTTTTGCAGGTAAGAGATAAAGGGGTTTCGTTTGGGGCTTCCCTGGTGGCGCAGTGGTTGAGAGTCCACCTGCTGCTGCATAAATTTGCCAATTGTGTGAAAGAGAGCTGTAGATAGAAGACTTTATAGAATGCCTTCCTGTGTGTTTTTACCTAAATAGCAGTAATTTTCTGTCATCTGAAGAGTGATGGAAAAAAAAGACAAGGCCTTATAGTAATAGGAAACATAAAGACAACAGTAAAAGAATGTAAAGGGGTAAGACTGATACAGGTAAGAGGAAAAATTACAGAGCAGACATCACAAGGGTATAGGAACTACATAAGATATCCTGAGGGTCAGGGGAGAAAAAATAGCATTGGACTAAGTGTACCATTGATAACAATTATAAAACAAAACACTTATTACAAAGAGAATGGAAAACAGAGCAGGGTAAGCTAAGGAGGCGGAACCCAAAAGGGGATGACCATTTAAAGAAAGCACAGAAATACATTACCATGTGTAAAACAGATAGCTAGTGGGAACCTGCTGTAAGGCACAGGGAGCTCAGCTAAGGGGATATAGGTACACATAGAGCTGATTCACTTCATTGTACAGCAGAAACTAACACAACATTGTAAAGCAATTATACTCCAATAAAAAATTTAAAAATATTAAATTACATTAAAAATATAATAAAAATAAAGAAAGCATGTGAGTTGAGTTCCAAATTTACTTGCCCTTTCCTCTGTGAGCACTATCCCATTAACCCAGCTTGGTGAGGGGAAAATGAGCCCTAGCAGAAAGCAGCAATTCTACTGGGCTGAAGCATCAGGAAGTCAGAACTTGGGGACTCTAACAGTGATTGGAATTTGAGAAGAAAATCACAAAGAAGAGAAATCTTCAGAGTGAGAAAGCCTCCAAATTCTAAATCTGCTATGAATTCCTCTCAAGCTTTTGGTCCACTCCTAAATCGTGCATGTGTAAAGCAAGACCTCAGAAAAACAAACAAAAGCAGCATCTGTGATTGTAAAGAGCTATGCAGAGACTTCAGCAGCAGTCTGGTGCTGGGGAGACAAAAATCAGAATTTAAGGCTCAACAAGTTAGAGGGATTTGGTAAACACCCTAGGCCTTCTGTTGAAATCCCAGAAACAACACATCCAGACCTGCACCTCTGAGAGGGAGCCGTAAAGGAGGAAAAGTTTCCACACACTAGGAAGCTCCTTCACTGGCAGGGACGGGGGGTGGGTTGGGGGAAAGCTTGGGAGCCATGGAGGACAGCGCAGCAACACGGGTGCGGAGGGCAAAGTGGAGAGATTCCCGCACAGAGGATTGGTGCTGACCAGCACTCACCAGCCCGAGAGGCTTGTCTGCTCACCCGCCGGGGTGGGCAGGGCTGGGAGCTGAGGCTCGAGCTTCAGAGGTTGGATCCCAGGGAGAGGACTGGGGTTGGCTGCGTGAACACAGCCTGAAGGGGGCTAGTGCGCCATGACTAGCCAAGAGGGAGTCTGGGAAAAACTCAGGACCTGCCGAAGAGGCAAGAGACGATTGTTTTGGGGTGAGAGAGGAGAGGAGATTCAGAGCACTGCCTAAACAAGCTCCAGAGATGGGCGTGAGCCGCGGCTATCAGTGCAGAAACCAGAGACAGGCATGAAATGCTAAGGCTCCTGCTACAGCCACCAAGAAGCCTGTGTGCAAGCACAGGTCACTATCCACACCTCCCTTCCTGGGAGCCTGTGCAGCCTGCCACTGCCAGGGTCCCATGATCCAGGGACAACTTCCCTGGGAGAACGCATGGGGCACATCAGGCTGGTGCAATGTCACTCCAGCCTCTGCCACCGCAGGCTCGTCCCACATTCTGTACCACTCCCTTCCCCCGGCCTGAGTGAGCCAGAGCCCCCTAATCAGCTGCTACTTTAACCCCGTCCTGTCTGAGCGAAGAACAGACGCTCTCAGGTGACCTACAAGCAGACGCAGGGCCAAATCCAAAGCTGAACCCCAGGAGCTGTGTGAACAAAGAAGAGAAAGGGAAATCTCTCCCAGCAGCCTCAGGAGGGGCGGATTAAATCTCCACAATCAACTTGATGTACCCTGCAACTCTGGAACACCTGAATAGACAACGAATCATCCCAAAATTGAGGCAGTGGACTTTGGGAGCAACTGTAGACTTGGGGTTTGCTTTCTGCATCCAATTTGTTTCAGGTTTTATGCTTATCTTAGTTTAGTATTTAGAGCTTATTATCACTGGTAGATTTGTTTATTGATTTGGTTGCTCTCTTATTTTTTATTTTATATACAAATACATTTTTTCTTTCCTTTTTCTCTTTTTATGAGTGTATGCGTATACTTCTTTCTGTGATTTTGTCTGTATAGCTTTGCTTTTGCCATTTATCCTAGGGTTCTAACTGTCCATTTTGTTTTTTTGTTTAGTATAGTTTTTAGGGCTTGTTATCATGATGGATCTCCTATTTCGGTTTGGTTGCTCTCTTATTTTTTATTTTATATACAAATACATTTTTTCTTTCCTTTTTCTCTTTTTATGAGTGTATGCGTATACTTCTTTCTGTGATTTTGTCTGTATAGCTTTGCTTTTGCCATTTGTCCTAGGGTTCTAACTGTCCATTTTTGTTTTTTTGTTTAGTATAGTTTTTAGGGCTTGTTATCATTGATGGATCTCCTATTTTGGTTTGGTTGCTCTCTTCTTTCTTTCTCTCTCTCTTTTTTGATGAATTCTTAATTTTTTTATTTTTAATAATTTTTTTCTATTTTAATAACTTTATTTTTTAAATTCTCTCTCTCTCTCTCTCTCCTTCTTTCTTTCTTTCTTTTTTTTTCTCCCTTTTCTTCTGAGCCATGTGGCTGTCAGGGTCTTGGTACTCTGGCTGGCTGTCAGGCCTGAGCCTCTGAGGTGGGAGAGCTGAGTTCAGAACAATGAACACCAAAGATCCCCTGGCCCCACTTAATATCAATCGGAGAGAGCTCTCCCAGAGATCTCCTTCTCAATGCTAAGACCCAGCTCCACTCAACAATCAGCAAGCTCCAGTGCTGGACACCCTATGCCAAACAACTAGCAAGACAGGAACACAAACCCACCCACTACCAGAGAGGCTGCCTAAAATCATAAGATTACACACCCCAAAACATACCACTGGACTCGGTCCTGCCCACCAGAAAGACAAGATCCAGCCTCATCCACCAGAACAAAGGCACCAGTCCCCTCCACCAGGAAGCCTACACAACCCACAGAACCAACCTTAGCCACTGGGGGCAGACACCAAATAAAACAGGAACTGCAGCCTGCAAAAAGGAGACCCTAAACACAGTTCGTTAAGCAAGATGAGAAGACAGAGAAACACACAGCAGATGAAGGAGCAAGGTAAAAACCCACCAGACCAACCAAATGAAGAAGAAACAGGCAGTCTACCTGAAAAAAAATTCAGAGTAATGAGAGTAAAGATGATCCAAAATCTTGGAAATAAAATGGAGAAAATACAAGGAATGTTTAACAAGGACCTAGAAGAACTAAAGAGCAAACAAAAAATGATGAACAACACAATAAATGAAATTAAAAATTCTCTAGAAGGAATCAATAGCAGAATAACTGAGGCAGAAGAATGGATAAGTGATCAGGAAGACAAAATAGTGGAAATAACTACCAAGAGCAGAATAAAGAAAAAGAATGAAAAGCACTGAGGACAATCTCAGAGACCTTTGGGACAACATTAAATGCACCAACATTCGAATTATAGGGGTCCCAGAAGGAGAAGAGAAAGAAAAAAGGACTGAGAAAATATTTGAAGTGACTATAGTTGAAAACTTCCCTAATATGGGTAAGGAAATAGTCAATCAAGTCCAGGAAGTACAGAGAGTCCCATACAGGAAAAATCCAAGAAGAAACACGCCAAGACACATAGTAATCAAACTATCAAAAATTAAATACAAAGAAAAAATATTAAAAGCAGCAAAGGAAAAGCAACAATTAACATACAAGGGAATCCCCATAAGGTTAAGAGCTGATCTTTCAGCAGAAACTTTGCAAGCAAGAAGGGAGTGGCAGGACATATTTGAAGTGATGAAAGGGAAAAACCTACAACCAAGATTACTCTACCCAGCAAGGATCTCATTCAGATTCGACAGAGAAAGTAAAACCTTTACAGACAAGCAAAAGCTAAGTGAATTCAGCACCACCAAACCAGCTCTACAACAAATGCTAAAGGAACTTCTCTGGACAGGAAACACAAGAGAAGGAAAAGATTTACAATAAAAAACGCAAAACAATTAAGAAGATTGTAGTAGGAACATACATATCAATAACTACCTTAAATGTAAATGGATTAAATGCTCCAACCAAAAGACACAGACTTGTTGAATGGATACAAAAACAAGACCTGTACATATGCTGTCTACAAGAGACCCACTTCAGACCTAGGGACACATACAGAGTCAAAGTGAGGGGATGGAAAAAGATATTCCATGCAAATGGAAATCAAAAGAAAGCTGGAGTAGCAATTCCCATATCAGACAAAATAGACTTTAAAATAAAGACTATTACAAGAGGCAAAGAAGGACACCACATAATGTCAAGGAATCAATCCAAGAAGAAGATATAACAACTGTAATTATTTATGCAC
Source organism: Neophocaena asiaeorientalis asiaeorientalis (assembly GCF_003031525.2). Taxonomy (NCBI): domain Eukaryota; kingdom Metazoa; phylum Chordata; class Mammalia; order Artiodactyla; family Phocoenidae; genus Neophocaena; species Neophocaena asiaeorientalis. The sequence continues at coordinate 1,078,443 of NW_020175662.1, forward strand.
CCAATATAGGAGACCCTCAATACATTAGGCAAGTGGTAATAGCCATAAAAGGGGAAACTGACAGTAACATAATCATAGTAGGGGACTTTAACACCCCACTTTTGTCAATGGACAGATCATCCAAAATGAGAATAAAGAAGGAAACACAAGCTTTAAATGATACATTAAACAAGATGGACTTTATTTATAGGACATTCCACCCAAAAACAGCAGATTACACTTTCTTCTCAAGTGCACATGGAACATTCTCCAGGATAGATCATATCTTGGGTCACAAATCAAGCCTTGGTAAATTTAAGAAAATTGAAATCATATCAAGTAACAACACTATGAGACTAGATATCAATTACAGGAAAAAATCTGAAAAAATACAAACACATGGAGGCTAAACAATACACTACTTAATAACCAAGAGATCACTGAAGAAATCAAAGAGGAAATCGAAAAATACCTAGAAACAAATGACAATGAAAACATGATGTCCCAAAACCTATGGACACAGTGAAAGCAGTTTTATGAGGGAAGTTTGTAGCAATACAATCCTACCTCAAGAAACAAGAAGCATCTCAAATAAACAACCTAACCTTACCTAAAGCAATTATAGAAAGAGGAACAAAAAACCCCCAAACTTAGCAGAAGGAAAGATATCATAAAGACCAGATCAAAAATAATTGAAAAAGAAATGAAGGAAACAATAGCAAAGACCAATAAATCATGGACATATACACACTGCCAAACGTAAGGTAGATAGCTAGTGGGAAGCAGCCTCATGGCACAGGGATATCGGCTTTGTGCTTTGTGACTGCCTGGAGGGGTGGGATAGGGAGGGTGGGAGGGAGGGAGACGCAAGAGGGAAGAGATATGGGAACATATGTTATATATGTTATATAACTGATTCACTTTGTTATAAAGCAGAAACTAACACACCATTGTAAAGCAATTATACCCCAATAAAGATGTTAAAAAAAAAAAAAAGATAGTCCTCACAGGTTTTTATTGATAGTATATAATTTAATCCCAGCAGAGTAATACAGTGATTCCCTAACTAAACTAGATATATCATTAGATGCATTTATTTGTGAACCAGAAACTACATAAAGCAGCAAAGTATAGTTAAAAATCAAGCAAACTTTCCAGAATTAAAAAATGGAATAATTAAAATGCAGAATAAATGAAAGCCAGCAAGGTTGAAGGAGACAATATCAATAAATAAATATCAGCTGTATTTCTATACACCAGCAATGAAAAATCTCAAAATGAAATTAAGAAAACAATTCCCTTTACAAATGCAGTAACAAGAATAAAATACTTAGGACTAAATTTAACCAAGAAAGTTCAAGATTTGCACACTGAAAGCTACGAAACATTTTTGAAAAAAGGAGACCTAAATAAGTGGAAAGATTTATGTTTATATATTGGAAGACAATGTTGTACGATAATAATATTCTTTTAAGAGTATTTTAAGAGAACTCTTACAGATTCAACATATGAGTTTTCCTATGAAAATTTCAACTGCTTTTTTTTTTTGCAAAAATTAACCAGCTAGTTGTAAATTTTATGTGGAAATTCAAGGAACTCAGAGCAGTAAAAACAATCTTGAAAAAGACAGAGCTTAAGGACTCACACTTCCTGGATTAAAAAATTACAAAGCTACAGCAATAAAAACAGTGTGGTACTCACACAAGGATAGATATATGGACCAACAGAATAGAAGTGAGAGTGGAGAAATAAATTGACCGTAGATGTATGGGTTTATTTTTTTTAAGTTTTAATATACTTTTTTTTAAAACAAGTTTTAGGTTTACAGAAAAATTGGGCAGAGAATACAGAGTACAGAGAATTTCCAGATACCTCCTATCTCACTGCACAGTTTTCCCTGATACTAACATCTTGCATTAGTGTGGTACAATTGTTACGATTGAGGAATCTATACTGATATTTATTATTAACTAAAGTCCATGGTGTACAGTAGGGTTCATTCTTTGTGTTGGACACTCTGTGGTGGTCAATTTTAAGTGATATGATACTTTCTATATATTCTAAACATTTTACTTTATTATTTTTATAGTCTAATACCAAAGATGATTTCCAAGTTAGTATAAAATGATTTAGGATATCTAAAGTATATATTCCAAAGTGGTGACTTTGAAACACTACGACTACCAAATTAAGTTTGCAAACAAAAATTTTGAGCAGTTTCTAGTGAATTATCTCACTCACACCCAGGCAGATTCCTTAATTAATATACAAAGTCAAACTCTTTCAATTGGTTTCGTAACTTCTTCACCTCTTTCAATAAACAGGCAAAAATTAATGTTCTACATGTCTTTCTTCTGACATAAGATCTAATAAATTATAATGCCTAGAAACATTAATTCACTTGAAATTGCTCATTAACTATAAATATTTCAGAATATTTTACACAATTTACTGTAGCTTCTAGCTTGGTTTCTGTATTAGAGTTCTCCAGAGAAACAGAATACATATAGAGAATATATATGTATATCTATATCTATATAAAGAGGTTGTTATTATTATAAGGAATTGGCTTACATGACTATGGAGCCTGACAAGTCCCATGATCTGCTGTCTGCAAGCTGGAGGCCTAGAAGAGCCAGCGGTATAGTTCCAGTCTGAGTCAAAAGGTCTGAGAACCTGGAGAGCCAATGTCCCAGTTCAAAAACAGTCAGAGAGAGAATAAACTCTTCCTCACCCTGCCTTTTGTTCTATTCAGGTCCGCAACACATTGGATGAGGTCCACCCACATTGGGGAAGGCAGTCTGCTTTACTCAATCTACCCATTCAAATGTTAATTTCATTCAGAAACTCCCTTACAGATACACTTAGAATAATGCTTAGCTAGGAAACATTGATATCTGGGTATCCCATGTCCTAGTCAAGTTGACACAATTACCCATCACAGTTTCCAACTGAAAATGACCTATTAAAAGGTCAGTTCATTTCTATAAACTCTTAACGTTTCAATGAAGTTGTAATAGAAGCCTCTATTAGCCATTTATGGGAATGTATTCATGTACTTTATGAGGTAAATATAATTATTATCCTCATTTTACAGACATGGAAATTAAGGGTAAATAGCTTGCCCAGCTAGTAGATGATAGGATTGTGCTTCAAACTCCAATATACTTAACATAAGGGACACCACCCATAACCAGATCACCCTAACTGTAGTATGGAAGGCACATTTGAGGAGTTGTCTACTAGAGGCAGGAACACAATTACAAGACCGTGACAGTGTGCATGAGGATCTTGGAATTATTCTAGTGTTTTTATGAAGGAGAATCAAAAAGACTAGGTGGCACCTCTCTCTCTCTCTCTCTCTCTCTATCTTTGGTGGGAGAGGTTGGGGTGGTATGAATAAAGAAAGCAAGGAGTCAAGGATGATTGAGGTTTCCAGCTTGGGTATCTTCCACCCCAACTACCCACACTATTGTGTATGATTCTCACTAAGTAATAACGATAACAGCAGATTGCATTTGCACAGGATAGGAGACATAAAGGGTTTTGAAGTAAGTGTCTTTTATTGGTTCGCAGAAACTATATATAGTGCCATTGAGAAGTGGACAGTCTTGGTCCTAACAGATCTTCCTTTCTCTCCCAAGCTGGTAGACAGATAACTGGCACTTGCCAGACTGCTATCATCAACATACTGAGTTGATGAGTTTGTAACAGAGGAAAGTACGGGAGGGATCAGCATAAGAAGTACTTCCCTGCTTTATGATGTCTGTGCATATGGCTAGGAACAGGAGGAGAGGAAACACTGAGCCTACTGACATTTACCAGTCCTACAATGAATTCTGATTGAAAAATTTGACTTTCTTTCTTTTGGGATGTTCATTAATTGTTACCACCTTAACAAAAAAAAAGTCCTTCTCTTTCTAAAAAAAGCATAACCTCCTTATTGGGAGTATAAAATCACTGAGAGACACTGATGTGAGCTAAGTCCCTTTAGCCAACTACAAGAACCTCACATTGGCCAAGATGCTCTGGATAAAGTTCATTACTTAATCAACCAGTTTACCAAAGCAAACACCTCCCTCTAGTTTCTTAGACGTTATCTTCAACCACACCTTTAGCTTTTGAGTATTTTGACTTATCAGTGAACGCCTGCCAATACCTTACAGAAAGTACTAGAAGAGGAGGCTGAGTTTGGGAAGAGCATCCTTAAATCAAAGTTTAGGACTTTCTTGGCTAAATGTTCCAATGCATTTTAAATTCAGCTGTAGAATTGTATAGCTGTGCATCTAGGGCATTTAAAAGGGCAATAGAGACATGGGTCCCTTCTATTTTTGGAGGCTCTTAATTTATTAAAAATTTTTAAATGTCAAAATAGCTATAATACTTGAAGATTAACATGTCTACACTTAATAACAATACTTTTAATACAGAAATACAGTAAAACATAATTATGCTATTTAGAAGATAATTACATTTGCAAAAGTTATATATTCATAATACATGATGGGGTTAGACTGTCATTTAATGGGATACAAGCATGAAAATGTAGGATGAAAGTCATTGTCTTTCAATGTGTTCAGTGTATTCCATTTGGAGACTGACATTTGAGGCCCTTCACAAACGTGGACCTCAAATAAATGGTCTGAGATCCCCATTAGGATAGAGCTTGGCCCAACTCACTTGACCCAAGAATGTACTTCACAAGTAGACCTCAGACTTAGTTGGCAAGTGATGATATTATTTCTGAGACACTCCTGTCCTCTCCCACCAATTATCCTCCTAAGAAACATTTTTTAATGGCATATTTTCAGTGTTTATGACTTAGGAAGTGGTATAACTCAGCTCCTTGTGGGAATGACTCAGAGAGCTTTATTTTTCACAGGAATTTCTTTTGATTCCATAACACAGTCCCAGCTGCAGAACCTCTGCAACAGTTGTCAGCTGGGTTCGGGAGTCACACAGATGTGGGGACAAGTTCTGCTTCACCACAACTAGTTAAGTGACCTTGAGAAATTGCCAACCTCTCTGAGCCTGTATCTCAACTGTAAAATGGGAATAATAATAGTCCTTATTTCATAGGGTGGTCTGAAATGAAATGACTTGTTGCAAGTAAAGCACACTGCCTAACATCTAACCGGTACTCAAGAAATGTTAGCCATAGGTACTGTTATTCTTTTCCCAAGTAACAGAGCTCTCTACGTAGAAGACACAAAAAACATTCAAATCAAACTTTTTCCCCACTACTTTTTGATATTTTAAATATTTCAGATATTTTAAAAATTTTATTTTACTATTTTATATCCATTATCACTTTGTGACTGTAAGTGTATCTCCAAAATTAATTAACTAATTAATAAAACTTATTTTAAAGAGGATGAGACACTGATGAAATATGTAATGTTGGTACTTCTCATGTAGTACCAAACCCGGCCTCCAGATGTCAGTATGAACTCAACTGATTGAGGCAGTTACTCAAATACGATGGTTACGTGCTACTCTACTCTTATGCATTAAATAGCACTGCAGATATACAATAACCATTATTCAATTTTAGAAATGTAATAAATATATCAGCTTCTTTGAATTCAGAAGACACTGTATTATAAAACTAGTAATGAAAAATATGCATCAAGTGCATGAATCTGGAAGCACCATTACAAGAAATTTGGACACATTTAACCAAAATATGAAAAGAAGGTTATATTTAACACTTGCTTTTGGAAAAAACAATTATTATTTACATGATTGTGGGATGTAGTCTATGGGTCTTCAAAAATTATTCAAGATAATCAGCGGCCACATCTAACATTTTCTACATTCTACTCTTGTGCAGTACACATTTAGGGCCATTCCACTGGAAAGGTAAATCAGATAAAACATTGTTTCATGCCCATGAAAACCAAGTAAAAGTAATTCAGTTTATAAAGCGATGCAGATTTATTATGGGTGTTGCTACAGAAGCCTCAAAAAGTTTGCTCTTAGAGGGCACTATTACCCATTTTATTCATTCAATAAATATTTATTGAGTATCTACTATGTTTCAAGCAACTTTTTAGATGTTGGGAAGAGAGCTGTGAACAAAGCAAACAAAATCCCTGCCCTCATGGGGTTTTCAGTTCAGGAAAGAAAGATGGGCAATAAATGTAATAAATAAATAAACAACAAAGTGAAATAGTACATTAAAAAATAATAATTTCTTATTATTAACTTAAAGAGAGTGGAGGAGCAAGCCAGAGGTATATCTGGGGGAAGAACACGCCAGACAGAGGCACTCCCAAAGGCAAAAGCTCCAGGGAACCTCCATACTGTTCTCCATAGTGGCTGTATCAATTTACATTCCAACCAACAGTGCAAGAGGGTTCCCTTTTCTCTACACCCTCTCCAGCATTTATTGTTTGTAGATTTTTTGATGATGACCATTATGACCAGTGTGAGGTGATACCTCATTGTGGTTTTGATTTGCATTTCTCTAATGGTTAGTGATGTAGAGCATCCTTTCATGTGTTTGTTGGGAATCTGTATATCTTCTTTGGAGAAATGTCGATTTAGGTCTTTTGCCCATTTTTGGATTGGGCTGTTTGTTTTTTTGATATTGAGATGCATGAGGTTCCTTAAAAAACTGAAAATAGAACTACCATAGAACACAGCAATTCCACTACTGGACATACCCTGAGAAAACCATAATTCAAAAAAGAGTCATGTACCACAATGTTCATTGCAGCACTATTTACAATAGCCAGGACATGGAAGCAACCTAAGTGTCCATCAACAGATGAATGGATAAATGAGATGTGGCACATATACACAATGGAATAGTACTCAGCCATAAAAAGAAATGAAATTGAGTTATTTGTAGTGAGGTGGATGGACCCAGAGACTGTCATACAGAGTGAAGTAAGTCAGAAAGAGAAAAAAAAAAATACTGTATGCTAACACATATATATATGGAATCTAAAAAAAAAAAAAAGTTATGAAGAACCTAGGGGCAGGACAAAAATAAAGATGCAGACAAAGAGAATGGACTTGAGGACACAGGGAGGGGGAAGGATAAGCTGGGATGAAGTGAGAGTGGCATTGACATATATACACTACCAAATGTAAAGTAGATAGCTAGTGGGAAGCAGCCGCATAGCACAGGGAGATCAGCTCGGTGCTTTGTGACCACCTAGAGGGGTGGGATGGGGGGGTGGGAGGGAGACGCAAGAGGGAGGAGATATGGGGATATATGTATATGTATAGCTGACTCACTTTTTCATGCAGCAGAAACACACCATTGTAAAGCAATTATACTCCAATAAAGATGTTAAAAAAATAAAAAAGGAATAGACTGAGATGGTGGAAAGGGCAGAGTCCAGTCAGGAAGTTTATGTATTACTCTAAGTTAGAGACTACATTGGTTTGGAGGAAGACATTGGTGGAGCATCTCAAGGTTGATATTCAAGCAAAGATCTCTGGATGCTTCTGGTGCTTGGAAAGGTTTGCTAGGTTAAGGATGAAATGTTTTAAAGTCCACTCCAGAAACCAACCAACCAACCAACGAGTCTCCATAATCCTTTTATGCTAAAGGATTGCTTCTTGGGAGCAGTCATAGTTGAAGTTACAAGAAAATAACCTTTTATTTCACAATAGTGCAAAAAGAAGGGTCAGGAAAAAAAAAGTCAGCACGAAGTATACATACTGCACAGTGGTTTTTATGGGAGATTAATGCAAGGTTTCTTCTGACCCTGGCAAATATTGGGACCAGATTTCACTCATAAAATAAAGAATTTTCTATTTTCTCTGGAATCCTAGGGTTTTTTAAAATACCACATTTATCTCAGAAATACTAATTCAGTGCTTTTTAAATTAATAAACTTATAAAAAAGGGGTTTTAGGTTTACAGAAAAATGGAGCAGAAATACAGAGAATTCCCATATGCATCCTCTTTCTCTCCTCCCCAAAGCAGTTTCCTCTATTACTAACATCTTGCAGTAGCATGGTACATTTGTTACAATGCATGAACAAATATTGATACATTATTAACTACAGTCCTCTAGTTTACATTAAGGGTCATTCCTCGTGTTGTACAGTTCTGTGGGGTTTGATAATGCATAATATAATGTATCCACCATTACAGTATCATACAGAATAGTTTCACGGCTCTAAAAATCCCCTGTGATTTACCTATTCATCCCATTCTCTTTCCCTGAACCCCTTGCAACCACTGCTCTTTACTGTCTCTATAAGTTTTGTCTTTTCCAGAACATCATATAGTTGGGATCACTCAATACATATGTAATCTTTTCACACTGGCCTCTTTCATTTAGCAATATGCATTTAATGTTCCTCTTTGTCTTTTCACGGCTTAATGGCTCATTTAATTTTATTGCTGAGTAATATTCCATGTGTGGATATACTTGTTTCTTTATTCACCTATTTGGCAATTTTGAAAAAGCAGCTATAAACATTTGTGTGCAGGTTTTTGTGTGGACCTACATTTTCAGCTCAGCTGGGTAAATACCAAGGCGCTCAAGTGCTGGACTGTATGGTAAGACTATGTTTACCTTTGTAAGAAACTGCCAGACTGTCTTCCAAAGTGACTACTGTTTTGCATTCCCATCATGAATAAATGAGTTCCTGTTGCTCCACAACCTTACCAGCATTTGATGTTGGCAGTGCTTTGGATTTTAGCCATCCTAACAAATGTGTAGTTTTATCTAAATATTGTTTTATAGTTCCCTTATAACATTTAATGTTGAGCATCTTTTCTTAAGCTTATTTGTCATCTGTATATCTTCTCTGATGAGATGTGTGCTTAGATCTTTTGCCCAATTTTTTTAATGTTAAGTTTTATGACTTTTTTGTACATTTTGGATACTAGTCCTTTGATATGTGTTTTGCAAATATTTTCTCCCAGTCTGTGGCTTGTCTTTTTACTCTTAGCATTGTCTTTGCCAGAGCAGAAGTTTTAAATTTTAGTGAAGTCCAACTTATCAAATATTTTCTTTCATGGATTGCACTTTTGATGTTGTGTATAAAAAAACTCATCACTGAACACAAGGTCACCTATATTTTCTCGTATGCTATCATCTAGAAATTTTTTCCAGAAATTTGTTGAAATCGCTTGTCTCCTAATGATGTCCCTTCCCTTTTCTTCACCAATCTGGTTTACCCAAACAGAGTATTGAAAAAGACAGGAGATGAACATTTTTTATGTCTGCACTACTTTTTAAAAATCATTTTTGGTATGCAAAAATTATTAGATTTTATATTTTTATTCTAACATGGCATTCTTATGATTGATTCCTACTTGATTTAAAGTTTTAGTTGAGATAGTTTCTTAGCTGTTTTCTTAGATTTTCTAGGGAAACAGTAATAATTGACATCCTTTCTAGAATTTGTTAGTCCTTCTTTATCTTATGCATCAAATATCTTCAGAATAATGTTTAAGTGGTAATTAAAGGCAACTGAATTTTTTCAAACTTAGATGGGACTCTCTCTGGTATATCTCTGATTCTGAAAGATACTGTCTATCAAGCAAAGGGACTTTCCATCTCTTTCTAGATTATGAAGTGTTCTCTTAGATGCTGAATTTTAGCAGAAGGCATTTGGCAGGGGATCATCTTTCAAAATGATAATTGAGTTTTTTCTTCTTTAAAAGTATCTTTTTTGACATCTGTATCTGCCATTTTAATTTTATATTTCTTTTTTTTTTCCCTCTGAATTCTGGATAAATTTTTCTTGATATTCTTCTAATTTACATTTTCAGTGGTGTCCATTCTAGTATTCATCTCTATTGAGTATTTAATACTGCTAGGCCTTTTATTTTTAATATTTTGAGTAACAGGTTTTTTCTGTATTTTGTTCTTTTGCTTTTTTGTGTGACCTCATTTTATACTTTCAAACTAAAGGATGAGTTTGAATCATTAAGACACTTTTCTCTTTCCTCAGTCAGTTCTGCTTCAGTGGTGGCCATTTATATGCTAGCTTTGCCGCTTGTTTTTAACTTTTAAAAATTTTAATGAGAATTGTTTATAGTTTGCTACACATGAAAATTTATAACTAAGAAAAAAAGATATGCAGAGGGTACAGATATCAGTGTCAAAATCTTCTTCCCCATAGAACTGACAAATAATTCATAACCAGTGAGCTTAAAAAGTTTTTGAACTATGGATTTTAATCATACGTCTCATAATTTTTCATGTTCTGCTTATAGTTATAAGTGGAAGTCATATTTATACACTATTGGTAGTGATATGAACAATGTAAGTATTTATTTATTCATTCATTTAGCTTTAAGTTCCTATTACGTTCCATATCCTGTACTTGTGTGTTTCTAACCTTTCCCATCCTCAGTCCCAAACAGTTAACTAAGCTGGCAGGGAGGCAAATAGGTACAATCCTGCCTTTGCATAAACATAGTGAACCATCTTCAACCTTAAGAATGAGGAAAACATTTTTTGTTTGTTTGTTTGTTTTTGCAGTGCGTGGGCCTCTCACTGTTGTGGCCTCTCCCGTGGCAGAGCACAGGCTCCGGACGCCCAGGCTCAGTGGCCATGGCTCACGGGCCCAGCCGCTCTGCGGCATGTGGGATCTTCCCAGACTGGGACACGAACCCTTGTCCCCTGCATCGGCAGGCGGACTCTCAACCACTGTGCCACCAGGGAAGCCCGGAAAACATTTTAAGAGATGGCAGAGCAACAAGCTAGGAGCCTAGAAACTGCTATATCGTCCCTGGTTTATACTGTTGAGATTATCTTGTGAGAAATACTGTGTTTTTTTGTCTTATTGTAGAGTCAATTTCTTGACTGACTTACACATAAAAACTTTTGTCTCATACTTTACAAACATTTTGTAAGTTGTTCTCTGAGCTTGTGAAAATTTTCAGCTCTTCAAATTTCACCAGCTCACACAAAATTTAAGGGAGCACCAAAGCTCTCATTTAGATATATCATATGCTAGTGCAATATTTTGTAAAATAAAAAAGGTATGCAAAAAATCTATGAAGAACCAAATATCAAATTTTAAAATAAAGGCAGGATCAGTATGACTGATTTTTCCCTATTGATTCAGACTTCAACATGGCTCAGAATGGCACTGTTACTAATTCTGCCTTTATTTAAAATTTGGGTACTTCTAATCTTTCTGACCCTTCTTGTTGAAGTTTTTGACACATGCCCTTTAAATTTTGTCCACGAGGTGATGAATGAGTGCCTCACCTAAATTATCCTAGTCCTGGCTGTCCTCTTTTACTACAGTATGTACAACACATTAATTTTCAGAATCATGTTTTCTACCTTGGCCCAGATTCATAGACAGATCAGGTTTTCCCAGGCACTTCCAACACACTCACCAAGTTCACTTTTCTTTGACTTTAAGACAATACTCTATTCAGGCAAACCAAGCTGATGAAGAAAAGGGGAGTGAGGACATCAGCAGACAAGAGATTTCAACAAATTTCTGGAAGACAGGAAGGAATTAGAAGAGTGACATCTGGTGGAGCGGCAAGAGGAAGCCAGAGCCTAGTACAAGTAGATAGTCACGGTGTCAGCCTCAAAGAGGCTCAAGGCTTGGACACTCCAGGGTGACAGTTTGATGTGGAGTGAAAAACACAGGCATTAATTAAAAATCTATATGCAGAACTGTTAATACCCCCATGCCTTCTCCAACCCAACACCTCACAGTTGCTATATTCCCACATTCCAAACTTGAGGCTGTTTTTCTAAATAAATTCAGTGGCCCAGAAGCAAAGACCTCTACATTCTGGCATTTAGAGACCTCCTAGCATAAGAGCCAGATCTCCTTCTGGTGATCTAAAAGTAAAACTCACCAGTTAGTACAGCTCTATGCCTGTGCATTCTCAAATAGCAATGAGCATCTTAAGACCACAGCACTACTGAGGTAGTCCCCAAAATGAGAGAACAAAATAAACAAGCAGGAAACAAATGGGTCTGAAGGAAATAGAGATGACACATAGAACAGAAGAGAGTCTGATTAGTCTCCTCAGAGATCTTATGAAAATATTTCATCCTGAAAACAAGAACTGGATGACAGGAAAACCAAATAATCAGCACACTTTTAAAGCCTTTGGACATAAAAATTATAATGTTCAAACCAAATAATTTCATGGAGGGTTGGAAGATAAAGGCAAAACATATTTCATAAAGCAGAGCAATAAGACTCACATTTTTTGAGAGAACATGTGAGATCTAGGGGATTGATCTAGGAAGCCTGTCACTCTAGTAATGGTAGTTCCAATATGAAAAAAATAGCAGAGCAGTGTTTCCCAGAGGTGAATCTAACTGCTCTTCATACTGACACCAAGGGGCTGACACAGTGAATAAATCAAAGTCCCATATGTTAGATGAAATTTCAGGAAAAAAAAATGAAATCTGAAAACTGGAGACAGAAACAGAGTGAGACACAGACAGAGGGAGAGACAGAGACAGAGACAGAGAATGAGAGAGAGAAAATTAAACAATGAGAATCAAACCATGAAAATCTGAGAATCACACCAGCACTGGATTTCTTATCACCAAAACTGAATGCTAGAAGAATATGCAACAATATCATTAAGGCTGAGAGGAAAAAAACATATTCAACCTCAACCCAAACATTCAAGTACTGATCATCTATGCCCTGCCCAGTGAGAGAACCCTGAGCAGATTTATGGGTATTTACAAAGTAGAAGCAGCCACCTCTGACAGTGTTAAGGAGAGAATGACCAAGGAACATTGTCAAGTCCACAATTCTAAGTGAGCTTGTGGGGCACTATTCCTTCCTTCATTAAAAGGATGGGCACCAAGGGAAAAACAGTCCAGAGTAACATTAGCAACTGCTTTAGAAGTACTCATTTCTAAAGCCAGTGCTTCAGAGACACATTTATTTTAGTTATGTTGACATTTAAGTAGCTCTTGGTAGGACAAATGGTACTACTCTAAGTGTTGCCTTTGTAGACCAACTAGCTAGGATCTCACTGGGCGTGGGAAAATGAAAGCCCAGTGGCTTCCCTGGTGAGGCAGTGGTTAAGAATCCACCTGCTAGTGCAGTGGACATGGGTTCGAGCCCTGGTCCTGCAAGATCCCACATGCTGCGGAGCAACTAAGCCCATGCGCCACAACTACTGAGTCTGTGCTCTAGAGCCCACAAGCCACTGCTGAAGCCCTCGTGCCTAGAGCCCATGCTCCGCAACAAGAGAAGCCACTGCAATGAGAAGCCCACGCACCACAACAAAGAGTAGTAGCCCCCCCTCGCTGCAACTAGAGAAAGCCCGCGTGCAGCAACAAAGGCCCAGTGCAGCCCAAAATAAATAAAAATAAAATAAACTTATTAAAAAAAGAATAGGCCAGACACTATAAAACTCTTAGAGGAAAACACAGGCAGAACCCTCTATGACATAAATCACAGCAAGATCCTTTTTGATCCACCTCCTAGAGAAATGGAAATAAAAACAAAAACAAACAAATGGGACCTAATGAAACTTAAAAGCTTTTGCACAGCAAAGGAAACCATAAACAAGACCAAAAGACAACCTTCAGAATGGGAGAAAATATTTGCAAATGAAGCAACTGACAAAGAATTAATCTCCAAAATATACAAGCAGCTCATACAGCTCAATATCAAAAAAACAAACCAATCCAAAAATGGGCAGAAGACCTAAATAGACATTTTTCCAAAGAAAATAGTAGCCCCCTCTCACTGCAACTAGAGAAAGCCCACGTGCAGCAATGAAGACTCAATGCAGCCAAAAATAAATAAATAAATTTATTAAAAAAATAAAAGCCCAGATTTACACATGATGTGGTTAATTGGAAACTCTTTTAAGAAAATGAAATAGCATATTAAAAAAATTAAAATGGCAAGCCCCAAACACATCTCCCCAAACATACTGCTTGATAAAGAATTAGGCATTGGTTTTATATACCATCTGGGGCCAAAAAAGAAAAGGTGGCTGGAAAAGGCTTTGAAGGTGACAGTTTCTGAAAAGTTACAGTATGCCTGGAGACCCCACCTTCAGTGTGAGCCTGGGAGTTAAAGCTAAGGAAACACAAGCTTTAAATGACACATTAAACAAGATGGACTTAATTGATATTTATAGGACATTCCATCCCAAAACAACAGAATACACTTTCTTCTCAACAGGTCATGGAACACTCTCCAGGATAGATCATATATTGGGTCACAAATCAAGTATTGGCAAATTTAGGAAAATTGAAATCGTATCAAGTATCTTTTCCAACAACAACACTATAAGACTAGATATCAATTACAGGAAAAAAACTGTAAAAAATACAAACACATGGAGGCTAAATAATACACTACTAAATAACCAAGAGATCACTGAAGAAATCAAAGAGGAAATCAAAAAATACCTAGAAAAAAATGACAATGAAAACATGACGACCCAAAATCTATGGGATTCAGCAAAAACAATTCTAAGAGGGAAGTTTATAGCAATACAATCTTACCTCAAGAAACAAGAAAAATCCAAAGAAACAACCTAGCCTTACACCTAAAGCAATTAGAGAAAGAAAGACAAAAGAAACCCCTTAAGTTAGAAGGAAAGGAATCATAAAGATCAGATCAGAAATAAATGAAATAGAAATGAAGGAAACAATAGCAAAAATCAATAAAACTAAAAGCTGGTTCTTGGAGAAGATAAACAAAAGTGATTAGCCAGACTCATCAATATAAAAAGGAAGAAGACTCAAATCAATAGAATTAGAAATGAAAAAGGAGAAGACACACTGCACAAATACAAAGGATCACGAGAGATTAATACAAGCATTTATTTACGCCAATAAAATGGTCAGCCTGGAAGAAATTGACATATTCTTAGAAAAGCACTACCTTCTGAGACTGAACCAGGAAGAAATAGAAAATATAAACAGACCAATCATAAGCACTGAAATTGAAACTGTGATTAAAAATCTTCCAACAAACAAAAGTCCAGGACCAGATGGCTTCACAGGAGAATTCTATTAAACATATAGAGAAGAGCTAACACCTATCCATCTCAAACTCTTCGAATATATACCAGAGGGAGGAACACTCCCAAACTCATTCTATGAGGCCACCGTCACACTAACACCAAAACCAGACAAAGATGTCACCAAAAAAGAAAACTACAGGCCAATATCACTGATGAACATAGATGCAATAATCCTCAACAAAATACTAGCAAACAGAATCCAGCACTATATTAAAAGGATCGTACACCATGATCAAGTGGGGTTTATCCCAGGAATGCAAGGATTCTTCAATATACACAAATCAATCAATGTGATACACCATATTAACAAATTGAAGGAGAAAAACCATATGATCATCTCAATAGATGCAGAAAAAGCTTTTGACAAAATTCAACACCCACTTATGATAACCCTCCAGAAAGCAGACATAGAGGGAACTTAACATCAACATAATAAAGGCCATATATGACAAACCCACAGACAACATCATCCTCAATGGTGAAAAACTGAAACCATTTCCATTAAGATCAGGAACAAGACAATGTTGCCCACTCTCACCACTCTTATTCAACATAGTTTTGGAAGTTTTAGCCACAGCAATCAGAGAAGAAAAAGAAATAAAAGGAATCCAAATCAGAAAAGAAGAAGTAAAACTGTCACTGTTTGCAGATGACATGATACTCTACATAGAGAATCTTAAAGATGCTACCAGAAAACTACTAGAGCTAATCAATGAATTTGGTAAAGTAGAAGGACACAAAATTATGCACAGAAATCTCTTGCATTCCTATACACTAATGACGAACAATCTGAAAGAGAAATTAAGGAAACACTCCCATTTACCATTGCAACAAAAAGAATAAAACACCTAGGAATAAACCCACATAAGGAGGCAAAAGACCTGTATGCAGAAAACTATAAGACACTGATGAAAGTAATTAAAGATTTTACCAACAGATGGAGAGATACACCATGTTCTTGGATTGGACAAATCAACATTGTGAAAATGACTCTACTACCCAAAGCAATCTACAGATTCAATGCAATCCCTAACAAACTACCAATGGCATATTTCCCTAAAGTAGAGCAAAAAATTTCACAATTTGTATGGAAACACAAAAGACCCCAAATAGCCAAGGCAATCTTGAGAAAGAAAAATGGAGCTGGAGGAATCAGGCTCCCTGACTTCAGACTATACTACAAAGCTACAGTAATCAAGACAGTATGGTACTGGCACAAAAACAGAAATATAGATCAATGGAACAGGATAGAAAGCCCAGAGATAAACCCACGCACATATGGTCACCTTATCTTTGGTAAAGGAGGCAAGAATATGCAATGGACAAAAGACAGCCTCTTCAATAAGTGGTGCTGGGAAAACTGGACAGGTACATGTGAAAAATGAAATTAGAGCATTCTCTATCACCATGTACAAAAATAAGCTGAAAATGTATCAAAACCCTAAATGTAAGACCAGAGACTATAAAACTTTTAGAGGAAAACATAGGCAGAACACTCTTTGACATAAGTCACAGTAATATCTGTTTGGATCCACCTCCTAGAGAAATGGAAATAAAAACAAAAATAAACTAATGGGACCTAATGAAACTTAAAAGTTTTGCACAGCAAAGGAAACCATCAGCAGCAAAAAAGACAACCCACCAAATGGGAGAAAATATTTGCAAATGAAATGACTGACAGGGAATTAATCTACAAAATCAACTATATTCCATTAAAATTTTTATTTTAAAAATCTTTGTAAACATCAAACAAAAAATATACATATACACAATGGAATGCTACTCAGCCATAAAAAAGAATGAAGTAATACCATTTGCAGCAACATGGATGGACCTAGAGATTATCATACTAAGTGAAGTAAGTCAGAGAAAGACAAATATCATATGATATCACTTGTATATGGAATCTTTAAAAAATGATACAAATGAACTTGTTTACAAAACAGAAACAGACTCACAGACTTAGAAAACAAACTTATGGTTACCAAATGGAAAGGGGGGGGAGGATAAATTAGGAGTTTGTGATTAACATATAACACTACTATATAAAAAATAAACAAGAAGGACTTACTGTATATAGCACAGGGAACTATACTCAATATTTTGTAATAAGCTAAATGGGGAAAGAATGTGAAAAAGAAATGATGTATGTATACCTGAATCACTTTGCTGTACACCTGAAACTAACACAACATTGTTAGTCAACTGTATTCCAATATAAAGTAAAATTTATTTTTAAAAACCATATAATCATCTTGTTAGATGCAGAAAAGCTTTTGACAAATTTCAGCATCCATTTATGATAAAAAAAAACTCTCCAGAACGTGGGCATAGGGGGAACATACCTCAACATAATAGAGGCCACATATGACAAACCCACAGCTAACATCATACTCAATGGTGAAAAGCTGAAAGCATTTCTTTAAGATCAGTAACAAGACAAGGATGCCTGTTCTTGCCATTCTTATTCAACAAAGTATTGGAAGTTCTAGCCACAGCAATCAGACAACAAAAAGAAATAAAAAGAATCCAAATTGGAAAGGAAGAAGTAAAACTGTCACTGCTTGCAGATGACATGATACTATACATAGAAAATTCTAAAGATGCCATCACAAAGCTACTAGACCTCATCAATGAATTCAGGAAAGTTGCAGGATACAAAATTAATATACAGAAATCTGTTGCATTTCTATACACTATCAACAAACTATCAGAAAGAGAAATTAAGGATACAATCTCATTTACCATTGCATTAAAAAGAATAAAATACCTAGGAATAAACCTACCTAGGAAAGTAAAAGAACTGTACTTGGAAAAATATAAGATACTGATGAATGAATTGAAGATGACACAAACAGATGGAAAGATATACCATGTTCTTAGATTGGCAGAATTAGTATTATTAAAATGGCCATACTACCCAAGGTAATCTACAGATTCAGTACAATCTCTATCAAAATACCAACAGCATTTTTCACAGAACTAGACAAATAATTTTAATTTTTGTATGGAAATACAAAAGGCCCCAAATGCCAAAGCAATCTTGAGAAAGAGGAACAGAGCTGAAGGAACCACTTTCCCTGACTTCAGACTAGAGTACAAAGCTACAGTCATCAAAACAGTATGGTACTGGAACAAAAACAGACACATAGATCAATGGAACAGAATAAGAGAGCCCAGAAATAGACCATGCATTTATGGTCAATTAGTCTATGACAAAGGAGGCAAGAATATACAATGGAGAAAAGACCAACTCTTCAATAAGTGGTGCTGGGAAAACTGGACAGCTACATGTGAAAGAATGAAATTAGAACATTCTCTAACACCATGTAGAAAAATAAAATCAAAATGGATTAAAGATCTAAATGTAAGACCAGAAACCATAAAACTTCTAGAGGAAAACATAGGCAGAACACACTTTGACATAAAGGTAACAAATTTTGGGGGGATCTATCTCCTAAAACAAAGGAAATAAAAGGAAAAATATCAAATGGAACCTAACTAAACTTAAAACGTTTTGCAAAGCAAAGGAAACCATTGACAAAATGAAGACAACCTACTAAATGGGAGAAAACATTTGCAAACGATATGACCATTAAGGGTTTAATATCCAAAACAACAAACAGCTCATACAACTCAACGTCAAAAAAACAAACAACCCAATTAAAATATGTGCAGAAGACCTGAACAGACATACTTCCAAAGAGGACATGCAGATGGCCAACAGTCACATGAAAACATGCTCACTGTCGCTAATCATCAGGAAAATTCAAATCAAAACCACAATATCAGGGCTTCCCTGGTGGCGCAGTGGTTGAGAGTCCTGCCGATGCAGGGGACACGGGTTCGTGCCCCAGTCCGGGAAGATCCCACATGCCGCGGAGCGGCTGGGCCCGTGAGCCATGGCTGCTGAGCCTGCGCGTCCGGAACCTGTGCTCCGCAACAGGAGAGGCCACAACAGTGAAAGAACCGTGTACCCCCAAAAAAAAAAAAAAAAAAAAAAAACCCACAATATCACCTCACACCTGTCAGAATGGCTATCATCAAAAAGACCACAAATAACAAATGTTGGTGAAAATATGAAGAAAAGGGAACACTTGTACACTGTTGGTGGGAATGTAAATTGGTGCAGTCACTGCCTCTTAGGCAGTTCCAGAGTTTTTCCCGGACTCCCTCCTGGCCACCTGTGGCACACTAACCCCCTTCAGTCTGTGTTCACGCAGCCAACCCGAGTCCTCTCTTGGGATCTGACCTCTGAAACCCAAGCCTCAGCTCCCAGCCCGTACCCATCCTGGCACGTGAGCGGACAAGCCTCTCAGGCTGGTGAATGCTGGTCGGCACTGATCCTCTGTGCAGGAATCTCTCTGCTTTGCCCTCTGCACCCCTGTTGCTGCACTCTCCTCTGTGCCTCCAAAGCTTCCCTCAGCCCATCCCCCATCTCCACCAGTGAAGGGGCTTCCTAGTGTGTGGAAAATTTTCCTCTTTCACAGCTCCCTCCCAGAGATGCAGGTCCCTTCCCTATTCTTTTATCTCTGTTTTTTCTTTTTCTTTTGCCCTACCCAGGTACTTGGGGAGTTTCTTGCCTTTGGGGAAGTCTGAGGTCTTCTGCCAGCGTTCAGTACGTGTTCTGTAATTGTTCCACGTGTAGATGTATTTCTGATGTATTTGTGGGGAGGAAGGTGATATCCATGTCTTACTCCTCCACCATCTTGAAGTTCCCCTCATTCTTTATATTTTCTACCTCTGTTAAAAAGTAACTTCTTGCTCTGTGCATCCATTCTTCTCCTAAGTTCTTTGATCATCCTTACAATCATTACCCTGAACTCTTTCTTGGATAGATTGCCTATCTCCACTTCTCTTAGTTTTATCTTGTATCTTCATTTGGAACATGTTCCTCTGTCACCTTATTTTGCCTAAGTTGCTGTTTGTATTTTTATATATCTGGTTGGTTAGTTATGTTTCCCAACCTTGGAGAAGTGCTCTTCTATAGGAGATGTCCCATGTGTCCTAACAGCACACTCCCCCATCATCACCCAAGCTTTATGCTCTAGGGTTCCCCCTATGAGGGCTGCATGGGTCCTTCTCTTGTGGCATGCTGACTATGTGGGTGGTTTGGTAGATTTGGTTGGTCCCTAGTCCAGTTGGCTGCCAGGCTCTGCCTTGTGCAGAAGCTACTGGCTCCTGATTGGCAGGGCCTGGTCGTGAGGTGGATGCCTGCTGAACCCCAGAGGGCCCTGAGGCTAGTGCTGGCTCACTGGTCATGGAGTCAGGGTCCAGAAGACTCTGAGACTGTTGCCCACACACTGGTGGGCGCAGCCATGTCCTGGGGTTAGTGCTGGGCTACTGGCAGGCAGATCCAGGCCCTAGAGTCTGGATGCAGGGCTCAGGGATCCCAGAGCTGGTGTCAGATTGCTGGTGGGAGGGGACCAGTTCCTGACACAGTTTGGTATGGGGTCTGGGGTGTCCCGAAGCTTGTACTGGCCCAGGTCCCGCTGGTCGTCCCAGGGCAGTATCTGGTCTGCTGTGGACAGGCTGAGGGATTGTGGTTTTCTTGGGTCTGGTGTCTGCCCCCTAGTGGGTAAGTCTGATCTAGAGGCTAGAGCACACTTCCTGGAGGGCAGTGCTGGTGCCTGTCCACTGGTGGGTAGAGCTGGGTCCTGGCCCTCTGGTGGGCAGGGCTGTGTCTAGAGGCATGTCTAGAGGTGGGTGTGGGCTCAGGAAGTCTTTAGGCAGCCTGTCTGTTGATGGGTGGGGCTGTGTCCCCACCCAGTTAGTTGCTTGGTCTGAGGCTTCCCAGAATTGGTGTCTATAGGTTATTGGGTGGGGCCAGGTCTTGGCCCTAATGAGCTAGAGGGAGGATCTCACAATGGTACCTGCCAACACCGGTGTCCAGTCCACATGGTAGAAGGAGCTCCCAGGAATGGCTGCCACCAGTGTCTATGTCCCCAGGGTGAGCTTCAGCACCCGCTCTCCCAGCCTCTCCAGGAGCCACTTCAAGAGCAGCCAGTAGGTCTGTCCCAGGCTCCTATCAAACTATTGCTTTTGCCCTGGGTGGTGAAGAATGTGAGATTTTGTGTGCACCCTGTAAGAGTCTATTTCCCACTCCTGTGGGATTCCTGAAATTAAGCCCCTCTGGCCTTCAAAGACAAATGCTCTGGGGGCTCGTCTTCCCTGTGTAGAACTCCTAGGCTGGGGGGCTCACCATGGGGCTCAGAACTCTCACTCCTGTAGGAGAACCTATACAATATAATTCTTCTCTAGTTTGTGGGTCACCACCTGGGGTTATGGAATTTGACTGCATTGTAGATCCACCCTTCCTATCCATCGTATTGTGGTTCTTTATGTCTTTAGATGTAGAAGATCTTTTATTAGAAGTTCTGGTCTTTTTCATCGACGGTTGTTTTGCAAATAGTTGTCATTTTGGTGTTCTCATGAGAGGACGTGAGCTCAGCGTCTTTCTACTCCACCATCTTATCCGATCCCTCTCAGCTCTTTTCAAAATTGCTTATTAGCACAGCCTTGACCTCTTTTGTCTTTTATTTTCTATTTCTCTTCTGGTTTTAATTACTTTATTTTCCCTATTATACTTACTTATTCTTAGTTTTATTATGTCATTTTATATGGTGTTTTTTCACATGTACCTGGACTTTTCAAGTTGAAGTATATTCTCTTAGCTATTTTAGTGTGTAGTTTTATAAGCTGTATGTCCTATTTACCACTGGAAAGTACAAAGTAACTTCTCTTCTGCCAATATTTTGGTCAAACCGCTAGAGGCCCTATCTTAGTAGTCATTAAAATTGCCTCCTTTCCTTCCTGGAGTTGCTCTTCTACAGATAATCCCCAGCAGTCTTTGTGAAGCATTTCCTGTACAAAGGACTAATCTTGGTTCTTCTTGCTTTGCCCCCAGAACTGCAACTCAGACATATCCCCTTAAGGCTGTAGGACATCTCATCCCCCACTAGAAAATATATACCAAAGATACACTCAGGGAAGCACCTTTCTGGCCATGGCTGAAGCACCTGTCCTCAGTTGTGTCCAAAGTGACCCCTTTGGTCACTTTGAACTTGCTCTGTTCCCTGCCACAGGCTCCTGTGTGGATTCCTGCCTGAGTTGCAGTAGATCTTCAAAGCTTGGCGGCAGTCAGCCTCATACCTTCCACTTCCACATACTCAGGACTATGAAGTGATCCAGGGTGAATCTGGCCTGGGCTCTAATATTACATCTCTTTGTGTTCACTTATCCAGATTATTTCTCTCAGTAAAATGGCATCAGGACAAGATCCTCTGTTTCATGCGGTGGGAAAAGATGAAGGAGGGAGTGCTCTAGGTGATATTTCGTCACGTCTGGTGACTTGACCTCTTCTGCTCAGCACTAATTCCTTCCCAGAAAAAAATCCAGTGGGGAATACCGAATGGTACAGGACCTCAGGGCAGTCAACGAAGCCACCGAGGATATACATCCTGTAGTCCCTGATCCACTGTCCACCAGGACGTGGCATTCTGCATTAGATTCAAAAGATGCCTTCTTCTGTATTCAATTAGCCCTGGAGTCACAAGAATTTTTGCTTTTGAGTGCCAAGACCCAAACATGAAACAAAAACAGCAATACTGCTGGGAAGTCCTGTCCCAAGGGTTTGAAAAGTTCCCCACCATCTTTGGGGAAACTTTAACTAAAGACTTAAAAGATCTAAATCTGGAGGAGGGAACTCTTCTCCAGTAAGTAGACAACACCCTGATTGCTGGCCCTACTAAGGAGGCCTCTGACAAAAATACTGTTACCACTCTGAACCACCTAGCCAATAAAGGATATAAGGTGTCCAAGAAAAAGTCTCAAATATCACAAACTAGGGTGACCTACTTAGGCTTCTTTCTCACAGAAGGTCGGAGAAACCTACCCCAGGAAAGGAAAGGAGCCATTTGCAGCCTCCCTCCTCCTAAAACTAGAAGACAGTTTAGAGGTTTCCTGGGGATGGCTGGGTTTTGCCACATCTGATCACTAACTATGGTCTAACAGCTAAACCTCTATATGAAAAGTTGAAGGGAAAGGATGTTGATCTTTTTGGATGGAATTCAGAACATAAAGGGGCCTTTCAAGAATCAAAAAAGCAATTACTTCAGGCCCCTGCCCTGCCCCTCCCAGATTTAGCTAAACCCTTTGACCTTTACATTGATGAGAGAAGTGAAATCACCTTTGGGGTATCAGCACAAAAACTGGGACCCCTTACTCAGTTGGTTGCTTATTTCTCTAAACAATTAGATCAAATCACTAAGGAATGGCCTCCTTGCCTACAGGCAGTAGCAGCTACTACAACCCTAAAGGAAGCTGAAAAGTTAATGTTTGGTCAGCCAATCACTATATGGACTTCACACCAGTTTCAGGCTTTAGTAAGTTTTAAGGGAACAGAATGGCTATCCCCTGGAATCACGCCATTCCCCTGATTCAAGTTCAAGCTATGCTTTTAGATAACCCAGTGGCCACCAAAAAACCTGTCACATACTAAATCCTGCCCCACTGCTACCCACAGAAATGGGGTCCCTGGCGCATGATGGTATAGAAACCATAGACGTGATCTATTCCAGTCACCTTGACAAGGGAAGTGAGCTTCTCCCTAATGCTAAAGAGGAATGGTTCACAGGCAGGAGCAGTTTTAACAGAGAGGGGAAAAGGCTGGCGGGATACACAGCAACCTCCCAGACCCGTCTTAGAAGCAAGAAGCCTACCTCCAGGGATTTCTGCCCAAAGGGCAAAGATGATAGCCTTCACCTGAGCCTTAGAGCTCAGGACAGGGAAGCTCTTAAGTGTTTACACACACTCCCAGTAGGCATATGCTATCCTACATGCACATGGGGCTATTTGGAAGAAAAGAGGTATGCTTATTGCAGAGAATAAACAGATGAAACATGGTTTAAGCATATTGAAGCTCTTAGAAGCACTACAGCTTCAAAAACAGGTGGCAGTGATTCACTGGGGGAGTCACCAAAAGGTGGGTGAAGAGATAAAAAAGGGAAAAACAAGGTGGCTGCAACTGCCAAAAGGGCGGCCCTAGAACCAGTAAAGTAACTTGGCCACTACCCCTCATACCTCCAATTATTCCCCAATCCACACAAGGAAGAATTAGACAAAACCCAAAAACGGGGCTTCCACAGAGCTCTAGGAGGCCATGTGTGGCTAGTTAATGAACATGGGCAATACTTCTTTTCCCAGACTGCAGCTTGTCAAGCCATCAGGGCGGCTCATCAAGGAACTCACTATGGGAGGGAAGCCTTATGTAACTGGTTAGTTGAGGTCATGGTAACTCCTGGCATGAAAAGTATAATCAGTCAGATAGTTGAGACCTGCACCATCTGCACAGTGAACAGCCCCAGCACCAGACCCCCCCAGAGACCCTAGATTAGGCCCATTCAGACCAGAGGGACGTCTCCCGGGGAAGACTGGCAGACTGATTTCACATGCCAAGAGTACGGGCAACTTCAGTTATCTCTCAGTGCTAGCAGACACGTGTTCTGAGTGGATAGAAGCATTCCCTGCTACAACTGAAATGTCAGCTGAAGTGGCTAAGGCATTATTAAGAGAAATACCCCTCAGTTTGGGGCTCCCAGGATCCCTACAAAGCAGTAATGGTCCAGCATTTGTGTCTCAAGTGAAAAGGGGATAGTGAGTGCCCTGGGCTAAAACGGACATTGCACTCAGCCTGGAGGCCCCCAGTCATCCGGGGGAAAGTAGAGAGATCAAATCAGACCTTGAAACAGGCCTTAGCTAAGTAATGTCAGGAGACTCGAGAAAGTTGGATTAAGTTGCTTCCCATTGTCCTGCTCCACACGCAGTTAGCCCCAAGGGATAAGTTTAGTGCATTTGACTGATGTATGGTAGACCCATTCCCCAATCCCGAGAGGAGGGACACTTTAACCCCCTTGCAATAGAACAACTCAAGTATGCCCTCCAGATAGGAACAACCAGGAAAGCCCTCACGAATATGGTAACCAGGTGCTGCCTGCACCCACCAACCTGGCTCTGCACCCATTCCGGTCAGGAGACTTGGGTGAACCTCAAAACATGGAAAACCAGCAGCCCGCAAAATCAGCTCACTCCCACGCAAATGGACCGCACTTGCCCATCCCAACCGCCTGTTCTGCCCTGAAGCTGGAGGGGTCAGTCCAGGGGTACATCACACTCAAGTGAAGAGGCCCCAGAGCTCCAACCTCTGGAAAGCCAACCTGGGGCAATGGACCCCCCGACTGCTGGTGTGAACCTCTCTCTCTCACCTGAAGCTTCTCTTCCGAAAAACAAAAGTGTGACCAGTGATATTCAGGCCAGGGCAGTGAGCGTCAACAGCAGGGCACACTTGTGCCTTCAGGCAAAAGAATTAGATACTTTCATGTTTAGGAAAAATTTGACTTGTGACCATTATTCTCTTGCTAGTATATGCGCCAAGCATCTGAAATTGTCTGGTGTCCTTTGTCTCCGAAAGGTTAACTAACGCTGGTCGCTCAAGGATAGAACAGTTTGGACTGAGGCCAGGAGACAATCACACACATCTAAAGGCAGCTGGGGAGAAGTTCTGCTCCTTCACCAGGGGTTATGACGATGCCCAGACTCTGCAGGAAGCAGTTACAGAAGGTGAACCTGTGCCCCTCAGTGCCCTCAAGAATGAGGAGGACAAAAGGCAGAGGAGGGATTTGTCACTGACAAAGCCCATTAACAATTCCCAGGAAATATAGAATCTGGGAAATAAAGTCTAACCTTTTTTTTCTTCTTTTCCTTGGTGCCTCTTCTAGTCTCCTTCGCTCATGGCATGCTGTGTGCGGAGGCCTGTCACCCGGCCCTTCAGACCAGCGTTCTTGGTGTGAACTGGCTGTAACACCTCAGCTCGGCGAGCCGCGCGCACAAGCACTGCGCCCAGCACTGCGAACTGCAGCGTGAGCAGTGCAGCTGCGCATGTCCCGTGTAAACTCCTCCCCCTTCGCATGCGGATGAGACCCCTATGAAGCATCCCCGCCCACAGCCAGGAAGAGCGTATGCTCTAGGGCGGGAGCTGACACTTCTCCATTCTCTGATCCAAGAATAAAACTTTCCTTTGCTTCTGAACTGAACTGCCCAAAGAGGAATGCTGGGCTGGGGATCACTAAACAGTCACAGATCTGTAAATATAGGTAGGTGTGGGGACTCCTACCCACCACTGCTCTCCATTTTGAGAGGCTGAATATACAAACAGACAACGGCCAGACCACATATGACAACAGAACTCTGACCCACAACCTCTGCAGCAAGCAGCCTAGTGTGGTCAGGCTTTGACCAATGACTGCTAACTTCCCTAGGTTTTTTTAAAATTTATTTTAGTTTTGCTACGTGTAGGCTTTTCTCTAGTTGCAGCGAGCAGGGGCTACTCTTCGTTGCAGTGCGCGGGCTTCTCATTGCGGTGGCTTCTCTTGTTGTGGAGCACGGGTTCTAGGTGCACGGGCTTCAGTAGTTGTGGCTCGCGGGCTCTAGAGCACAGGCTCAGTAGTTGTGGTGCACGGGCTTAGTTGCACAGACTCAGTAGTTGTGGTGCAAGGGCTTAGTTGCTCTGCAGCATGTGGGATCTTCCCAGGCCAGGGCTCAAACCTGTGTCCCCTGCACTGGCAGATTCTTAGCCACTGCGCCAGCAGGGAAGCCCCCTTCCCTAGTTTTCCTCCCTGCTTTCATCTCAGGACCAACCAAAGTAAGCCAAACATGTTCCGCCAAAGCTATCACATGAGATGCCTTGCTTCTATTGCAGGTACCTCCCATGCCTCCAATCTTCAATCAGAGCACACCTGAAGTCTTCACCTCTTTTCACTATAAAGCTTCTCCATTTCCCCTGCCTGCCTTTGCGTTTCTGCCAAACACAAGTAATGGTGGATGAGTCCCTTGCTCTAGTAAACTCTGAATAAACAACTCTTGTTTGTTCTCAGTAGAGTGGTGTTCATTTATTTCCACAATTCTTATTGGTTAGGCAAAAGATTCATTTTATTAGTAGAAACAAACAAGTGTGTTTAGGTGCCAGGCATTCTGGCCTTATATGCAGCCATTTAGGGAGCTGTCTGGAAACCACAATTGCCTAGTACCTGGAGATGTTGTGGAAAGTTGCAGCCCCTTCTGAAGATGGGGTCGAGGGATAGGAGAGGGAAGCTCTGGTAGAAGGGGAGACCCCCTATTCCCTGTCGTCTTGGTATCCATGCTACCTGGGCATAAGTTCCCAGGGTCGCTGTTGGACAAATTTGGTTATTGTACCATAGTTGCATTCTTGTTATAACAAAGTAGGCAGGGGGGAAAATAGGGCTTTATAAACATTTCTGAAACCAGAAGACAGAAATTTGTTGCTTCTGCTCCCTCTATACCTTACCTGTAAATACCTCCCAAAGCAAAAAGGAGAGGGCTGCACGGCTCCTTCATGGTGCATCACCTGATCCTAGGAATCTGCTTGGGCAAAGAGGCCTCCCTGTTGGCATTCTGGTCAGACTTGACAGGTGTGTTTCAGTCCACTTGGCTGCTACAAAATATCACAGACTGGATGGCTTATAAACATCGGAAATTTATTTCTCACATTTCTGGAGGCTGGAAGGCTGAGCTCAGGGTGGCAGCATAGCCAGGTGAGGGCCCTCCTCTTCCTGGTTCATAGCTGGCACCTTCTCGCTGTGTCCTCACAAGGTCGAAGTGTTCCCGACCTTCTCGAGCTGGTCCCTAACAAGGGTTCTCCTGACCAGCGTTACTTGAGCCATAGAATAAGACCGAATTTTGTTCAGAAACAAAGGAAAGCTCTATTCTCTCGGATCAAAGAATGGCGAGGCGCCAGATCGCTTTAGAGCACACACCCAGAGAGGCCGTGGGCAGGGCTGCTTTATAGGGAGCTCAGCAGCGGGGAGGGGGAAAGGATGCGGTTCTGGCGGGGTTGGTGCAGCTGCGCTGCTCAGGCTCCAGCTTGAAGTGCTGGGCACAGCATCTCTGCACAGGGCCTTCCGAGCTGAGGTGTCAGTGCAGCCATTTCGTACTAGGAACTCTGGTCTGAAGTGCCAGGTGCGAGGCCTCTGCATGCAGCACCCTATAGGCAAGTGAAACTAGACTAAGCACAAAAGAAGTGGTTTGACCTTATCATCTAGATTCCATCTTAATTTTCCCAGGGATCCCAGTGGGCTTTGCCTGTGACAGAAGGGGCTGGGGTTCTCTATGAGTTCTCTTTTACAAGAGCACTTGTAAACGAATCTCCCAAACCAATCACATCCCAAAGGCCTCCCCTACTAATAACATCACCTTTGGGGGTTTGGAGTTCACCATATGAAACTGGGGGAGGGCACAAGCATTCAGACCACAGCACCATCATTGTAAAAGTCACCTTTGAGGGTGGTTATTAAACAAGGCCAACAATTATGGTTGTGCATTTGCACCAAGCCCAGAATAGGAGTAGGCAAAACGCAGGCCAAGAAACCCAAATAAAATTCTACTGGGCTCTGAAGTTTAGAAGGCCAAGGAGTGTTTGGGATGCTCACTGCCTCTTTCAGCATCAGTGATTCCTTTGGGGCAGCAGAGGTGGACTGAACCCGAGCCTAAGTCCTCCTCTGGGCCAAAGGAACCCAGATGCAGGTAGGGGGGCTTCTGAGACCTGTGTCAGAACCGGCCTTGCAGGTAGCACAGGAGCCCTTGGGGATTTTCTTTAAGCGATTTCGAAATGTGGTTTCCAATCATTCTCTGAGTTTTTGACTCAGAGGATTTGGAGACTCTGGGCCCTAGGGACTAGATGAATAGCCCTAGTCTCTAAAGATGATTGAATTTCCTTCTCCCAGGACCTCTTGTCCAATGTCTTTCGGGTGGCTTTCTTTTCCTCTTTGGATGATTTCTAAATGTTTTCTATCCCTAAACTTGCTCTGGCTCTTCTATCTTTCAAGAATTTTTATAGGTCCAACCCTGATCTTTACATTAAGTGTTTTTATGTCTCTGACTCACAAAGGCACTGGTAGATGTCCTGGAAAATATGGCCCATAGCCAGAAACTCATTTTCCGAGAGCTCCTGTGTTCTTTGCAGAGCAGGCTGTCTGCAAGCAGCTACACTCTCACTATGGTTACCAGCAGGGAGAGTGAAGGGAGGAGGAACCAGGTATGGGTAAGGGATTAGGAGGTACAAACTATTATGTATAAACTAAATAAGCTACAAGGATATATTTTATAACACAGGGAATAGAGTCAATATTTTATAATAGCTATAAATGGAATATAACCTTTAAAATTGTGAATCACCATGTTGTACACCTGAAACTTATATAATACTGTACATCAACTATACCTCAAAACAAAACCAAACCTAATGCTGCTCTTTCCTCCACAGACTAAAGACTGGGATCTAAGGGATGGTGGTGGCATTTCTCAAAATTATGTGGAAGGATCCACCCACAAATTTTTTGCTTCTCATCTCTATCACCCTGGCTGTACTGGATGCAGATTTTATTACCCAAGGGAGAAACTCTTCCTCTAGAGGACACCTACTTCCCTTAATGTCTTCATTCCTTCCTCTACCTTCTCCTACCATTTTTTAGCTAATTCAAGCATTTTTCCCTTTTTCATGCAGTGCTTGCCATCTATGTATGTTTATATAGATATCTATACTCATATCTATGTCTTTATAGAGATAATTCATACTTTGGTTTTTAATAAAGGTCATAATAAGCAATATTTTATAATGTCAAAGGCTAAATTTCTTTGATTTCCATAAAAAGATATTGCTATAATATATGGATCATACCTTTGAAAAAAACCAAATCTCTCAAGCCATTCTTTTGGGCTAATGTACTTTTTGTTTGATAGGGCTAAAAATGCATAAAATATCAAGAAGCACTGGATTGATAATTAGAAATAATGTGTACAAGAATCAGAACCCAATGAAATTAGCTCTATATACATGGACATTTTGTACATGCACACTTCTTTTACTGAAATACATGGTAGAAAAAAAAAAAGGAAACACAGCTTTCAGAATAAGCTTCTACTGTATACAAATGCCAGCATGAAACCAAACAGGGGATGAGACTGGTGTGGGGAAGGATAAGTGAAGTTGAGATTTGCATTATATTTTAAAATTATTTTTTAATGACAATACAAAATTAAATAAATTTCAATATGGAAATGGAACTCACACAAGAAATTTATGGAGAAACACCTGATTGTTCTTCTTTTCCTCCTTTCTATTCTGACACTTTTAAAAGGGCTCTGTGGAAACTCTCTGCAGTTCAGATGGAGGAAACCTACTAAAAGTATTGCTATTCAGAGCCTGACTCCTTTTCTTCTTCAGCTTCTGTTTCAGATGTGTATTTAGTTAGCTTTGATTCCATTTCTTGAAAAAAGCTGGCTATCAAATTAAATAGAAGAGCAATCCAGGCAAGACCATGGAGATTCCAAATTAATAATAAGATTGAGTAAGTGATGTCCTGATTGTCTTTCATAGGATTTGAAACTAAAGACAGGAAGCAAATAACATGCAAATAATTAAATGGTGACTTTTCCCCATAACATATTCTTTCATTCATTAATACCTAGAAACATGCCTCCTTTTAGAATCTGATCCTGAGAACAAATTAGAAATTAAAATAAAGCATATCTAAAATTATCACTGCTTTTAAGGAAAGAATATAATTTAAATTATAAATATTCAGATTCTATTCACTTTTAGAGCACATCTGGAGGTTGAAAAATTCTCTTCCCCTTTGAACATTATCCTTTTTTAACATCCCAGTAAGTATAATATTTTGCAATGAGGTAATATTTTTTATCATTGCTACAGCTAGGAAACCTTTAAAACAAGAGAAGAAAAAGATAAATATATAACACAAAATCATTTAAGATGGGATTCAGATTTGTTAACAAAGATACAATGTGTTTCATTGTATCAGGTCTCTGTATTGCTATGTTTAAAATTCTATGAATTCATTACCTTTGTCTTTAGAAATCTTGAGAGAACTCTTTGCAGAAGGAAAAGAAAATCACTCATAATTAAATCATCCTAATACTGTAATACTATAACTTTTACACTACCTTCAGGTCTTGTCATTTATATTTCATGATTGTAGTCTACTTGTATAAGGAAGTGTAGCTGAAAGTGCATGAACTTTGAAGTCAAAGAGAAGTAACTAGAGACAAATAACACAATAAACATGTTGTGATTTATCACAAGAATACAATTTAACTGTGCTTATTAGAGCATGAAATAATAAGAAATATTTAAAATTATCAGACACGAAATGATTAGATATTTATCTATAATTTAATAAATTAACCAACATTTATGAAGCATAATGATCAGAGAATAAATTGAATAAGTATAACTGGAGGGCTACACTCACTTTGGATTTAAGATGACACTTGGTTAACTGTCTCTGATGCAGCTTCTTCCAAACACTGCCTCTCAAAACACATGTGCGCCACACACACACATACACACACACACCAATAAAAGCAAAATCCTAAGCTGAGATTCTATTGACACAATCTGAGTATGTATTTTACTAACTAAAAAGCAAAGTACGGACCTTCTATTTTAGTATGTAAAAAAACACAAGAGATGGTCATACCCACACTAACACAGAGAAAAAACTGGATACACTGAAAAATCATAGTTTTATCACAAAACAAAGTCGGAGAGCTGAGGACACGAAAAAGAATCCTAAATGAACTAAATTTTAGAAAGTGACAAATCCTTCCTAGGAGAGACGATGTTCATGGCTGCTTGCTTACCTAGAGAATGATACCCACTGTGGGTACCCCACGTGCAAGCGAGGTTGTCCACTGAAGTCTGGAGGCGGGGCAGGGCAACTGAATGAATCTGCCTACCGCATACTGGGTCTTCACTGCGTGAAGGCAGCAGCTGGCAAAGGGGAGAAGCTGGGGGCTGGAGAGCAAAGAGAATACCCAGGAACCCAAACAGCTATAACCAGGCTGTAAACTAGAGATCTCCCGTGATTGTTTGGATCCTCACTGGTACTCAGCTCCCAAGCCTTGCTGAAGGGTAGTATATCTGACCTCAAAATAGTCCAAGCCAGTGATGGACTGAATCTAACTAAAGCTGCAACAAAGCCGAGACCCAGATCATCTAAAGAGTCAATAGCTTCACCCCACTCCTGACACTACCAGCCCATACTAGTAGCCTGGAAAACTCCAACTATTTCCTATCCAGTTGTTTCAATAATAGCTCAAATAAGCAGAGGTTTAGCCATTTAGAGCCTGCCTGCTTTGCACATCCTATGAAATTGTGTCTAACATCTGGGAGCCATAGATAAGATAAACACTACAGCTGTAAAAGACTCCAAGCCACTGCTGCTCTTTGGAGCTCTCTGACCCAGAGACTCCCTGTCAGGTTGCTGAGCGATACTACCTAGACCCATAAGCCCCTCTGATTGTCCTCTGCCTCCCAAAGTTCCCTAACCCTCCTCTCCTTCTGGTAGTTTCCCCCATGCTATAACCTCTGGATGGCCTCATGCTATGAGGGATTTACCCCACGTGCAAACCTGTCAAAGTGTAACCCAAACAAAGCTCATGCATGCTACTGCAACCTCATGGTCGTATCCTTTTCCTTGATCAGCTCTGAGATCTCCTGAACTCACTACGGGAATTGACTGTAAAGGATCATAAGGGTACTTTTGAGGTGGTGGCATGTAATAAAGTCTGATTTTATTTTTGGTATTTGACTGCTGACAGTTTCCAAGCCTCATCCCTCTTTCTTTCCCTCATCTGGGCAAACAAGCTCACACACTCCCTCAGTGACTGTGGGAAATTCAACCATGCAAACATGGGAGCTCTGATGCCTTTCCCACACTCTAATCACATAAAAGGCAAAGCCAGTCACTGCTCTTGCTCTCTCAAGAAATTTTCAGACCTGCTTGAAAGTCACCCTGCTCTGCTCAGAAAGCCTCATTATGTGAGTGGTAAATCTCTTTTTACCACTACTACACAAAACTCTACATACCATACTACACCACTACTACACACATACATTCTTGAGGGGGGGGTGGTGTGTGTATGTGACCATCTCAACAACCAAACCAATTTTGGTTGCAAGGTCTATCCTGCCTCTGTAGAATGATCACAACGTGGACATATTCTGTTTTCTCAGTGCTTGCCCTGAGGCATGTTAATCAAATCTCATCAAACTGAATACTATGATCTGTGTACTTCACTCTAAGTAAATCTGCTTCAAAAGAGAGCATATTTTAAAAATCCCATTTATGGTATTGGCAGTCAAGGATATTTGGACAAGTTATCCTTGCAGAAAACAAATAAGTAGATGTGATTACATGTTTGAAAATTATGTTAAAGTCATCAGAAAACATAAATGTTTGGGAAAATACTAGACCACATTATAAGCACAAGAGTACCTAAGCCACTTTTTCCTTAAAGGCATTTTCCTATTCTAAAACACTAGGGCTTTGGCTTTGGTAGCCTCCTGTGGTGTGGTGAAAGCAACATAAATCAGTCTCCAATATGAAACACCCCTCACATTAAGCTGGGATCCCAATGGGCTATAACTCTGGGGAATATTTGAATCAGAAATAGTCTCACCAGGCATACAAAGAAATTTTAGAAAGCATGGCTGGGTGTAAATAAACAGGAGAAAAATTATAATATGATCTTAGTAGTTTCTGTTATCATGTTATCTGAATTCTATGCCTTTTAAAAAATGTTCACCTACTTGACATCATTAGTATATATTATTTTGTATCCTTTAATGTAGCTTTATATTAACAGGCTTCCCCTAAGTCATTCAAAGCTCTTCCTAAATTGAAATGCCATGCTTTCTAAAATTTCTTCAGTGAGCACTGGAAATGTTTATTTCTTTAAAAATATTTTCATTTTAACTTATCATTCTTTTTACTAATAAGAGAATGTAATTTTTAAAGAGATGAGTAGTGAGCTTCATAATATAAGATGAAATTTTCTGTTGTCAAATTAGAAGCAGATTTCTATGAGAAGGCCAAGGAAGTACTATCTCTACTCTGGGAATCCAGAAAAATGTAACAGAGACTCTTCTGAGTGATATTTAAAAATAATTCTTAGATTTTTAGGTATGTATCCTCAAAATATGCTTATTTATATAAAATTATCAATCTATATATTAATTATTTAATTATTAGTCCTATTTAGACTAAAAATAAATATAATAGGGACACTTTCATTTCTGGGTAGGATGCAGTGGTTTGTGATGGAACAATGTTCCAGCTGAGAACAACCAGAAAAGTCAGATTAATTAAAAGCAAAATAAAACACAATCATGTTTAAAGGCACTAGAGAGCTACTAAAGCAATCAAGACTAGAAGGCTAATATTCCAGGTAGGAGAGATAGGCAAAAAGTCTGAAACTGCTTTTCCCCTTGGGTTGTTTGTTTGTTTTTTTTTCAGAGTCTGGGCATAGGCAAAAGTCTGTTGATCTGGGCTAAGCAGAAGAGCATTATAAGGAACAGAGAAAGTGGCAGAGCTTCTGGTAGTCCTTCCAGGTTGTATTGACACATTGGAGATCTGAAGGATTTCAAACCTATAGCTTGTTTTCCCCTCCAATGCATTGCCAAATTCTGAAGCCACATGAGGTTGAAGGCTAAAAAGGGTAAGCTAAAAATCTTTTAAAAAGCAGAGCAGAGTTTCCAGTAGATTCAAGTGCAAGAAAACAAAGAACTGACTTCAAGAACAAACTAGGAGTGGTTTTGTGAACATACCAGGCTTTCATCATTTGAAGTTTGTAAACAACTATATGATTTAGGAACAGGAAGAACCAAAGGGAAACTAAGGCTTTACCAAATCTGCAATCTAGTCTCAAATCATATCATTCCCTGACCGGATTAGGTGTTCAGTTGCCCTCTGTACTCCTGTATCTCTATTTGCCTAGCAGAGGAAAGAGTAAAACCTCTCTGGATGAAGATAACATTACCTGAAGCATCTATAATTTTTAAAATATACAACATCCAGCATGCAACCCAAAGTTATCAGGCATGTGAAGAGACAGAACTATATGACCAAAAATCAAAAGGAAGAAAAAAGACTATAAAATAGACCCACAGGTGTTCCAGATATGGAAATAAGTAAATAAGAACTTTGAAATGACTATGAATATTATGTTTTTAAAAATATAATATGGAAAAAGAGATGAAAAGATGAAGGCTTTCACCAGAGAACTGGAATTTACAAAAGAAAGCTGGGGCGGGGATTAAATGGACATTTTATAATTTAAAAAATATGATATTAACATTAAAAACTCATTAAGTGAATCTGAAATCACATTACATACAGCAGAAGTTACAATTAGTAAACTAGAAGACAGGTTAATAGAAAATATCCTAAGTGAAGTCAGAGAAACAAAATGGAAAATACAGAAAGTCATTAGAACATGCGAAACCCAGTGAGGAAGTCTTACATTAGAAGTAGGAGAGAGAAAACAAGGAATAATCTGTATTTGAATAGATAGTAGCTGAGAATTTTTCAAACACATGAAAGATTTCAATTCCTTACTTCTTACTTCCTAATTTCTGTGGTCTCCAAGCAGAATCAATACAAAGCAAACCACACTGAAGTAGGTAATAGTTAAATTGCTGAAAACCAAAGACAAAGATAAAAGTTTAAAAGCAGGTGGAGTGGGGATTGGGGGGAACGCAAGGGGTAGGCTCCTTACCTCAAAGGATCAACAATTAAACTAACAGCTGACTTGTCATCAGAAATGAAGGAAGCCAGAGACAATGGAATAGCATCTTTAAAATACTGTAAGAAAATAACTTCCAGTTTAGAATTCTATACCCCCAATAATTTAGGAATTATTTTAACTTGAGTCACAGGTGTTTATGAAAAAAAACCCTAATGTCTATAATTCTATCCCTCTCCTTTCTCCATCTTTATTTTAGGGAGGAATTTGAAATACACTCGGAAAAGTTATATATAAGGTATGGGATATAGGGTTCATCACTTAAGTCTAGTGTTTTGATTGCATATGCCTTTTGCTTACCATGTGTGATCAAGCAGAGATATTTAGTTTAAGAGGAATTACTCTGTATCTTATTCCCATAGTCAGTGATCACTGTGGGGTGAGGAGAGAGGGAGGTGATGGTGTTGGGTTTATTTATACAGTGAGATTTTATTTAAAAGGGCTTGAACTTTATCTTATCTCTCAAAGAAATCTGTTAACATTTCCATTTGATTCTTTATTTCTTTATTTTATTTATTTTATTTTTTTGCGGTACGCGGGCCTCTCCCGTTGAGGAGCACAGGCTCCGGATGCGCAGGCTCAGCGGCCATGGCTCACAGGCCCAGCTGCTCTGCGGCATGTGGGATCTTCCCAGACCGGGGCACGAACCCGTGTCCTCTGCATCAGCAGGCGGACTCTCAACCACTGCGCCACTAGGGAAGCCCTGATTCTTTATTTTATATCCTGTTTCAATCTGTTGCTCTGATAGTGAATCTTATTTCAGGATTATTAAGACTCACCTACTGTATAGTCTCCAAAACCAATAGCACTTATGGTGTTGAAGGAATAATAAATTCCTTCAATATAACTCCAATTCTCTAATGACATGAAAACAAATGGTGGTAATACCAGAAAAAAAAGTGACCCAATTATGACGAAAAATAAGTTCTTCCAGAGGTAAACATTTTTCTAAAATATATTAGAAAAAGAGATATAATATTAGCAGTTTTATCATAAACGAGCAACATTAAAAAATACTATTTGTTTGCTCCACTAGTTCAATGTTCTTATCTACTTCTTCATTGCTCAAAGGCTTGAAGCCCTATAAAGGGATCCTTCTTATGAATAATCCTGCCCCTGGGAGTATGTCCAGGCTCTACAGCTCTACCTCCTCTTGTCCTTTGTCCTGCCATCTTCCGTTTTCTCTCCTGTTCATTCTTTCCTAGTATCTGCATCTAGACCTTGATTTAAGATTAATTTCCATGTGACACTTTACCCTCAATGCCTTCTAAGATTACCCTTGCCAAAATATCAGGCTACAGTTCCTCATTGTTTTGGGCTCTGCCCACATATCCCAGGCTTAGCTTGGACTCCCAATCTGGACACAGCCCCAAGCCTTCTGGCCTGCTTGCATAATAAGGTAAGTTAGATAACTGCTACTGGAAGATCAGAGCACTACTTGGCCTCGAAAAAATACCATTTACTGTATAGAGAGCCCCACAGAACAAAATCAAGACATATTTATATTTATAAATATAGTTTCAAACAAAATTAAGACATTCATCTTATAATTTAATTTCTTATTTATCAATTTTTTATCATATAATTCAAGCCTCTACTCATTTATTATAAAGTCATCATTTATCATTTATCCAGCATCATTTGCCCTTACTACTGGCCAGCACTATATGAGATAAAAAGCAAAGGGAAAAGACATATTTTATGCCTTCATCAAGCTGTGATAAGTAAATAAACATTTAGAAAATTTGTTTATTATTTATATATGTATTATTTACTTATATTTACATATAATTTACTTCACAACACCAGGGACTATGAATTCTAAGTACCACAATATCAGAGCTGAATTTTTTAAAATGCTATTGCAGGGGCTTCCCTGGTGGCGCAGTGGTTGAGAGTCCGCCTGCCGATGCAGGGGACGCGGGTTCATGCCCCGGTCTGGGAAGATCCCAAAAAAAAAAAAAAAAAAAAAAATGATTTTGCATAAGGACATTTATATTTTGATGGTAATTTGTTGTAGTGGTCACATTAGAGCCTGGAGTGTACTGTATTTTCTTTTGTGGCAGTAGAATATTCTAATCTAATCTTGTACATTATCCTGAATACTGAAAAGGGGGACGCATGAGGAACCCGACTTTGGAATCAATCAATATTGGAGGGGCCCTGACTTGGAATCCCCCAAAAAACCCTCCTGGATGAGGCTGAGGAAAATTAAGAGAAAAAGGCAGTGACAGACATTTGGTATACTTTTTGTGAATTTTATTTTCTGTGGAATCAAGGCAGAATTGTGTTAAAGCATTCATTTCTCTGTGAGCATAATGAGAATATTCTGATTTTCTTTAAAAAACCACATTCAGACAGAAGTTGAGCATTTTAAATGGTTGGGAATGTCTGGGCTCTCTATTCTATTTTATTGATCTATGTGTCTGGTTTTGTGCCAGTACCACACTGTTTTGATGACTGTAGCTTTGTACTATAGTCTGAAGTCTGGGAGTGTGATTCCTCCAACTCTGTTCTTCTTTCTCAAAATTGTTTGGGCTATTTGGGGTCTTTTGTGTTTCCATACAAGTTTAAAAATTATTCATTCTAGTTCTGTGAAAAATGCCATTGGTATTTTGATAGAGACTGCACTGAATCTGTAGATTTCTTTGGGTAGTATGGCCATTTTAATAATACTAATTCTGCCAATCCAAGAACATGGTAAATCTTTCCATCTGTTTGTGTTGTCTTCAATTTCTTTCATCAGTGTCTTACAGTTTTCGGAGTACAGGTCTTTTACTTTCTTAGGTAGGTTTATTCCTAGGTATTTTATTCTTTTTGATGCAATGGTAAATGAGATTGTATCCTTAATTTCTCTTTCTGATTGATAGTTTGTTGATAGTGTATAGAAATGCAACAGATTTCTGTATATTAATTTTGTATCCTGCAACTTTCTTGAATTCATTGATGAGGTCTAGTAGCTTTGTGGTGGCATCTTTAGAATTTTCTATGTATAGTATCGTGTCATCTGCAAGCAGTGACAGTTTTACTTCTTCCTTTCCAATTTGGGTTCTTTTCATTTCTTTTTGTTGTCTCATTGCTGTGGCTAGAGCTTCCAGTACTATGTTGAATAAGAGTAGCAAGAGTGGGGCATCTTTGTCTTGTTCCTGATCTTAGAGGAAATGCTTTCAGCATTTCACCGTTGAGTATGATGTTAGCTGTGGGTTTGTCATAGATGCTTTATAATGTTGAACTATGTTGCCTTTATGCCTAATTTCTGGAGAGTATTTTTTATCATAAATGAGTGTTGAATTTTGTCAGAAGCTTTTCCTGTATCTACCAAGATGATCATATGGTTTTATTCTTTAACTTCTTAATGTGGTATATCACATTGAATGATTTGCAGATATCAAAAAATTTTTGCATCCCTGGGATAAATCCCCCTTGATCATGGTATAAGATCATTTTAATATATTGTTTGATTTGGTTTGCTAATATTTTATTAAGGATTTTTGCATCTATATTCATCACTGATATTGGCCTGTAATTTTCTTTTTTTGTGGTATCTTTGTCTGGTTTTGGCATCAGGGTGATGCAGGGTGAAAAGAGAACACAGAAATAGACCCACACACACTTATGGCCAATTAATCTATGACAAAGGAGACAAGAATATACAATGAAGAAAAGACAGTCTCTACAATAAGTGGTGCTGGGAAAACTGGACAGCTACAGGTAAAAGAATGAAATCAGATCATTCTCTAACAGCATTTACAAAAATAAATTCAAAATGGATTACAGAGGAAAGCTCCTAGAGGAAAACATAAATGGAACACTCTTTGACATACATCATAACTATGTTTGGATCTGTTTCCTAAAGCAAAGGAAATAAAAGCAAAAATAAATGGGACCTAATTAAACTCAAAAACTTTTGTACAGCAAAGGAAACCATCAACAAAATGAAAAGACAACCTATGGATAAGAGAAAATATTTGCAA
The DNA here is from genome assembly GCF_003031525.2 of Neophocaena asiaeorientalis asiaeorientalis. Classification (NCBI taxonomy): domain Eukaryota; kingdom Metazoa; phylum Chordata; class Mammalia; order Artiodactyla; family Phocoenidae; genus Neophocaena; species Neophocaena asiaeorientalis. Next base: position 1,118,046 of record NW_020175662.1, read on the forward strand.
ATGATATGATCGATAAGGGATTAATATCCAAAAAATATATATAAATATCCAAAATATAAATATATTTTGGATATATAATATCCAAAATATATAAACAGTTCATACAACTCAACATCAAGAAAACAAACAACCCTATGAAAAAATGGGAAGAAGACCTGAATAGATATATTTCCAAAGAGGACATGCAGATGGTCAACAGGCACATGAAAAGATGCTCAACATCGCTAATCATCAGAAAAAAGCAAATCAAAACCACAATGAGATATCACCTCACACCTGTCAGAATGGCTATCATCAAAAAGACCACAAATAACAAATGTTGGTGAAGATATGGAGAAAAGGGAACTCTCATACACTGTTGGTGGGAATGTAAATCGGTGCAACCACTGTGGAAAACAGTATTGAGTTTTCTCAAAATAAATAAAAATAGAACTACCGTATGACCCAGCAATTCCACTCCTACGTATATATCCCCCCAAAACCAAAAACACTAATTCAAAAACAGTAATTTTATCACATCATTAGAACATAAGAAAGAAGTTAATGAGAGGGGCTTCAATTTCTGGAAAGTCTAAAATACATAGAATTCTTCTGATGAAAGAACCTCGGCCAAAAACTTCACAATCTACACAGCAAGAGTAATGATCTGCTCAAGATATTGATGTCTTTATTCCCTAAACAACACCCTCCCGCAAGAAACTTCAAATACAGAGTCAGAAGGAAAGGAAGATGGGAGTAGAAAGTAGCAAAATGAGCAGAATAATTAAAAGTTTTTTTTCTATGCTTCTTGATTCTTTATAGAGTTCTGGAATGAATCTAATACTAATATATCAAAACCAGACATGAATAGCACAGGGTTAAGGAAGGAAGGAAGAAAGGAAAGAAGGGAGGGAGGGTGGGAGGGAGGGAATTATAGAATGCCTATAAATATAGAATCCCCAATTATAAATAAAATATTAATCAAATCTAGCAGAGTTATAAAAGAATACATTATGACTAAAGGAATGCATTGTTAGTAAGAAATCACACAAAAAATAATAAAGATGAAAACTCATATTGATCACTTCAATAAGTACAAAAATAGGGCTTCCCTGGTGGTACAGTGGTTGAGAGTCCGCCTGCCGATGCAGGGAACACGGGTTTGTGCCCTGGTCTGGGAAGATCCCACATGCTGCGGAGTGGCTGGGTCCGTGAGCCACGGCTGCTGAGCCTGCGCGTCGGGAGCCTGTGCTCCGCAACAGGAGAGGCCACAACAGTGAGAGGCCCGCGTACTGCCAAAAAACAAAAACAAATAAGTACAAAAATAGATAAAATGAAATAATTTTAGGGAAATACTTTGTAAGTTAGAAATAGGAAAAAAATGTTTTAATTTGATATAGAGTAACCATAATAAACCCCAGCACCTTCAAGCTTAATAGTGAAACATTAGAGGCATTCTAATTAAAGTCAAAAGCAACATAGGAATGTCACTATGAGAGTCACAGAAAAATCTTATAGCAGAATTAAAATCCTAAAGACTTCAAATATTGAGTAATTGGACACAGAATATAAAATATGTTTAAAATATTCATGAACCACACACATTTTAAAAGGATAAAGAGATCTTTTAAAGGATAAGGAAAGGATAAGAGATAGAAAGGATAAAGGATAAGAGAAAGAAAAAATAAAACCTTCGAAATTAAAAACTCAGATAAAATGGGGCCAAAGAGAAAATAAGTAAATGAAAGCTATGTCTTAATGTATTACTCAAAATATACCAAAAAGGGTAAAATAGTGGAGAATATAAAAAAGAAGTGTTAAGAGATACAGAAGATAGAAATAATAGGTCAACCATATTGGTCATTTTTAAGGAATTAATAACCCAGAATTTCCTAGAATTGATATGAGAAACAAATACAAAGATTCAGGAAGAAAACCCCAAGCAAAATAAAAACAAAAATCACATCTAGACTGTTGAATTAAATAGTAAAACAACAGAGATGAAGAGAAGATCATAGAATCAGAGAAGGCCTCAGATGCCAGAGAGAAAAGATGAATTATTTACAGAGGAGAGGCAATTAGATTGACAGAAAAGTTCTTGGAAGCAGCTGAAGGAAGCCACAAAACAGTGGAATAATGTCTCCCATGTTCTAAAAGAAAACAATTCTCAACCTAGCATTGCATACTCTGCTAACATATCTTTCAAGAAAGAAGATGAACATATTTTTAGATTAAAACAAAACAAAACCAAAAAGGGAGAGTGTTTTCAGAAGCAGACTGTCATGAGATAAATTTATTACAGATATGTTTTGCAAGAAGGAAAATTATCTCTGAGAGAAACTCTGAGATGAAGAAAGAAAGAATAAAGAAGTCAATAAAATGTGGATAGATAAAAACAAAAGCTAAACACATAATAATATATATGGGAGTTTTAAAAATGAGATTGAACAGAAACACTCTCGGATGACATGTTAAATGAGGACAGGGGTGATGGTAATTAAAAGTAAAATATTTCAAGAGACAGACTGCTGCTTCCAGTCATGATGGAGTAACACAGTCCAAAATTATCCTCCCACAGTAAGCAACTAGAAAACTGGACAAAATATGAGAAACAACTGTTTCTAGACAGCAGACAAGAGAAAATGCAGAACTGTAATTACTGAGAGAAGGAAAGCAAATGAGGTGAGTACTACCATTGCCCAGACTGGCAATTTCTAGACTGTTGCATAGGAAGAGGGACCCCTAAAGAGAGCATGGCGATTTTGCTGAGCTGAGGAAACAGACTGGATTTCAGTAAAGCTGAGGTGGCTACAATTTGTGGACAGAGTTCCACAGAGGACAAAGCTACCCAGAGAAAGAACTATAGAAATCTACATAGAGGTATCTTTGAATCTTTGGCTCAATGACATTCTGCTCATGAAAAGAATAAAACTTTATGAGACTGGTCAAAAACAATTTCCTGAACATGGCAGACAGTCTCTCAAAGTGGCCCCTATGGTCTGGAGTTCATGCCCTTGTGTGACTCCCTCTCTCTCTGAGTGTGGGTGGGGCCTGTGACTTATCTCTAGCAACATATGTGGCTATGAATATATCAAAGATGATAGGATGTACATGACTGCATGTATGTGATTAGGTTAAATAAGACTGTAGTGGTGAGTCGCTTTCTCCGTTGCTGGCTTTGAAGAAGGAGGCTACCATGTTATGATATGCCTATGGGAAGGGCCATGTGGCAGGAACCTGAATGTAGTCTCTGGGCAACAGCCAGTGTGAAACTGGGGTCCTTGGTCTGACAGCCTTAAGGAACCAAATGCTGCTAAAATCCACATGAGTTTGCAGGCAGATTTTCCCTCAGTTGAGCTTCAGGTGAGACCACAGCCCTGTTTGACACCGTGATTGCAGTCTTGCAGAAGACCCACCTAAGCTGTGCTCAGACTCCTAACCTACAGAAACTGAGATAATAAATCTTTTAAGCTACTAAGTTTGTGGAATGTTGTTATGTAGCAACAACTAACTAATATATTGGGAGAAAAATAATAACTATGGCCTGTAAGATGAACAATTCCCACAGCTCACACCAGTTTAAAAACCATTTGAGTTTCTAGCTAGAGTGCAGAAGCCCTATTGTATGTTCATGACATTCAGTGGAGAATGACCATAACTGAGAAGTGCAGCAAAATTAACCTTAGAAAAAAAGGCTACTTTAAGCCTGGAAGGAGTTTAAAACAAATCTTGAAATGGTTAAAGTAACGTTTAAGTAACTTACTTAATTGCCTGCCAGAGAAGGTCCAAGCATCCCCAAATAATTCATAATGTCCATTATCCAATTTAAAAAAATTAACAGACATACAAAGAATCAAGAAAATGTAACCCATTACCAGGAGACAAATCAGTCAAAAGAAACAAACTCATAAATTACAATTCCATTAAAATGATGGAGTTAGCAGAAAATGATCTTAAAAGGGCTATTATAAATATGCTCAAAGAGGTAAGGAAGCATTAACATAATGAGGAGAGAAATGGAATATGTAAGATACAAGCAAGTGGAAATTCTAGAAATGAAGAATATAATATCCAAAAAGGAATAGACAAGATTATCAACAGAAGAAAAGAATAAATTAAAGATACAGTAGTAGATTATATCCAAACTGAAGCACACAGAGGAAAAACATTGAAAAAAAAAATCAGATATCAAGTATGTGTGTTGGGAGAAAGAAGCCAAAGGAGGGGTAGAATAATGACTGAAAAATTTCAAATTTGATGAAAATGAGACACACAGAGTAACAAGGAGCTCAGTGAATCATAAGCAGGATAAACACATATACACATGAAACATATACATCATAATCACATTACTAAAAACTAGTGATCTAAAGTGTAACCAGAGGAAAAAAAGACAGTATGTAAAGAGCAACAAATCTAAGAATAATACCAGGCTTCCTATCATAGGCAATGCAAACCAGAAGCCTGTGGAACAATGTTTTTAAAGTGCCAGACTAGAATTATATATCCAATGAGAATGTCCTTTTTAAAAAAGGCAAAACAAACTTTTTCAGACAAAATCTGAGAGGATTCATCATCAGATTTGTGTGGTTCTTCATATGCTGAGTCCTTCTGGACCGTATCCTCTACATTTTGAATACTAACTCATCTACAAGACGCCGAGTCTTATTTAAATCCCATGGATAATGTTATTTTCAGTTTAGCAGGCAATTTGTCTGTTTGCATTCAGACTGCAAGTTCCAGCTCACATTCTGTGGGATGGGGTTCTGGTGTCGGTTCAGCTCTCACAGTCTCTGCAGTAGCATCTGGACCTGTTCCACATGTCCATCACTCAGAGGTCAGGCTGGTACCTAGATTCAGGTCTGCCCACTAGTTCAGTTCTCAAAGTCTTTGTTGTGAAAATTAGGATCAGATCCATGCATCTGCAAGTCAGCGGTGAACCCAGGAGATTTTAAGCAATTTTATAGGGTGACTTCCCAAACAGCTCCCTCTCTGTGATCTCCTCATTACTTTCTTCTTCCTGGGGGCTCCCCTTTTTAGTCTTTTAGCCAGAAAACAACCACTACTTCCGTATTGTGCCATATCTAGGGCTAAGTGGCAGGAGGAGAGAAAGAAGGAAAAAAAATATAAGGTTTGGCCCTAGCTTTGAAACTACTGCTTCAGGGAACAGAGGATGAGTTCCTTCTCTCTTAGAATTGTGTGGGTTTCTATTGCTTCCACTGTTGATGCTGACACTGCTGCCACACCACAGGATTGCTTGGGAACTGAGGTGCAAGACAACGAAGAAAAGGAACAAAAGGAAGGATTTCCACACTCTCTCTGAGCATTATAAGTTCCCTTTCCTACTCCTAGAGCCAGAACTAGAGGATGTCTCCTAGGGCTCTCTGTGTTATGTCTGAGTTTCCAGCTACATTAAGATCGGGCTGGGGGGGGCTTCCCTGGTGGTGCAGTGGTTAAGAATCCACCTGCCAAAGCAGGGGACACGGGTTCGAGCCCTGGTCCAGGAATATCCCACATGCTGCGGAGCAACAAAGGCCGCACACCACAACTACCGAGCCTGTGCTCTAGAGTAGCGAGCCACAACTACTGAAGCCCGTGCGCCTAGAGCCCGTGCTCCGCAACGAGAGAAGCCACCTCAATGAGAAGCCCACGCACTGTAACGAAGAGTAGCCCCTGCTCGCCACAGCTAGAGAAAGCCTGCACGCAGCAACGAAGACCCAATGCAGCCAAAAATAAATAAATAAGTAAAATTAAAAAAAAAAAAAAAAGATCAGGCTGGGAGATACCAGAGAAGTACAAGAGTGCGTAACTCACCACCAGTTCAGTACTTCAAATCGTGAAGTTCTTCCTTATATTGCTGCTATTTACTTTTCAGATTCCTCAAATACCTGATCCATAGATTCTTTCCAGGTTTTATAGTTACATTCAATGGGAGAGAAAGAGTGCAGTGTGCTTACCCTCCCTTACCCATAACTGGAGCCTGGTCAATCGGCTTTGGACAAAGTTCAAATGGTAATTCCATGAAAACATGATAGTCTTTTCAACAAATGATTCTGAAGTAACAGGACATCTGTATTAAAAATAACAACAAATCTTGATGCTTACCTCTCACAATTCATCAAAATTAACTTGAAATGTATCAAATAAATAAATATAAAAGCTAAACTAGGGCTTCCCTGGTGGCGCAGTGATTGAGAGTCCGCCTGCCGATGCAGGGAACACGGGTTCGTGCCCTGGCCCGGGAAGATCCCACATGCCGCGGAGCGGCTGGGCTAGTGAGCCATGGCCACTGAGCCTGCGCGTCTGGAGGCTGTGCTCCGCAGCGGGAGAGGCCACAACAGTGAGAGGCTCGCGTACCAACAGGGGGGGGCCCCGCACCCAAAAAAAAAAAAAAAAAAAAAAAAGCTAAACTAGAAAACTTCTAGAAATCTTTGTGACTTCGGTTTAGCAGAGGATTTCTTAGAACACAAAAAGCACAATCCATAAAAATTTATAAACTAGAATTTATAGAAAACAAAATTCTCTTCAAGAGAAACCATGAATAAAAGGAAAATCAATCCACCGTCAAGTAGAAAATAGTGGCAACACATATGCGTGACAAAGTACTTTTCTCCGGAATATATAAAAAATACTTATAACTCTGCATTAAGTAGACAAATGAAAAAAACAGGCAAAAGATTTGAACAGATAATTCACAAGAGATAATATAAAAATGGTCAATAAGCTCATAAAAATGCTCAACATGACTAGTCATCAGGAAAATACAAATTAAAATCACAATGAGATATCCTTAGATTGGCTAAAATAAAAACACCTTACAACATCCAATTCTGGCAGGGATATAGAGCAGCTAGAGCTCTGAGATAGTGTTGAAGGGTGTGTAAAATGATATAACCACTCTGGAGAACTCTGTCGGGCAGTTTCTTGCAGTTATACATACTATTTCACATAGCAATTCTACTTCTAGGCATTTACCAAAAGATATAAAAACATGTTTCCCAAAAAAGAAAATATTTGTAGCAATTTCACTTATGATAGACATAAACCTGAAGACGACTCAGAGCTCATCAATGTGAATGGATAAGGAAATTTTTGTGTAGATATACCATAGACTACTACTCAGTAATAAAAAGAAACGACATACTGACAAATGCAACAATACAGCGTAAAGTCAAAAACATCATGCTAAGTGGAAGGAGCCACTCACAAAAGACTATGTATTATATGATTTGAACATACTAATGGATTCCATTTTGTGTTTAAGAATGCTCAATATCATGACATAAAAATTCTTCCCAAATTCAAAGAAATTTCCGTCAAAACCCCAGCAGAGTATATTATGAAATATGATAATCTGATCTCAAAATTCATACAAAAGGATAGGAAAGTTCATTCCAGGACTTACTGCAAGGCTATTTTAATTCGAACAGAATGGAACAGAATCAAAAGCCCAGAAACAAATTTATGGACATAAGAGAACCTGGAATATGATAAAGATAACCCTAAAAATTAATGAGGAAATAATGAATGAATCAATAAACTGTTCCGGAACAATGGGCTCTCTACATGGAAAAATACATAAATTTAGAACCTACTTTTACATGGACACATACATACACACACACACACACACACACACACACACACACACACACACACGTAATCCAGGATGGATTATTTAAATGTAAAAAAGCAAAATTTAAAAAATTCTAGAAGAAAGTTTAAGAAATATCTCTATGACCTCAAAGTTGGAAAAGACTAGCATAAGTTGTACAAACCCTAAAGGAAAAGAATAACAAGAATAACTACATTAAAATTAACTTTCCTCAACTATGATATTACAAGGGAATATTTAAGGACAACATGTCCAGAGTTTAGAGCATGACAACATCTGGAAAAAGTGGAAGGGAAATAAGCCACATTTCCTGCCAGATTCTCATCTCCTTTGCAGATAAGAAGATATTTCTGAACTTCATATGGAATAATGAAAAGGATCACTTCAATCAGAACATTTTTAGTTTTTTTTTTTAATCTTTATTGGAGTATAATTGCTTTACAATGGTGTGTTGGTTTCTGCTTTATAACAAAGTGAATCAGTTATACATATACATATGTTCCCATATCTCTTCCCTCTTGCATCTCCCTCCCTCACACCCTCCCTATCCCACCCCTCCAGGTGGTCACAAAGCACCGAGCTGATCTCCCTGTGCTATTTGGCTGCTTCCCACTAGCTATCTACCTTACGTTTGGTAGTGTATATATGCCCATGCCTCTCTCTCGCTTTGTCACAGCTTACCCTTCCCCCTCCCATATCCTCAAGTCCATTCTCTAGTAGGTCTGTGTCTTTATTCCTGTTTTACCCCAAGGTTCTTCATGACATTTTTTCCCCTTAGATTCCATATGTATGTGTTAGCATTCGGTATTTGTTTTTCTCTTTCTGACTTACTTCACTCTGTATGACAGACTCTAGGTCTATCCACCTCATTACAAATAGCTCAATTTCCTTTCTTTTTATGGCTGAGTAATATTCCATTGTATACATGTGCCACATCTTCTTTATCCATTCATCCAATGATGGACACTTAGGTTGCTTCCATCTCCTGGCTATTGTAAATAGAGCTGCAATGAACATTTTGACATTTTTAGTTTTTAACACTCATCTAGTGATTGGGCTGTAATTTGTCCCTTCTCTGCCTTTTACCTCCTTCCACCATGTTATCATCTACTACCTTCCTTTTTCTTCCCAGTCTGCATGATTTCCTTATTTTCCTCCTGCTAACCTGAAATATCTTGCTTAGGTAAACTATATTTAGTCTCAATGAAGGAAATTATTTCATAGAATTTTCACACTAAACTAAATTTTATAACTATGAAAATACCCACTTCTCCATCTCTTACCTGCACAAACCTTTGGACATCTTCCCTAGTCATATTAGAACGATTTTTCAGAAAATCAGTTTTCGCCTTAACCACCAAATATCGCTGCTGTACCTCAAAGTCTCTCTCCAAGGCTCCAAATATCACCGCCCCAAGCACGATGTATGATATGTAGGTAAGCAATAGGAAGCCCTTCTGGACTTTGGTGCCTGTCTTATCTTTATCTAGTGGAATGGAGTTCAGAGAAATCAAATCACTGTAATGCAAAATGTAGTGTTCTCTCAAAAGAAACCCAATGTATTTGCTTTGTTGTAACAAAGCAGAACAAAATTCTCAGATACAGAATGTGAACTCTCTCTTATTTCTTAACCTACCTTTAAACAACTATACAAAAGAGACCAATTCCTAAATAGTCAGGGAAGCAGCAAAGTAACTCTATTTCACTCCTGACTATAAATTTCCTTATTTTAAAAAAAATAATGAATTGTACTATTTGGGGAGACAGGGAAATACTGCAAGGTCAAAGTTAGCCGAATGATTCACTCACGCATGCAATTTCCTTAGCGGAGATTTTATTACAGAGTTACACTTTGGCATACGTTCAGTGAATATTTTTAATCAGTGAATATTTTTAAAAGAGTGCAATGTTAACATTTTAACCAGAGGATAAAATGGATTAATTAGACCATTTACACTCTCCAGTTACTAGCAGTGTGAATTTAGGCCAGTCAGGTATCTGGCTGTGCTTCAGATTCTTCATCTACATTTTATAAAATGAAGTTAATAATAGCTACTTGATAAGGTTGTTGTAAAGATTAAATGAATTATATATTTAAATTCTTAGGAAGAGGCCTAGCAAATAGGAAATACCCAACAAATCCTAGCCAGTAGTCAAAGAAGCAGTAGGGTTTGTAGTAGCAGTAGTAATACCAATAGTAGTATAGGTGGAGGAGGTGGAAAAGCTCTCTCTCTCAATTTCTCTACGCCCCCGTCCTGCAAGCATGGGGCAGAAACAAACAGCATGGCTGCTGACATGATGTAAGAGACTCTTATCTTGATGAGGTCAGATTCTGATACTAAGAAAGGTGAAGCCCTGCGTGTTTCACAGGACTCTGGGATGATGCTTTGAGGAAGGCATTTAACTGAAGTAGCAGTGCTCTCCACTTGAATCTGCCCCCTCACAGCCTCTTCCACTTTAGAGAACAGGGCAAATCTCAGTAGCAGTGATGCCCATCACTGGGGTGAACTTTCCCAATGGGATTTTAAAAATGAAAGCACATGGTTATAGGTATTATATGGGACATTCAAAACTGCAAGAAATAGTTGCCTAAGAACAAACATGTTTTATAGCCAATAGGGTTAAAGTATCTAAAATCCACCTTAATAAAACATTATACAATTAAATAGTCACAGTTATTAATGTACATTTCCAGTGTTAAGTAATAAATTTAACCATACTACCTGTAAATAATTCAGAATAGTAATAAAACAGTACAGTCTCACCTAAGGAGCCCTTTTACTTTGAATTTCTACCAGGATAATAATATGCTTTTATTATCTTCTATTTCTATGTTTAAACTAACAATAAATACTAACTAAACAAAAAAGATATCTGAGTTAAACCTCCATAGAATCTTTCTTAGGTTTCCCTGGCTTCAGTAAAACCCTGAATAGGGAGCAATCAAATCATTATGTTGTATACCTAAAAATAATACAATGTTCTATGTCAATTATATATGAATTAAGAAGAAAAAGAAACAAATACTTTCAGGAGCGATTCGTTAGTTGAGCATTAAAAACAAATGCATCTGATTTAGCCACATTTTGCGAAAGGTTCTTCATTGATATGTTGGGGTAAGACGTTACTCTAGGAAGATTTTAAATTTTTTCACTAACACTCCAGCATTTGGGGGTACATTCTCCAGTCATACCACTAAGCCAAGACTGTTCCTCACCATTATGGTCACCAAAGATCATACCCCACTCTACTGAAGCCTTTTCAAAGTAATCTTACCTCTTAAACATAAGTTTTGGAAATCAAAACTATAGGATCGTTGGCTGGAAAGGGACATTTTGAAGCTGACTAAATGATCTTACTACCTCTCCAAGTTCCATCTGGAAACTTGGGGATGGCTAGTTCTACACATAGTCATCTCCTCATTATTACCACATCCCTCCAGCATGTATGATTCAGTCATTCTGCACCCAAACCCCTCCAACCTGCTACATTTTTGCTGTGATCTCCTTCAGCTCCACCTTCCTGTCCTGTCAGTCCCCCACTGATCCCAGCAATGATGTGACTCCCAGTCTGTAGTCAGCAAACCTCTTTATGTTTGCCCCTTCAAGCTACTTGCTGCTTCAGCTCTTGTCCCTTTAGACTCACGCTCAATACTACTTGAGGCCTCTGAAACTTAGCTATGTTCTTCACATCGCCTCTCCACCAACTCAATACCTGACATCAACTGTGATCCCCTCTCTGATCTTCTCTAATCAGAAATACAGCTGACAGCAAAGAATTTTTCTAACCAAATCTTAAAGAAAGAGAAGTCTCTGATGTTAATTCAATTATAGCATTTATTTGTACTATATTCGAGCACAATACCCTAGGGAAGATACAGATAGACTCTATCTTATGCGAGTTGTTATACCTTCTTTGAACACCTAACAGGGCTTTACATTCTCAATAAATGCTTCATGGCTGCAACTGAGTAATTTCCATAAAACTTGTATTATTGACAAACTTTATATTTTCCACTCTAGATTATAATATCCAGAGATAATATATACTCTTGCAAAAATCATAGGTTTCAGAGTTCTGCAGCACTGGGTTTGAGTCCTGGATCAGTCACTATCTAGTTTGTGACCTTGGATAGCTAATCTCGGTGAATTTGTTTTTTTATTTGTAACGTAAATTTCATCATCTCCTTGCACTGTTATCATTTTGGATTTGAGTTCCTGTGTAGATTGCCTGACACCAGATAAATTCTCAATAAACAGCTATTATGACTTTTATAGCTAGTTGTAATAATTGTCTTTAGGCTGAACGAATCTTCACGGCACATTTTATGGTGGCTTCCCTCTAGTATTTATTTATTTTTTTAAATGTTTGTTGCATGAATGGAAAACATGGCAATGAACGAACAGAGTCTTGGCCAGAAGAAGTTCCCGGGAGTTAGTCTGTGAGAAGTATGAATGAGTCATTTCCTCTTCTCTTGAATCCCAAGGAGCCATATGGGATTCTTCCTTCACTCTAATGTAATCCTTGGCCACTATGAACTAAGAATGAGATAGCTGTTTTGAGTATGAACCAAGAGTATGGCTCCCAAATACTGAGGGAAACATTGTAGCTGCTCCAGATTCCAGGTTTTTGTGAACATGAGTGACTCTACACTTGGACCACTCCCTAGGGCTGTCCCAAACAGTATAGAAGTAGGCTACAATGTCTCTGCATTCAAACAATTGCCCTAGTGCCTCATGACCCTGGTAGAGCAAAGCAGTGCAGTGCTGGTTGAGTTGGAGTGTAACCTGCATTGTAATGCTAGGATACATGGGCTGCTGAGTCAGCTTGCTGCACATGGAGGCTCCAGGATGCTTTGTGTGATAAGCAGCAAGTTGGAAGGCTAAGAAAGAAAAATAACAAGCTATGCTTTTGACTTTAAAATAGCAATGAGAGAAAAGAAAGAAATGGAGGAAGGGGAGGGCGAGGGGAGGGGGTAAGAAAAGGAAGCTTTGTTAAGTGCTTCTTATGTACCAGGTACTGTTCTAAACACTTGACCATGACAGAACCTCTCTGAGTCATAACACCCTACAAAGCAATTACTTTTTTAATTAAAAAAATGTTTTTAACATCTTTATTTGAGTATAATTGCTTTACAATGGTGTGTTAGTTTCTGCTTTATAACAAAGTGTATCAGCTATACATATACACATATCCCCATATCTCCTCCCTGTTGTGTCTCCCTACCCCACCCCACTAGGTGGTCACAAAGCACCGAGCTGATCTCCCTGTGCTATGTGGCTGCTTCCCGCTAGCTATTTTACATTTGGTAGTATTTATAAGTCCATGCCACTCTCTCACTTCATCCCAGCTTACCCTTCCCCCTCCCCGTGTCCTCAAGTCCATTCTCTACGTCTGAGCCTTTTTCCTGTCCTGCCTCTAGGTTCTTCATTTTTTTTTTCTAGATTCCAAGAAACATTTTTTTTTCTAGATTCCATATATATGTGTTAGCATATGGTACCCATTGAAAGCAATTACTTTTAATTCCTCTCTTCTACAGATGAAGAAACTCAAGCCTAGATAAATTTTAAAAATTGTCCAACATCACACAGCTATTGGGACCTTAATAAGCTGAGATTCAAACTAGTGTCTAATTAGCTTCAAACTTATTTGTGCCCTTCACTGCTGTTCATTAATTTATTAAATAGAGATTAATTGAGCACTTATTTATTATATGTTAATAACTGATCTAGCACTGAGGACATAACAGTGGACAAAACAGACAAAAATTCCTGCTCTCATGGAGCTTACATCCTAGTGGGGGATTCAAATAATAAACAAGTGGGTGAGATGTAGAATGTCAGGTGGTGGAGAGTGCCCTGGAAGAGAGTAGAACCAAGAAGGGAGATGGGACTGGGGGCTGCCATTTTAAATCGAGTGATTAGGGAATACCTCACTGAGAAGATAAAAGTTGGGCCAAGACCTAAAGGATTAAGGGAGGGAGCTACGAGAATCCAGGGATAAGCTTTCCAGGCAGAGGCAATGGTAAGTGCAAAGGCCCTGAAGCTGGAACATTTTTAATTCATTTTAACCTGTGTGAGGAGCAACAGGGAAGCCAGAGTAGCTGGAGCAGATTTAGTGGTGGAAGAGTGGGACTCCTAAAAATCAGGGTGTGGTTGCACAGGAGAGACAGCATGGATGCTATGGATCAAAAACATCACGTGGTGCACGTAGGATCTGCGGAGGAAATTCATAAGAGAAATAAATGCACAGGGAATGTGTGCTATTTACCCCCAAAGTGTTGAAGTGGGGGTAGAAAGAAAGGATATGATGGAACTTACACTTTTCATTTAATACACTTCTCTACTTATTTTCAAACAAAGCATGCATTTCAATTTTAAAATCTAATTAAAGGAATTAATGTTCTATAAATGTGCCTAAGTACATGCACAAGAATGTTTATTGCTTTGCTGTTCATACTAACAACCAGTAGGGACCTGCTTTTAAATATTGGACCATCTATACAAGGAAATATAAAGATATTCAAAAAGCAGATCTACATATTGACTTAGAAAGAGGTCTATGATCTAGGACTCAACACACTGGAGTATGAAGTGTACTTTATGGGTATAATTGAATACATGTGTGCATTATTTATGTGCTATTATACAAAGTTCCTTCAAAAAGCAGTTTATACAATAATAGCAAAAAACAAGAGAAACCATCTGTTTACAATTATGAAAAAAATTATGGAGCATTCAAATGCTAAACTATTAGTCATTTAAAATTACTGCATACATCTATATTTAGCATGAAAATGTATATTTAAAATTGTATAAATGTATATTTAAAATTGATAAAAAGCCGTCTTTTAAATTACAGGTGTGGAATGATCTCTTTTTTTGGTAAAAGATACTAGAACATAACGCCACGAAAGGAGGGACTTATTTTCTTCAGTGCTATATTCCCTGAAGAATACCTGGTTCCTAGGGCATGGCCCTCACACAATATCTGTTGAACATTAAAACAATGAATAGGGCTTCCCTGGTGGCGCAGTGGTTGGGAGTCCGCCTGCCGATGCAGGGGACGCGGGTTCGTGCCCCGGTCTGGGAGGATACCACGTGCCGCGGAGCGGCTGGGCCCGTGAGCCATGGCCGCTGGGCCTGCGCGTCCGGAGCCTGGGCTCCGCAACGGGAGAGGCCACAGCAGTGAGAGACCCGAAAAAAAAAAAAAAAACAATGAATAAAAGTGTATAACCACACACGAAAACACAAAACCCAAAGGGCCAATCACAATATGTTAACAGAATTTATCTTTAGGCAATAACATTTAAATGTTTTTATTTTTCTTCATACTTACCTGTATTTCCATCTTTTAAAACGAACATATATCATGTAACAAAAATAATACTTTTACTTAATGCTTATTTAAAAAGTTATAAGTTTCAGTACATTTCAAGGCTAAGAGTTTAGAAAATATCTATTATCAGGGATAACTATAATTCATCATTACCTAGCTCAGGACTAAGGGTTGAAGTGCCTCGGCAGGGCCATCAGCTTTTACTAGGTAGAAATGGTAGTTCTTGTGGGAGGCTGATAAGGAGAGACTGAACAAATGAAAGTTACCAAGGCAGAGTTTTAAGCCTGTAGAGTTTACAGAGGGCTGCAGTATCCTCGAAGGCACATGGGGAGCAGAGAGTCCAATCATTTGGGAATTTGAATCATGCCTACTCGTGATTTATTTTTGGATGCTGCACTTGCAAATTGGGTAGCTGCCCTTTGAGGACTACACAGTTAGGATTCCCCAGGCGTGGGTGTGATTTGCACATGATTCAGTCAGTAATGCATTTTCTCTGGAAAATGATGCCTTCATTAAAAGGGAGAACAAAATGTGGACTTGTAGGTCTGCCTGAGCAGGAATAAGGCAGAAGCTTTGCATTTCCACTGGGGCTGGGAAGAAGAACAGTTGGAACTGGCCCAAAGCTAGCTGGCAGTTTCTTTACCACAAGGTTAAAAGAAAAAGTCGGGAGATACCTACCTTCAGCATAAGGCTATAGAGACCCCCTTTCTTACATTTTAGAAGTATGCAAGAAATTTAAGATATTTGCTGGCCTTCTATAACTATCACAACCTGAAGAGCTGTAAACTAAAGTCATATAAACCCAAGATTTCTGAAGCTGTTTCTTCTACTTTTTTTCATCTTGTTTTAAGTATGTTCACTTAACTGAATTTGTTATGTCACCATCTTTGATCTTTTTGTTCTTCTGTTATTTCCTTTTATTCCTTACTCATGTACCTGCTGGTATTGTTTATTTTCTTCCTCCATCTTGCAGCTTTTTTTTTTGGTCTTATTTATGTATTATATTTATATTATCTTATTTAAAAACTATTATAGCTTACCATATCATCTTGGATAATTTTATCCTTCTACTTTGTAAAAAGTAATCACCACATCCCATTTTATCAGCATGATGTATGGTCACATTTCTTTTAAATATTCCTATTAAATCATTTGAATCCCACCTGGGCTTTCTCTCCAGTGATACCCACAAGTGTTGGAAATGCTTTATCTCATCGAGGAGGTCAATCCCCGACCCTCACCCTGACTCATTGCTATGCTCATCCCAGGTACTCCACACCAAATCTACCTGAGACTCCCAATTTACAATGTTGCAGCTCTTTGAACACACAACTGTGTCACCCAAAGGACCAGGTCAAGTTCTACTATTTACTACATCACCCAGAAGCACTTGTGCAGACAGTATTCATTGCCTAACAACGGCCATTCCCCCTGCCCTACTCTCTTGCTGGTATGCATGCCTGACCAATAAGGATGAATGGGAAGTATATCAAGAGTAAGAAGAAATGCATAGAGGAAAAACAACTTTTCGTATATGTTGAATGTTATTATGTCTACACGTGATGCCTGGAACTACTGCAGCCCTCATGAGACAGTGAGGGGAGATACTGTCAACAAACTGAGGATGGTGAGGGGAAAAATAGGAAAGTACCGGAGTTCATCACTGCATTGGGTTATTGAACCAAACCTGGAACCACTTTGCCTCTGGAATTCTTATTATGGGAGATAATAAGTACCCTTATTACTTAAGTCAATTTTAGTTGGGTATTGTGCCACTCATTGTCAAAAGCATCGTAACTGGGACACACTGTCCCTGTGTGAAGGTCCACAACAGGCAGGAGTCACCACACTGTTTCATCTCTTTTCTGCTCTCATGGTGATTGTCTTTTATAGACCTCCATTACATTTCATTGCTACTTAATTAAAGCCCCACAGTTCTCCCCAACAGTTTCAGTAACTATGAATCACTGATAGAGGAGTCAGATTCTCCTTCACCTCCCACCAAATGTTTGGGCTGCCTATGCAAATTTGCCTACAAAGTCCTAAGCAACTCTCAAATTCATTACACCAGATTTTCTTACAGAATAAAATTGTAAAGTCTTCACTACACACCTGCTATATAATAACTTTCTTCATAATTATAGAAGCAAAGCATGTTCATGTAAAGAACTGGAAAATGCCAGAAAATTTTTTAAAAAAGAAATTTTCAATCTGCTATCCAGAAATATGTTAACATTTTGGAATATTTCCTTTGAATCTTATACAACTGAGGTCATACTGCATGTATAATTTGGTATCCTGGCTTATTCACTTAACATATTGTTTCTAATCTTGCATTACTATTCTTCAAAAGCATGATGTTTAAAGGTTGGAAAATATCCTATCATGAGGATGTACCAAAATGTATTTAATCATTTCATTATAGAGAAAGAAGCTATATAACATAATGTTAAAGCTATGGATTCTGGAGCAAAAATCTCAACTCTACTTTTCATTAGATGTGTGGTCTTGGGCAAGTTGATTAACCTCTTGTAGCCTTGATTTCCTCATATGTAAAATAGGTATAATAATAACACCAACCTGCTAAGCTTGTTGTGAGAAACAATATGAAGGCTTAAAACAGGATCTGGCACAAAGTTAATACTCAATAAAGGCTTATTATTGTTATGAAAATATTGGGTTTTTTTCATTTTCTCAAATATAAAGAACTCATGTCTTAAAACATCATTGAACATAAATTACTTTTTGCACCTTTGATTATTTTGGGGAATCAGTTCCTAGGAAGGGAATTCCTGGTTAATGCCTATTAGTTTCTGATATTTTATCAGAATTTTATAAAAATGAAAAAGCAGGGAATTCAGGCCTCAAGAGACAATAGTGAGAGGAATACATTCCTTGAACAAAATAAGTATTTTCCATTTTAGTTAGTTTTCCAGTAACCCTCCCAACATCATAGGGTAGATTCACCTATTTCCTCCAAAGCTGAGCTTTTTGTCCTTAAAGTGAAGCAATCCAGTCCATTCACGGGTCACTAACATAACAGCACGTCTATTCTGGGGACCACTCAGATGACACAGTAGGAGAGTATCATCTTTTACAGTTATGAATTGTCATTTTCCTTTTTGAAGAGAAATGGGATTTAAATAAAAATCTAGGTGTTTTCCACCATACAATTTTTGAAAACTCATGGGAGTACAAAGAATGAGTAAGGAATCCTTTCTGAAGGCAGCCTCATTGTAGCCCTCAGGTATAATTTTAATTAAGTAGTTTAATTAACTACTTAATTAGGCAATTAAGTAGTTTCATCAACCAACTGTCAATTTCCTCAGATACACTTTTATTCATCCTATGTTCTTATTGAAGATTTTAGTATACCTTTAGCTGCCTGCTTGCCACCATTTCAAAGAAAGACCATAGCATCTGTCCTGATTTCTTAGTTATTAGTCTTAGAATCCTCTATCCATCATGGCAGACAGAGACAATAATGAAAGCAAGAAGGCATCTTCTGTTTTTACCGCACTCAGAAAATCCTTTCACCAGAATCACTTCTCCTACTTATTCTTTGAATCTTTAAATTGAATATAAAAGTTCCTTTGGACTAAATTACATGAGTCATTAAGAAATATTTTTCTGACTCCAGCAGTTTTGAGTCCAGATTCTGTGACAGATTCATATCTTTAAAAACTTGTGGTTCTTTAAAGGACGCTCGGGAGTTACATGTGTGATGCTTTTGCTGCCCTCCAGTGGCCATCCCGGATCCTAACAACGTGTACCGCCTTTTGTCCAGATTCCTGGTCTCACTCTTTGTCTTCTGCTTTCTCTGCTCTTTAGCCTCCTCTTACTCTCATCTATAATATCTGAAGGAACTCATCCCCTCAGTGACTCATCCAAATTCATGACTCCATTTTGACCCCAAGACCGCAATATTATCCTCTGCTAGACTCTTATCTCCCTTCCGGCATCGGTTTTCCCATGTGTGACTAAATGCTCCCTTCCTCTTTGATGGGGAGTGTACATTCTTAGAAATGGTGCATTCAGTTAAGTGATCATTTGTTTAAAAGTTGTATTCTCAATCCTTGCTTGTTATATGGCCCTTCATCAGCCAGATGATCAGGCTGGGCACATCTGTTAGCAAAGCTTGATTTGTTCACTGAGCGTTTTATGGGCATTTCTGGGTCTACTCATTCTAGGGGGCCCTTTTTCCTATATTTCTGTCTCTCCTGACCATCCAGTCAAATATGCCTTTACCTTGTTCAGAGAGCCTCACAAAGGTCTTATCTCCAGTGCAAGGAAGATTTCTAATTCAGAGTCATTTGCCAAAATGAAATGCCTGATGAGCTTTATGTGTAATTAATCATTTAGCTTCTCCTGGCACTTTCTCAAGTTTTTGGAAATGATTTCCTCTCTTCTCCCAGTAGAAACAGCCTTTAAAAATTAAAATTTTAAAATATTTATGACTGAAGATGCCAAATTTCATTAAAAGGTAAAACCAACATTAGGGACTTCCCTGGTGGCACAATGGTTAAGAATCCACCTGCCAATGCAGGGGACACAGGTTTGATCCCTGGTCCAGGAAGATCCCACATGCCACAAAGCAACTAAGCCCACAGCTACTGAGCCTGAGCTCTAGAGCCTGCAAGCTACAACTACTGATGCTCACGCATCCTAGAGCCAGCATACCACAACTACTGACCCTACATGCCACAACTACTGAAGCCCGTGCGCCTAGAGCCCAGCCCGTGCTCCGCAACAAGAGAAGCCACAGCAATGAGAAGCCCGTGCACCGCAATGAAGAGTAGCCCCCACTCGCCGCAGCTAGAGAAAGCCTGCACACAGCAACGAAGACCCAACGCAGCCAAAAAAAAAAAAAAACCCACAAACAAACATTAAAAGTGAGCTAATAAATGGGGTGACATCAAGATCTCAGGTTAAGAACAGTTACTTAACTCATTGTCTCAACACACCAGTACCAAAAATGCAGGTAAACAATGCAAGGTACTAGATATACGACACTGTATAGTGATTTAGTGATTAAAATGAGTATTCTCTACCTCTGTGAGCAGTTCACTTAATTAATCACTGCCTCAGTTTACTCATTTTTAAAATGGAGGTAATAATACATACTTTTCTGGGCTGTTACACCAAACAGATATGATATTTTTACAAAATTTAAATCAAGATGCAAATATAAACTATTATTATTTACACTTTATCTTTTTTAGAATAAAATTAAAAGGAAAACAACATTAAAACAGCCAACCAAGAAAGATGCTTTTCTGATGGGTCCTTTATAAAAATTAAGCATCTAGCAGCTGATAATTCATAAAAATAAATTTTATTCTAAAGATAGTTTCCGCTATTTATCTATCATAAATATGAGAACATTTAAAGTAACTAAATAGCAACAACAATAATAAAACAGTTATTATTTGCTGAGCAGTTCTAAGCACTGAGCTACAAATTGCTAAAAACCATGAATTTCAAACCAGAATTTTAAATGTGGATTTACACTGAATGATGATCTTTAACAAACAACGTGAACATATTCTTCATCATTCATTCATTCATCATTCATTCATCATCATTCATTGCTTCAAGTAGCAATGAGTATTGCTACTTCATTTTAGTGTTCAAGCTTGCATTAATGCCTGCCATTGTGAAAGCCAAATAATTCAATGGCATCCCACAGCAAGAGAGGTTTCTGGCAGTTCAAATATAAAAACGTAATGAGAGATCTGTG
This sequence comes from Neophocaena asiaeorientalis asiaeorientalis, assembly GCF_003031525.2. NCBI lineage: Eukaryota > Metazoa > Chordata > Mammalia > Artiodactyla > Phocoenidae > Neophocaena > Neophocaena asiaeorientalis. The sequence continues at coordinate 1,138,718 of NW_020175662.1, forward strand.
TTCACAGGGCACATAGTGGTTTGAGAAATCTGCTCAATAAATGCTTGCTGTTGACTGAATACTTAGTTTTGAAAATAATATTTAACTTTCCTTCTAGAATACCAGTTTAGCAGGAAATGTTATTTTAAATATGAAGAAATTGTTTCCATTCCCAGAAATAAATGGATTAAGTTCCCATTTTATGCAGATTTTAATCCCTAAAAATACTAACCTTAGTGCTAATCTTTAGCAGTTAATTAAAATTGGCATGTAAGGATTTCTTGCTGGGAGAATTTTGATAAATTATGTGACTAACCTGAGCTATCAAACAAATCCTTGGAGCTTTAAATTGCATTTTGGACAGCATATTTAGGCTAGTAAACCTTTTTTGCATTGGAAACAGTGAAGCCAAAATGCTGAAAATTATGGAGGCTGACATGAAGCCTCATCATATTAATATTAAATTCAACATCAGTGATTTATTGTCACAAACAACATTATCTGTCATGTTAAACAAATGCTGTTAACTTATACTATGTTTTTGATTTGTGTGTCCATTTTGATTTTTAAACATTTATTGTTGAATAAGGCCTGCAAGTGTGAACAACTTATTTCTAAGTTTAGGTTTATATGTTTGAATAATATAATAAAATTTTAAATCAATATTGTGGAGGTCTACGAGTATATGTTTCCTTCAAAGGGGATCTACGTACTACTCAAGTCTGAGAAACACTGGTCCAGATTAGCACTGATTAATTTAACAGTATTCTTGAGAAACATTTTTTGTTTTGTTTTGTTTTGTTTGCGGTACGCGGGCCTCTCAGTGTTGCGGCCTCTCCCGTTGCGGAGCACAGGCTCCGGACGCGCAGGCTCAGCGGCCATGGCTCACGGGCCCAGCCGCTCCGTGGCATGTGGGATCTTCCCGGGCCGGGGCACGAACCCACATCCCCTGCATCGGCAGGCGGACTCTCAACCACTGCGCCACCAGGGAAGCCCTTGAGAAACATTTTTGCCACTTAATTATCCAATTTCTTGAGCTTATTTACAAGGATTCCATGACAAAGACTGTCAAATACCTTGATGAAATCAATACATTTTTGGTGCCTTTTTGGTACATTTTTGGCATTCCTGTGGTCCATTCATTTAGGATGCTATTAAAAAAATAATGAATTTTGGAATAAAGTTTCAGGGTCATTTCATCTATCTGGAGACTCAGCGAAATCCCTGTTTGTTCCATCTGATCCACTCTGAAGCCCATTCTTCACTGTAGAGAAAACAGAAGCCAAAATGAGATTTAAGTAGCTTTAGTACTACATGGCAAGCTTGGGGACTACAGGAGGGCTGTACTCCACTTTGGATCAGAAAGGACTGGAAGGGAGAGAGAAGATCCTAACACTGGGTGGTTTGCACCTCTCACTCTCCTCTTTTTGGTGGAAAGAGTGATGTTGCTTCTGCTGTAGCCCAAGGTCTGTCTGCATCTCAGTCACCAACTACAAGTAGCTGTGGTGTCCTGCCTCGTTCTGGACAGTGGTCACACCTATCCATCTAGGTCCTGAGACAGGGATGTTATTGCAGATTCAGACTCCAGTCTCTGCCAGTCTCTGGACACAGGCCACAAGGACATGAGGTATCACCTCTGTTTCCTGCTCTCCTTTTGAGGATATAGGTTTCCATCCAAGCAGTCACCCACGGCTGTATATTCTAACTGGCTCATTGACCCTAATTCTGCCCAGCTCCAGTCTCAGCCTGTGCCACGCTGTGCCACTCTAAACTTTAGAACTAACAAGTCTCACACAATTTTATCTCAACTAGCTGTAAGGCCTGTGAGGGCAAGAAACTTGTTTCTTTTGTTCATCTTTCTGTTTTGAGCATCTAGCTTGGTACTCTGCATATAGTTTACTTTCAAAAACTATTTAGTAAATGAATGAATGAGTAAATGAGCGCAAGCCTTGAAACACACCCTATTCTACTGGTTAAATAGACACGTGAAGCATTTCCTCTCAATTCAGAAACACAAGTGATTTTTTTTTTAATCCCAGGTGATTTCATTTGTGTGGTTTTCAAATCTAGCACCTCACTCCTTGCGGTCATTCTAGCTTTTAAAGGCCTCAAACAGAAGGCTCTCCTCACACCTTTCTCAATCCTGGAGTGGGAGGAAATGCAAGATTCTCAGGGGCTGGGAGTTGGCAGCCCCTCTCTTCCAGGAGGTTAAGGAGAGAGGGTTCCAGCTGTCCAAACAGTGGAATCAGAGACCTCTCCTTTACCTCAAGAACTAGAGGAATTTTTCTTTGCTCTGCTCAGAAGCCTAGAAGTTCAATGTGAACACAAAATAGGATCTTAAAAAATCAGTTTCTGGGAAAATTTCTGTAGTTATAGTCATTATACTGCTCACTTTCATTCTCTGCTTCAACAGAAATACTCCTAGGTTACATCTGAGCAAAATGTATCCATCTATGCAAGTATCTTATTTTTGCCTTTGCTTAAAAATGTATCAGTAATATTGCTCATTTTAATTCCCATTTCAAATACATTTTCCAGAACGAAAGGCTGTGATTATAATCAAGGTCTCAAATTTCTATAGAATTTCAGATTATTCTCCAGGAATCAAGGACCTTCTCACACCAGAAAGAACTTATTTCTTGCTACAGAAGCCCACGCTAATCAAACAATGACATATTTGAGGAGAGGCAGCATAACTAGAAATAGAATGGTTAATAACACCTAGCCAACATCTAATCTTAAAATAAAAATTGTCAAATTTTCAGTATTCCATTATGCGCCCATATGGCAGGCTGTACTTTTTAAAAAGGCTACAGCAACATTCATGGTCCCACGTGTCACTCTTCATCAAGCAGTAGAGTCTATTTTTCCTCCCCTTGAAATTGAATTGACCTTTGTGACTATCTGGCTAAACAAATAGAATATGGTGGAAGCAGCACTGCACACTTCCAATGCAAGGTGATAAGAGTTCCACCCAGCTTTCTCTCTTGGGATGTCTACTCTGGGAACATAAAGATGACGTTACGAGGAAGCCCAGGTCCTATGGAGAGGCCTCATGTAGGTGTTCTGGTCCCCAGAGAAAATCTCAACTGTCAGCCTATGAGTCAGCAAGCCTTCAGGTAATTCCAGGCCCCGTCTTCAAGGCACCCCAGATGAAGTTGTGTAGAGCAGGAATAACTATTCCCACCATGACCTGCCCGAACTGTAGCTTGGTGAGCAAAATAATTGTTGTGGTTACTTCAGGCCACTAGGTTTTGGGTTGTTTGTTATGCAACAATACACAACCAATAACCAAATCCTGTTATCTCACTCGATCCTCTGAAAGGTAGATAAGATTAACTTTGTAATGCTGATGAACAAACAGGCACTGTGCCTAGCCGTGGAAATACATTAGATTAGCCGTGGAAATACATGGCAGACATGGTCCCTGCCCTTCAGCAAGCTTTAGGGCAGAGTGACTGTGTTCCTTCCCTTTAGAACCGTAACACACAAGCCATCCGAGGCACTGCTGACCCTTCACTGTACATATGAGAACAAAAATCATGTCTTTCCCTAGACATTGTCTTAGTCTGTAATATTCTCCAGCAGGAATAAATCAATCGTGTTTCTTTTGGCTTCACACGTAGTGTGTGCACGTGTGTGTGTGTGTGTGCGTGCACACGTGTGACAACTGGTCCTGTTCTTGCATTAGAATGTTATAGACTGGGCCTTAAACCATGATGGTTGGCTTTCTTCCATTTGATTCTTTTAAATATTTTTTCTGAAGTTTCTTGTTATTCAAGTAATATGTGTTTAATGGAGGGAAATTAGAAAATATAATTAATAAAATGTAAAATTACCCCAAAACATCAATATAGACAGATAACCTCTATTAAATATTTTAATAAATAGGCTTGCGGGAATTTGTTATGCCTATATATGCATATCTTGCTGAATCATATGGTAACTCTATTTTTAATTTTTGTTTTTTGTGGGGGGGGTTTTTGGGTTTTTTTTTTTTGCGGTAGGCGGGCCTCTCACTGTTGTGGCCTATCCCGTTGCGGAGCACAAGCTCCGGACGCGCAGGCTCGGCGGCCATGGCTCACAGGCCCAGCCGCTCCGCAGCATGTGGGATCTTCCCAGACCGGGGCACGAACCCATGTCCCCTGCATCGGCAGGCGGATTCTCAACCACTGCGCCACCAGGGAAGCCCACATATCTCCTTTTGTTCCTACTCTTGCTGCTCCACCCTTAAATTTGAGTTGCTGCATCATTCCCATGCTACTGTGCTTCCTTTAAGCAATCACACTCACCGTGCTCCACGCCTCACAGCAAAGCAAGCCTCACTGCATAATTAATTACACATACTAGCTCCTAAATCAGCTAACTCTGCTAACCTCCTGCATCCTGTCCTGCTTTCCGGGATGGGTATTTTCTGGATAATAATGCTGTTAATTTCTCCATCTCACCTCTGTTTTAATGTATGCCCTTCAATTTTCTAGTTATGGCCTTGGCTCCTACCTACTGCCTCTATCCTTGCAATCCACGCATAACCAGCCCTATCGGCTTGACCTGATCTGAGACACATTCCACCCAGAGAGTGCACCTACCTAACACATCCCTGCCCTGCAGGGACAATCCAGGCATCAGATTCATTCAACCAACCTTCAGCACTAAGGAAGAGGGAAAGTAAAGTAACACACACTAATCAGATGGCAGAATTTTGCTGAGGGCACGCTAGGCTAAACTTTTATAATTTCTTACAAAAACTCCAATTCTAAAAGATTAATGGACCCCTATGTTTACTGCGGCATTATTTATAATAACCAAGATATGGAAGCAACCTAAGTATCCACTGATAGATGAATGGATAAAGAAGAATGGAATATTACTCAGCCATAAAATAATGAAATCTTGCCATTTGTGACAACGTGGATGGACCTAGAGGGTATGATGCTAAGTGAAATAAGTCAGACAGAGAAAGACAAACCCCATATGATTTCATTTACATGTGGAATCTAAAAAAAAAAAAAAATCAAATGAACTAACATAACCAAACAGAAACAGACTCATACATACAGACAGCAAACAGGTGGTTGCCAGAAAGGGGGTGTAGGGGGAGGAGTGAAATGGGTGAGGGAGATCACGAGGTACAAACTTCCAGTCACAAAATAAATGAGTCATGGGAATGAATGTACAATGTGGGAAATATAGTCAATAATATTGTGATAACTTTGTACGGTGATCATTTTGTAATGTTTAGAAAGATCAAACCACTATGTCTCACACCTGGAATTAACATAGTGTTGTAGGTAAGTTATACTTCAACAGAAAATTTTTTCAAATAAAATTTTTTTAAACTTTTTAAATTTCTTACATTTTAACCTTATTTGCATTGGTACTAGAAGTGAAGTGATCACTTACTATGCTTTTCAAACCCAAGCTGATCTTACTTAAAATCAATGTGAGTAAAATCAACTTGGCTTTGAAAAGCATAATAAGCTTAGAGAGGACTCCTTTCAAAAAATTTTTTATATTCTTTCACTTTAGGAAAGTAAGATCATTTAACAAAATGTGGAGTAACTTTAATGTTTAAGGACTCCTCAATCTTTGGGCTCACATATGTTCCTGTGTATTTACAATTATCTCAGATATGGTGGTCATTAACACATTGGCTGTGATTTTGAAGCCTTGGCTATGAAGTTGTACTTCTCCCATTAGCAACATCTCACATTCTTGAATAGCTATCTCTGAATCCTGGTTTTAGCTGATTGTGGCAATCTGGGTTTCATTATTTAAGAGAGATAAGATGATATATTGGGCTGGTTCCCACTATCTCAGAATAGCAGTCTCAAGCATTTGGAAAATGTGCACACAAAAGTATTTAGGGATTTGAAGAGTGTAGGTTATTTGCTGACTGGAAGAGAAAGAGCAGATTATCACCCAAATGATTTTGATATTGGGTTTTACTCCTGCAACAAGCAGACTATATAGTCTTTTGCCATTTACCACAAAACCGTGGACTTACTCATATCTCTAGCATCTCTTTTATTTTTAGCCTCCTGTTTAGCGAGCAACAGCGGAATCTGTGTGCCAGCATGTTTTTAGCAAATATTGTCCAGATCTGCCTGTGATTTTAGCTGCTCATGGCCACGTAGCAATACAAAGCAGGAAAAGTGATGAAGAGAAAGGGAGCTTTCAATGAGGGAATGTTCAGAAAGCTTTCATAGGTTAGAGTTCAGCCGCACCTATGAATTTCAGTTTATTGTACCTTTTCTTTTATGTCTGAAGAAATGATCCTGGAAAAGAAGTCATTTTGGATTATCTTATTCATCACATGGAGAGATATTTTTCATAGCCAAAGGGCTCATATTTGCAATGTTTATTACTAAAAAGACAGACTTCTATTTGCAGCTACCAAACACTGCTCAGCTCCTAAGAGACAGTCTTCCCTCAGTAGTGAACAGAGCTCACGCACATCAGAACTTAGCAGATGCTATAGTGAAGGTCAGTACTCAGGAAGCCTGGATAAGCTGGGTTTCCCAGGCTAGAGTTTTCTGAGCAATTAAAACTGCATTATTGAATGTAGCTTTCACTTGAGGTACCCGTTCTGGCCATCCCTCATATGATATTCTACATTTAAATCAGACCACCCAAATGGAATAGAAATGTGACCAACAGTTATTGGCATAGTTGAAAATATAAAGCCAGAATTGAATGGCCCAAGACATATTGGCTGTTTATACTGTCTGCTTCCTCATGTGCATAAAAAGAAGTACCAAAGAAAGGAACAGAAGGCCAGATAGAACAGCTGGAAAACTGTATGACAAATCTACAGTCCATTCACCTTCTAATTTCATTCCAGCTCTTTGCACCAACCAATTCCAGTTCTATTGCACTACACAGGCTTACGGAAGACAGTCATTATCTTGCTTTGTAACACTAACTCACATTGGGGTGAAATAGGCAGTGAGATTGCAGGAGGTTACAACAGTTGAACAAAGGGAAGCCAGTCCAATATATTTTTTTCTTATCTGAACGGGCATTTTAATGTCACTGAGAACAAAAGAGTTATCTTCCTCTTTCCTTTTCTTACCTCTGACCATCAAGGAAGCCTTAGAAATGCTATTGTAATTATGGCTTACATTTCATCATTTCTTGACACTCTGGAGTATATAGAAAATGAAACGATAATGTTTTACCTTGAAAGACTGAAATGGAAAAAGCTTCTGTTTATGGGATCTCTCTGGAATGTAGTCATTTGTGTGACTGCAATCACAGAATCAGCTAAAATAGCATACGAATTCTCCAATGTCTTCTTTCTGTCAAAAGGAACATTTCCATAAAACTACCTTTATAGACTGGAATGGCTGTCTGCTTTCCAAAAAGAGCTCTAAATAGCTATTAAGCAACCAGTAACTTTACCTAAATGTAGAGCAATTAGAACCATTTTCAAATTTTTGAAAGATTATTCTAACCTCCCCCCTTCCTTTACCAAGATTAGATGGAATCAAGAAAATAAGTGGCTTGGAGATGAATGAGACTGAAGCATTCGGTGGAAGTTTCCTTTGATACATAAAGAAGTCAGCTTTATGTCTGAAAGTGAAATGCATCTTTACCTTCAGAGCAATTTTTGACTTTTTAATTATTATGATTAAATGGGGGGAATGGGATGCCATAATCACAGAATACCTCCCTATTTAAAACAAAAACAAAAACAAAAAAACCTCTCAGGTGCAGAGTTGAACTAACCCTATTTGTCTATGCAGGGCACATCATTATGCATCCATGCAAGGCTCATCATTTTTTAATTATTTTTCTCTACTTAATTCCTCATTCCCACTCCCATTCTCTACACTATAGCCCCCTTCTCCAAAGTGCTTGATATGTGTCCTTATGTATGAATAGATACTTATAAATCTACACTGTGTGTGTGTGCTAACTCACATAATGGCATTGTTGTATAGATATTGTTTTGTTTCTTACTTTGGGGACAACACTATGCTTTTAAGATCTACTCCTCTGGCTCTATGAGCATCAAATGCATTGTTTCTGACTATTGCACAGTCCAGGGTGTGCATTTGTCACTTTTTCTTTATCATTCCCTAGTATGGACACTTAAGTGACCTATAACTCCCCAACCCAATAAGAAACACTGTAATGAATACCCATGTAGTGTCCTTCATGGATCTGTAAGAGTGTTCCCCTAGGATATGGATCCAGGAGTAGGATTTCATGGTCACATATGTGTACCTAATTTTACTAAGTACTCCAGGACCTGCTCTAGTTCTCTAGGACAGCCAGGCCAGTTTACTCTTCCACCAGCAGAGCATGGGACTTTTTGTCTCTCTTTATTCTCATTAATATTTGATGGTATCTTTATACCCATTAAATTATCAAAATTAGAAAGATAGTATCTTACTGTTTTAGCAATAAGTAGTAAAAAGTAGTATCTTATTGTTTTAATGATGTTGAGATATTGGCATAGCCTTTTGGGGCAGGTTGAGTACGTTTTGTTTGTATGAGGGTAGTTATATTAGGTAGGAGCCTATGGTTGCTTCAAAATTTGAGAATGGGGAAGAGCATGAACAGATGCTGAGCTGAGGGGTACTGGAGGTAGACGTAGATGCTCAGCTTAGTCTGTTTTGTCAGCCCTCCTGATGATTCTGTGAACTATACCTACCATTTAATAAAACCCCCTCTGCTTAAAATAGAGAGGGTGCTGTTGCCCGCAATGAAGGAGGCTAGTCTATGCAGTAATTGGTACCATCAGTGGTTGCCAACCCTCAAGGAATAAAATGGGAAATTAGGATTGGCTATTCACATAGATTAAGTTTGAAAACAGTGAGAATCTGGTTCCCATTATAAGACAGGTCACTGCAGGATTTTACCTGCAGACTTTTAGTTTTCCATATACATTTTGGAATAGATTTTATGAGAGCCTCAAAAATACTCTAGGATTTTTATTAAAATCATATTGAGTTTATTGAATGATTTTGGGATAATTGATATAATATTGTGCCTCGGTGAACACGGAATGGCTCTCTAGTATGTCCTTATTTTATGTCCTATGATAATATTTTTTAAATTTCTCCATAAAAATTTTGTAAGTTCTTGTTTGATTATTTGCACTTCTGGGGAATATTCATTTCTCCTCTAGTTCAGTAACAATCCTGCCTTGATATCCAGGAAATTATGAACTATACTGTAATGTTAGCCATTATAACCACATTATACGACCACTATAAAATACAAAGGGAGTGGTAGAAGAAAAATAATAAAATTCTTTATTATGTATAAACATATAATTTTCCGGCTTTTAAATGCTCTTGTGGACGATGCCTGGATTTCTAATGTATTTTCTAGTTGCTTGTTCTGGTATAAAGAAACAGTATGGGTGAAGGAAACTTGCTACAGTCTCTTATTAGTTCTCAGTTTCTCAGTTGATTCAGCTTTAAAAAAAAAAAATGTAGATTATCTTTTTTTTTTTTTTTTTTTCGGTAAAAAGTAAGACACCATGTCTAGATGCAATGCCAAGACAAAGTGTAAATGTTTTCCTGTGAGGAATATACTCAATAATGCAGAGTATGCAATCATAAAGTAATCATTCATTGTGTTTGTTTATTTTTGGGGTTTGCTAATTTGCCATGGAATACTGTTTTGTTTTTTTGGGTTTTTTTGCGGTACACGGGCCTCTCACTGTTGTGGTCTATCCCGTTGCGGAGCACAGGTTCCAGACGCGCAGGCTCAGCGGCCATGGCTCACGGGCCCAGCCGCTCCGCGGCCTGTGGGACCTTTCCGGACTGGGGCACAAACCCATGTCCCCTGCATTGGCAGGCAGACTCTCAACCACTGCGCCACCAGGGAAGCCCTATCTTATCATTTTCAAATGATGACTGTTAGTTTCTCCGCTTTCAATCTTTAACCTATTACTTACTTCCTTGCCATATTTTGCTAATCAGGACTCCAACACTGTTGAGCATCATCAGTGTTAAAGTCTATTCTTGCCCCAGTCTTGAAGGGGCTGCATAAAAGGAGAAAGTTGAAAGACTTAGCAGTCTGGCTTCCCAATTTGCCACCAGTCCCCTCCCTGCCACCTGCCCATCCCTGTACTCCACAATTCTCCTTTTCTGAGAGCTGTTTCCCTCAGTTGCAACTAATAGTTCTTGGGGTGTGCAGCGGGAGAGAGGTTGGGGAGGTGGAAAAACACAGGGCCTGCTCAATTGTCTGTATTTATCTTATTCTTCCCTATCTTCCCTGGGCTCAAAGATTATGGTTGTGTTACTCACACTAATCTGGGCTTCTCTTTTCCTGCCTCAAGTTGCGACAGAGGACGCAAGACCCACTCAGGGCTCTCCTTTACACCCATGCTATCTTCCATCTGTGGCTCCTTGCCCCTTCCCTTCCTAGGCTGTCATTCAGGGGGAACCTGGAACCCAGCGAACTTCTGTCTCTCCAGAGATTTCTCAGGCTTTTCAGTATTAAAAAAAATCCATCATTTTCTCCCTCACTATGTGGCATCTTTAGGATTGGATTTAGCGTAGAGATCCAGAAATTCTTTCAAGTAACATCTTACATTTTTCTATCTGGGACTGTTGTCTGCAAATGAAAACAACAGAGATGAAACTGATTGACAATGTAATTAGGATGTACTCACACGGCCTCCTATGGCCTCCTGTATGACCAACTGTGAAGCATTATCTATGAAATACTGCGGAAGCTGGCCAAAGACTAGAAAGGAAGCTGAGCGCTAGCCCATAACTCTGCATACCTTTGAGCTAAAAATAGATTTCTCCAAAAGCTGGTGTCATAATCCTGAAAGGCATATCCCAATCCTTCTTAGAGGGAGAATAACAGGGGAGCTGGTTGCAGCTGAAAAAGGAAGAGGTACTCATAGTCTATTCCCACATGACTAAAATCTAACTTTTAGTCTACGGAGCTAGCGGTTGTGAAATTGGGTAAAAGAAGAGAAGGTGGCAACGGACAGATCATAGCGCAGAAAAACGGTGGCCAGACATCTTTGCTTTTGAACACCAAAAGCTGAGAGAGACATACTCCCAAGGCAAAGAAAACAGATCGATGAGATGGCACTTAAACCTCAAGCAAAGCTCTGGCCTGCCCATCTCATGCCTCTTGCTTCATCCTCACATTACTCTCTAATAGGAAATTAGTACTTCTCAGAGATAAGCAATGATCTGTAAAGTGCTGACACTGGACTTGTGCACAGATATTAGATATAAGTGGACAGGAGGAGGGGAACATAAACAAAAGACAGATTAAAAAACTAACCTCACAAACAGGAACTTTTAAAAATGAAGACATAATTGAGGGAATAGTCATTATCTCAAAGCAGTTACAAATCATGGGCCATTCCTCACAGACTTTTGCCTTTGGAGTCCCTCATTTTATGGAACTCCAGGTCATCTTTCTCTTGCTGGATCCACATTTGCTCCAGGGGGAATACCCTCCTTGCCCAGCTCTTGGTGGGAGCCTGGTTACCTCCCATTCTCAGGCTTTCTGTCCCTTCCTGGGTGTGAACCAGCCACTGGTCCAGTGTGTTTGCCAGCTGCAGGGCACATATCAGACCCTTGAAAAGTCCAAATGATGTTGACCTCCCACCTCTCCCATCAAATTCTCTTTTGGAAGTAGAAGAGTTACCAAATAAATATTTTGTATGAAAAGAAAAGGTTACATGTAAAATTTGACTTTATGTAAGCAATATATAACCACAATTGTTATGAATTTAAAAACCAGAAGGATTCTTATTTATCTATAGGCAAATAGATTTTTTCCATAGCATATACCTTTCTTTTTTAAAATTGTGGTAAAATATACATACCATAAATTTTACCATTTTAACCATTTTTAACTGTATAGTTCAGTGGCATTAGGTACATTCCCATTGTTGTGCTACCATCAGCACCGACCATCTCCAGAACTTTTTCTTCTTTCCAAACTTCTATCCATTAAACAATAACTCTCAATGTCCCTTTCCCTCCAACCCCTGAAAACCATTATTCTATTTTCTATCTTAATGAACTTGAGTACTTTAAGCACCTCATATAATCAGCCTTTAACATTCTTTTAGCATTCATTTAGCATTCTTAAAATCAAATAAATCACATTTTATAGGGGTCTTATACTTGCCTCTACTTTGCACATTCTTATTTTCCAAGCTGATTCAAGCAAGATTCATTTTAAGCCATAATTTGTTTGGATGTAACCATGTTACATTGTTTTTTGTTTTTCCTGGGATGAATAAGGAATATCTCTAAACTTTAATGCTAGTATAAAAACATATTCTATATAGAGAAATAACACTGAAGGAGAAAGCGAGAAAACAGAGTTACACACAGAGAAAAGGATCCCAGAAAAGATCCAGTTGACAGAATTCAGTGACTCGGTGGGTTGTGTAAGTTTAATTCAATCAATAAGTAAGTGTACCAGTTGGTTTGAAATCATAGGGCTGAGCACACATGTCCTGGACTGAAATAGAAGGCAAGGTGTTTGGCTTTGGTTCACCACATAAGCACATTCATTATTCAGAAAAAGAAAATATGGTCAGACATTTGTTCTGATTCTTGGTTTGGAAACTTTCAAATGCTGAAATTGTTAAGAGCCAGTAAGATAATATTCCTGAAATTTAAAATTGATTCACTGGCTCTTTATAACAGATAATGACTTCATATTTATTATTCCAGGGTTGCATTTTGTAATTGAACTTTGCTTAGATAAAATTCTGAAAGACGGGGCTTCCCTGGCGGCGCAGTGGTTGGGAGTCTGCCTGCCGATGCAGGGGACACGGGTTCGTGTCCCGGTCCGGGAAGATCCCACATGCCGCGGAGCGGCTGGGCCCGTGAGCAAGGGCCGCTGAGCCTGCGCTTCCGGAGCCGGTGCTCCGCAACGGGAGGGGCCACAGCAGTGAGAGGCCCGCGGACCGAAAAAAAAAAAAAAAAAAAAATTCTGAAAGACATCATTCACTGATCATCAGTCCTTTAATGAATCTCTACCATGCTTCAGGTGCTGCTGGGCACTGGGGAATAAAAGATACTACATTCAAATTGTTCATGAGGGAATAGATGACAGATAGGTAGATAGGTAAGTAACTCGTTAGATAGCTAGCTAGTGATAAGGGGGAGGAAAAGAGGGAGAGCCATAGGAAGAAAGACAAAGAGAGAATGAAAAAATAATGTGGCAAACTAAGAAATTGAGGGAAAGGGTAAATAGGAGTCCTTTGTACTTTTCTTACAACTTTTATATAAGCACAAAGTAATTTTTTAAAGGTGTCGCAAAAAGCATAAGAAAATAGAATATATGTGACCCTAACTGTTCATTTAGAAAGTTATGTTATAAAAGGGTCTTCCAGTCTTATTTTTTAAAGGAATGATTCCTCATCATGTTAATGGGTATTCTGAGAAAAATAGTGTTCCACGGTAGTCAGTTTGCAAAATATGTACTATTCACCTCTCCTAGATAGTCTAGTGTATATTTTAGCATATTCAAGGATCAGAGAAGTCCCCTAGGAAAGAAAGCCAACTACTTTATTCTGTTTAACACAGGATATCCCAATGTATTTGACCATAGAATTCTTTTTTCTTTTTTTTTTTAGAGTAACACATTAAAATAGAGAATTCAGAAATACCATTGTAGGATAAGGAACATTATTATCTCAGTTTGGATGCATTCAAATTCACGTGCAAGGAAGCTACTTGTAATGCTATATGTGTTGCTGGGTTTATGCAGATACAGTTCCAGTTGGTTCTCAGATACCTTTGTGCACAGGTATAGACATGTGGTGCCCCTTTAATTAGAAACCCTTACACTTAATGTGGTATTTATTGAATCTCATGCTGAGATAAATAGTTTCTGTTTACACAATTTCCCAGGACTAACTGTCAAGTTTTTAGAACAGCCTTTCACTAAGCTTTAATTAGTACAATTAAATGAGCCACTAAGATAAAACAAATCATCAATTCAGCCACCTATAGTGAATCAGTTGATCTTGGAGTACATGACGTAAAGGTAAGATCATTGGCTTCTTGCCTGAGATTGCTAAAGGCAAGATTACCAAATAATTTCTTGTTCCCTTTGAGTCCTTCCTCAAAATTCCTCAAGAGTAGAGGATGACTTTGGAAATGTAACATCAGGTTTTTCTCTTCACCAGTAATGAAACCCTGGTTACACATACTCTCACTCTATGTTTCTTTAGTAGAAAAAGGTTGCATTTAATACTTTGAAAAGTTCTAAGAAGCAGTTAAAAATAATTTTTCTTTCATTGAAAAAAATTTCAGTAAAAATCTTGAGTAAGATGTCTTATTTCTTAAGTGACAAAAAGACTTCGTGGAAGTGAAATTAGAGAATGCTAATTTTTTTAAGCGCCTAAATTAAATGTGCGTTCAGGTGTTATTGATTAACTCCAGCATTCTGCTTCCTTCTGTATGTACATTTAGGACAAATGGGCAACACTGTAACAAAATTGGAAAATACGAATTCAGTTTTATAAGGAATATAATGAATTGTCTCCACAATACTATGTAATTGCTAGTAATTGTAAAAATATTTCCTAACTAAAGTAGGTTTTCTTCATAATTATACTTGTAATTTCAAAGAACAGAATAGTGATTCTTAATGAGCAGGTATCATCTAATAATGCACAAATTCTTAATTGACTACACTGCTTAAAAAGTAAGTGCATTAATGTAAAACATTGAATAGATAAAAGTTAGAGAGAGATGATGCCAAATAGACAAAGCTTCAAAACGTCAAACTGTCATTTTTCATGTCATTCCTAACGGGCATATTTCTTCATTGTTCTTTACGCCTATGCTCAGCACACTATGTAGATTGTCATTTAACCATGTTAATTAATTATCTTGATTTCTTTGACTAACCTTGTGCCTTAGATTATATGAAGTAATAAAAAGTAAGAAAAGAAAGACAGAAGGACTAAGTGAAGATAGACAAAGAAGAACCCAACATCCCCGGCTGACCCAAGAGACAGTTTTTGTATTAAAATATAAAATGACATAATTTTTATTTCTGATGATAGGTTGTTATGTGGAAAATGCTTAGTACTTTTTCTTGGTTAGACCAAAGGTAGAGAAAATACGTTTAAATTATTCACAAAAGAACTACAGGTTAGAGTTTAGTTCAATTCATTAAAACATTTCCTAATCAACTATCATTCATTCATTCACTCGTTCATTTAATCCTGGAATTTGTAAACTACAGCCCCTGGCCAGCCACCAGGTTTTATAAATAAACTTTTACTGGAACGAAGCCTATGCCTCTTCCTTATATTTTCTCCGGCTGCTTTCACACTAAAATAGCAGAGTTGAGTAGTTATAACAGAGACTTTATGGTCCACAAGGCCTAAAATATTTACTACCTGGCTGTTACAGAAAAAGTTTTCTGACTCCTGATTTAATCAGGCATTTAGTCATTTGTTATCATTTAATAAGTGTTTTGCAGAATCTTAGTCATTGGTCTCAGCGGTAAGAATAAATCAAAGAACATTCAGTGGTAGTCTGTGCACCCATGAAGTTTATAGTCTAGTGGAGGAAACGATTAAACAGCAATGACATCAATAGTGTGATCCAGTCTAGAAAAGGGAAAGTAAAGCACGATGGGAACAAAGATCAAAGGCACCAAAACCTAGAATGGAGAGGGGTAAAGGAAGGATGTTCCTAGAAGGAAATGATGTCTAAACTTAAATCTGAAGGATGAATAGGAGTCAGTCAGAAAAATAAGAGCTGGGCTGGGAGGAGAAGGAAAGAGTCCGGGATGGCTTGTGAGTGTTAGAAGAAGAAAGTCACATGCTGCGTGTAGGCATAAAAGAAAGTGTGGCATGGGTGAGATCCAGTCTGGTCAGACCAAAGACTTCTAGGGAAAAGAGGTAAAAAGAAAGCTAGAAAAGCAAGAAGGACGCAGATTATGCTGAGTCTTATAAGGAGTTCATTCTAAGGAAAATGGAAAGCCATGGAAGGCTTTAAATTATGGGAAAGATACGACCATATTAGTGTCTTAGAATGATCACTTAGATTTCATCACGGAGCTTGGAGGGAGCTATTGTAGAGATAGAATCCCTGGCTGTGGCCAAGTGAGGAGACTGGCAAATCCTTTCCCTGAAAAGCAACTATAAATCTGGACAAAATAGTCTGAAAAAAAAGAAAAATCATTTTTCAACCGTCTGGAAATGAACAAGAGCAGGTAACAATCTGAAAAAGCATTTTTACTTAAAAATCTTAACCTCCCAGGTTAAATACTGGGAATCTGTAGTGCTCTGGCCGCGGGCTGCTCTCCCTTCTGCCCCACCCCAGCCCAGTTGACAAGGAGATTTTCCAGGGCAGGTCAGGTCTTAAGGACCAGCAGCTTCTCTCTGACTGGCAAAGGGGCTCCCTCAATTTGGTGTGGTGGGGAAAGCCCGCACCCAGCAGTGTGGTCGGTGGAAGTGATAATCACAATGGTGGTTTGAGTAGGGAAGACCCATAGCTCTAGTAGCCTGAGGTTGCAGTCATCGTTGGAGAAGGCATACTTCTCGCTAGACTGTGTGAATGTGCAGCAGACACTGAGAAAACCCAAACTAGTGACAGATACCTGGCCAGCCCCGGAGCAGAACACATGTGCAGAGGAGACACAAAAGGGTCCGGCAGAAAGTAAAAGACTGGTCATACTTGAAAATGGCATGAACTTTGAATGCCAACCCCCTGACCCACATACCTATCTACCAGCAGAGAACAGAAGCCTTGCTGGTTTGAAGTGGTTGAGCACAACCTCTGTCCAACCTAGATCTGACTGAAGCAACGCAAACACAGGGCTGACGTCAAGGAACAAACACAAGACTATTTTAAAAAACAAATATGTATATGTATGGCTGATTCACTTTGTTATAAAGCAGAAACTAACACACCATTGTAAAGCAATTATACTCCAATAAAGATGTAAAAAAAAAAAAACCATAAGCAGAGACATCAGCAATCACAAACCACAGAGGAGATGGATTTCACAGACCTAGCCAGGTAGATTCCTAACAGAGAAATAAATTAACAAAACTGCAACAATAACAATGTTCAGGGGGAAGAAAAATCAGAATCCAGAACTGCTTTAATATATTGCCTATCATGGGGCTTCCCTGGTGGCGCAGTGGTTGAGAGTCCGCCTGCCGATGCAGGGGACTAGGGTTCGTGCCCCGGTCCGGGAAGATCCCACATGTCGCGGAGCGGCTGGGCCCGTGAGCCATGGCCGCTGAGCCTGTGCGTCTGGAGCCTGGGCTCCGCAATGAGAGAAGCCACAACAGTGAGAGGTCCACGTACAGAAAAAAA